>NW_009260342.1:1518680-1532379 GCF_000687185.1 Egretta garzetta | reverse complement strand
CTCCCAAATACTTGTGGAGGGAACAACCTGCTCACACACACCAGAGTCTGACATGTGCCTGTCCACGGGCAGCACGGAGAAACTGGGATGCCCTGTGGGATTATTTTGCAGGGGACAAAGGAAGAGGGAATCTTTGTTCTTCATCTGAAGGGAGTGCTACACTTAAGGCTGCCCTTCAATTTCTGAGGCTTGCGAGCCAGCAGGTCCTCAGGGGTGAGAGCTGCTATATTCTCCTGAAATAGGAAATAAAGTGGAAAAGAAAAGGCCCTCTCCACAACCCACCCCCCCCCCCCCCCCCCCCAATCTACATAGTACTGTCAAAAGGGACGAATTGTTTTTAGCTATGTGTGCCACTCAAACGCTACTCATGTTCCTGTACTTTTCTTGGCTCTGGTATTGAAAAAATGTCTCTGAAAAAAACCCATAATCAATATATGCTCTTGGGCTTCTCTTGGGGCTGTTGCTGGAATTCAAGGAGAGGATGTATAGCACTTTCAAAGGCACTTTCTTATATTCTGACCTCTCAGCATAAAAGGTAACAAACCCAACTACAGAGATTCAGATCTAGTGGACCCTGGCTTCATTCCAGTACCTCTCAGGCTGCTCAAATTGCAAACACAAAATAACATGTTTTTCTCCCCTTAAGGGCAAATAAGACAAAGCTGACCCAATTCAGCAGGGGTCCAGAGGTATTTATATTGAATCATTCCAAATCACATTCAGAGAGGGACCATGAATATTCATTTTTGTGTGCATGCACAATTTTAAATTGGCATTGCTTTAAAGTTAGTGAAACATGTTCTTGGTTTAATTGAACATAATCTATTCCCTAATGAAATAAGTATGCTATCTGAGGTTGAATAAGGCTTGTTGACAATATTTTAAAAAAAAAAAAAAAAAAAAAAAAAGGGTACAAACATACTTAAGGACAAAAATTATTCAAGCAAGGAGTGTACCTATTGGTTATTTTCAAAAAGACTTGAAAACATTTGCAGTATTTGCTCCCTGTACCTTGCTGGCAGTTCATGCAGGGCCAGTGCTTACAGATGGACAACCTGAGAGCAGCATGAAATATTCACTCATGCCAGAACTGAGCAAAGCTTTTCGACTTCCATTTGCCAAAGGAAATACTTTCAAATACTGAATGCAGATATGAAAAAGATGTAGTGATGAAAAATAAACTTCTATCTGCAACAATACCATCTAACTGAAAGGTTTTTTTTTCCTTTTCCTTCTTTAGAGAAGAAATCACTGCCAATGCTAATAACTGTAGCTTGTACCATTAAAAAGACAGCCCCCTCCTTACTTCTTTTCTTATTGTCTAGGTATTTCTCTTAGATACTTATTTCAACACAAAATACACTGCTGTTTGGTACTTACATCTGAATGTAATGAAGTGTCTGAGCTTTAAGAATCATCATGGAACATTTTTAAAAAGAGTGTGAATTTTCCTGCTTAAACAAACACCCTCAGACAAAAAGATGTAAACTTACTGCCCAAACTGCCAGAAATTATGAGACTATGTTTTTAATAAAAAATTACAAAACATTTGGTAGGATAAACTAGCTAGGATGCAATCTGAAAAGATGAAAACAGTGTAAACGCAATATTTTAAGAGGAGTCCAGCGAGAGAATAACCGTAAGAGAACTGTGCCTTAGTCTCTCAAGAGTCAGATTTGATGGTTGCACCTAATGGAACAAAGCTCAGTACAAATTCCCCGGGGAACCACAGGTTTAAGGGAACATGGATGGAACAGAGACAGGGGTGGAGAGAGAGCACAAATGTGCACTTGATCAGGCGTGTGGAATAGGTTCAGAGCGGGTTCATCATCTCAGCCAAAAGCATCAAACACTGGGGTAAGAAATCCCAATGATACATCTAAAAATAATTCAATCCCACTGAGAATTCTATTAATCTCATTTGGAAGTTAAGCAACTCATCTCTCTCACTCTGCCAAGAAGAAATCGCCACAGGAGAAGTGATAAACTCAGCAGGCTTTCGTAACTTCCCTCCATAGCTGCACAGGGAAGGTATAGAAACTCTGGCCCCTAAGTATTTTAAACTCAGGGATTGTTGTCGTCCAGGGCAGCTTTGGCTTTGGGAAATGCTCACTCTGTACCAAAGATGACAACTGTCTGTCTGTCCTTAATCTCAGTAGAGCAGCACATGAACCACCCAACAAATTCGAAGACAGCCCAAGTATGAACTACTCAAGTCTTTAACTATTGCTCCCTATAGACGCACTGATTCTTCACTTTGGAGAAAACAGCCCATGCATAATAAATAACGATTGTCTCTGCTGTTTTGCAAGTGAAAGGTTAATTCAGCCATGAACTAAAAAAACCCCACCTATCTACAACATGAGTTATCCATCAATAAAATGCAACGGTATTAGTGGGCATTTCAAAGCACAAAATCCAGGGTAAAATGGGCGACGATAAAGGTTCATCTTCTATACAGTGCTGTGGTTTGCAGCACTGTTACCTACATTAGGTATTGCTGGGAAGAAACACATTGCCTTCTGGAGGCTTGCAACGCATCTTGCACATCTATAATTCTCGACGAGGAGCACTAATGCATTATTAATAACAGCAGGTGGGTAACTTCATTTACAGAGCGACGAGACTTGTTCTCTCTGAGGGGAAGGATTGGATGGGTACAAAGATAACACTCAAGCGACTACGGAACTGCCATAGAACTGCCTCCCCACCACTGCATATCGTTAGTACATGAAACATTTTATTTCTTAAGTTGCTCACAAGCAGCTATCAAGAAAAAGAAAAAAATTGTAGCCAGGTGAAAATGCTCTTCTGTGGCAGTAACCTTGTAAAGCTGTGGGAAGCAAAGAAGCAGGGGAAGACAGCCAGGTCATAAAATGGAAAGATAGAACTAGCAGGATATTCCAGGGATTAGGAGCAAACATGGTGAAATCTACTATCCCGTGTAGAACAACAAAACCCCAGTATCGCTTAGCAAGGAGGTGGAGATGTTTGCTTATGAGCCCAGTAACACTCATTATTAAACTATTAGCAGTGACTACCTTTGAAAAGCCTCTCCACCACTCACACAGTAGAAAAGCAGATGAAAACAGCTATGCATACACCTTGGTAGTAATGTAAAGAACAAGACAGTGACTTACAACAGTCAAATTCCACCATCAACTCATCCCAAAAGCCTGGCACTATGTCACCAAAGGTGGTTTGTGCACAGGCAGAGAACAATAAAAAGCATGTTTGGATGTATAAACAAGGGATAAAGCACAATAAAAGTAAAGTGGTATTATGTAAATCTGCCATAGCTTTCACACTAATGCACCGCTCTCTTCTGATCTTCTCATCTCAGCAAGAAAACTAGAACAAAACCAAACTCCAGAAGTATAAACTGATTAAAGGCAAACAAGAGGGGGATTTACAAATTATATGTTTTAAAGACCGGACTATTTATTTTAGAAACAAAAGCAAGAAGGGATTATAGCTGTATAAAACAAATAGAATGGAAATTAAGTAAGCTCCCCGTCTACCCTGTTACATAAGAAAACCAAGGGGCACTTTAACATGAGAGGCAGCACATTTAACTGATTGTCAGGAGACCTTTTCTAATGCTATCTATAAATCAGCCTGTAGAATTCTCTACCACAAGATATTATATGGACAAATTTTTTCAGCAAGATTAAAAAAGGATTATGTGTTTATATAAGGAAGAACAACATATGTAGCTGCATTAGTCAGGTTTAAAAATAACAAGAGTGAGCAATTATCATGCTTCAGGACACAAGCTGATCAACAGCAAGGATCAGGAAGATATTTTTCCCCTGATGGGACAGCACTGCAGATTTGGCCAGATAACAATTTCAACTTTCCAATGAAAAATTGTCTACAGCCACAGGAGGGATGCAGAACAGGATGAACAAGTTTAAGAACAGTAATAAGAAAACCAAGGAAGTGGAGAAGATACCACAATAGGGATATATTGATAATACATCTATTAATAAAATGTATCATAAGATTGCATGTACTCTCCGTGATATGCAGTCAAAAGCATTAAAGGAATCAAATTGCCAAGTCACTGGGAATCATACTAAAAAATTCATGAAGAAACAAGAGCTACCAAGATAGCTGGGGAGTGCTACATCAGCTTTGCAGATCCCAATTCAGCAAGGTGTTTAGCATGCACACAGCTGGGAGCAGAGCCTGGCTGCTTTCATGGAAGCTGTCCCCATCGGGCACTAGCATAAGAAAAAAGCATCCTTTAAAAGCCCACATCTGGGAATTAAGGAATGAGGGTCAGAAGTCTGTCTAGAGAACAACAAAAAAAACGGTGATAAACAATCAATATTCTAAGAAAGAGGTCACCTGAGTCTATCAGAGTGTTTAATCAAACAACAGTTTGTCAACACATTGGCTGCAGTGGGTGAAGTATGTGAAGCAACAGCCTCAAGCCTCCCTTACTACGATTCAAGTGGCTGCATTTTTGTCTTTCCCTCGCATCAGGAAGGAGGCAATAATTTTCCTGACCCTGGCTCTTTAGTCCCCTGGCACACAGCCAGCAAGCAGTCCAACTCTTCAGAATACCTTTTGATAATACAATATACCTACTAATTAGAAAAATTAGGGGAAATGAACTTTGTCAAAGCTAGTAACGCAACCCTGAGAACTGGCTACAGGGATATTTAAAAAGAGCAATTACGACAAGCGATAAGGTATCAAGGTAGAAGAAAGGGTCCAACGGGATGTGGTGTGGATAGTGGCATGACTGCTTCTGCTTAACATCTGTGTTAATGACCTGGAAGAAAAGTTAAACAGCACATTAATTACACTGAGCTATATTAAATTAGGAGGTGAAGCAAGGGCCAAGGAGGACAGAGAAGTAACCCAAAGAGCTGTGAGCAATTAGAAACTGATAACACACATTCCTGTGAACTTTAGTACCAGAACTTGGAGAATCAATTGAAGGCAATTAAAAACAGAAGAGCAAGAAAAGTGATAAAAGGGCCAGAAGGACTGATTTGCAGAGGATGCATTAATTAAACTCTGCATAACTTGACTAAGCCATGATTTGGAGGTGAAGAACAGAATGAGTCAGTACACATTTAAATACTATTAAACAAGGACGACTGGAATGTGACCAGTGTTTAAAGCTATATACATTCATAGTTCCCCTGCATTAATTGCAGGGGAATTGGATAAAGTCAAGTTTACACCAAACATGAGAAAAATGTTCCTGCTGTTGAGGTCCACCAGACGGTGTCACAGACTCGATATACCCATCATCTGACTCAACGCTAAAGTTTGATGTAATGAACAAATCCGCCTTGGCACAAAGATACTGTGAAGGTTATAGAGCCTGTGAACAGTATTACCCCAGAATAAAGATATGGATGAGAACTTGGTGAGCATCCTGGAGATAGTCAATCACCCATTTATGCCTTCTGACACAAAATCTGTAGAATAATAGTCAGCATACCTAAGCCATGGTATGCTTACACCATGGCCAAATGATAAAAAATTAAAGCAGATTCAAACAAACGTGTTGCAGTAAGGAAAGTGGAAGGAAAAATGTTAATCTTACAATAGGGAGGACAGATTTGAGCACAGACAGTTTTTCATGAAGGATGCCACGACGCCTCACATTAATGTAAATCAACAATTCCACCTCTGCATTGGCACTGATGCAGAATTAAAAATACGTACTTGTATGCCATCAGGTCACATGGACAGAAAAGATTAGACTTGTCCTAACCTGGCAGCATGATGGTAGCGGAGCAGTGCTCTGGAGAAGCAACAATCTTGCTGACTGCATAAAAGATGAGGCTGGGCAGCCGCGAGATCTCATCAAGCTTTGACCTTCACTTAGGCTGGCTGCATTGTCTTCTGTTCCATTTAGCAGTACTCTTAAAGAGCAAAGAGGCAGACAGTATTTCTATAGATCCAATTATACTCTCGACTAGAAACAAACCAAGGAAGGCAATCTGTAAGTATCAGTCTTCCCATCATATAGAAACACAGGGTTTCTATAAAAATAATTTTACTTACTTCAAAGATTGTGTTCTGGCTTTCCTATCTCATTTGCACTCATGTCTTTGCCTCTTTCTAGTCTCTTTTTTTTCTAATAGCCAGCAGATATGGATGAATCATGTATTATTTGTAATAACAACTCACTAACAACCCTACCCCAAAGAAACAGAAATTGGAGAGCGCAACGTGAGTCTGAAGAGTGGTTTAGCAATTCCTCTCTACCTTGCCACTGCGGGAGGTTTGAGGATTTTGATAATCTCATATTTACCCTGGTCCCTCAGTTCCAATGGCAGAGCTATGAGAGAACATGGTAGGCTGCCGCAGTGCTACCGGGGCTCGACAGTGCAACAGTAGGGAACGGGATGCACTGAGACGGAGACGCT
The DNA here is from genome assembly GCF_000687185.1 of Egretta garzetta. Classification (NCBI taxonomy): domain Eukaryota; kingdom Metazoa; phylum Chordata; class Aves; order Pelecaniformes; family Ardeidae; genus Egretta; species Egretta garzetta. Next base: position 1,525,981 of record NW_009260342.1, on the reverse strand, counting down.
CTGCCAGGACATAGTGTGTGTGGGAAGGGAAAAGCTGGTTTCTCGCCCACCTATGCGTCACGATTCCTACTTCTAGCCAGTTCTGTCTGCCTTCCTATTTGTTCAGTCAAATAATATTCATTATTAAAAATATTACTTTTCCTATCTATGCATATCTATAAACAGCACACATCTGTCTATATGTGAGAAGACACACACACTTCCTCAATTTTCCTACCTTTCGTGCCCTTCTGTTTCCTGTCAGTATTCCTCCCAGACACGCTTGCAAATTGTCAGATGGCAAGTAACACAACTGAACCTAGATGGAGACTAATGTTTTAACAGCAGACAACAATATTTGGGGAAATGGGGAAGAAAAAGAAAGGACAAGCACCAAGAGCTCTTATCTCTGTATGTGTTGTGTAATGTAAGCATCAGCAGAATCTCCTTTATCCCCCCCCTCACCTTGGCAGGAGATAACCAGAGCAAACACCTTTTACATGCTGGTCCGTGTAGTGGTTAGTCCTGAGAAAAAGCATGTTTGTAACTACTGAAATTCTACTTTTCACACAATAGGAAATTTAAACATATGTCTTTTCCTCCAGCGCACATGCAGTTGGTAGGAAGGCAAATTTCCTGAACTTTACACATCAGCCCCGTAGAATAAATCCTTCATTGACCACTGCCACTGAAGAGACTACTTGAAAAATGTCTCGTCAAGGAAATGTTCTCTTAAAGGCCATTATGCTGTTATGAATCAAAATTCCAGATGCTAAACAAATGTCAATTAGCAGTATTAAAAAACCAGATGCCTTGTTCTGAGTGAGTACCACTGCCTGGCGTTTGAAAGGCAAAAAAACCTGCACAGAACATGCTGGAAGCCACTGTCTTATTGAGAAGACAGCTTTTAAATAGCTTTTCTGAAAGGCAAACTTAAAAAGCTGTAAAAGCAACTTATTATGAAAGTCTCAGCATAATTTTCCATCAGCATGGAAGAAGGTTAAGCTGTCCCCTGCCTTAAGCTGCTTTCTGTTAGAAACCCAAGCAGTGAGCAGAAGAGGTATGGCACAGAGTCAGGTCCATGGAAAGAATAACTGAGACAGCACTACACTGCAGCTGCCTATAGCCCTCCAACCTATACTGTAGGTGTCAATGTTTGGAAAAACAAAACTGCAAGTTCTTTTGTTATTAATCTCCTTTACACGTACTATAAATCCCTGTCAAATAAAAATGACCTCACACACACACAAATTTAAAGGCATGATAGGCACCCCTTACATCCTTCATTTGAAGCTCTTCTCAGACCACTGATCTGAGACTTCCACGATGTGCCCAAGTCATGTTACCTACTTCTGAGAGCTGGGAAATTCTTAGTATAAATCAAAGGAAGAAACATGATTCCTCCCCATCTTATCATCCACCTATTAGATGTCTGCCAATCCACAAAGTTAGCAGGGTATTTTATTTCAGTAGTTTTGGCTTGAGCTCATCTGTATTCTTAAGCAATCTGACTTCTAATTGCAGCTTGCTCTTTTAAACAGATCAGAAGTTGGCATGTTTTAAAACAGGGTGATCTCAGCCCCCACCTGCACTGCAACCTGCTAAGGACTAACAGCATACAAATGGGTTATTCAGAGCAAAACCTACAAAGCCAGAAGCCTTGTCCCTATGAGGAAGACAGGAGGGTGCATTATGCTCCTGGGTATACAGGTGGCCAGGCAGACAAAGCAGCATAATACCAGCTACACGTGGCACAAATAGCTCCTAGTTTTTTTGCTGGTTTATGCCCAAGAAAGGCAGCCGTGTACTGCTTCCTGAGCCTATTTGCCAGAGTCCTAAAAGCCCAATACGCTGCCAGAGGAAATGAGAAATATTCTGCAAGGTTTTTGTTTTGAAAGGGAGCATGAGCTAAGAAGTATTAGAAAACTATTAGAGAAACATTAAAACATTACTTAAAAGATAGGATCAACCTTAAAAAAAAAAAACAAAAACTGTACAAAAATGAGGAACAAAGGAAAAAGGAGGCATATAAAATAAACAATACAGATAGTAATCAAACACTTATGATACATAGCTTGCAGTTGTTAAACAAAGACTACAACAATGCATGTATATATCTAAAGGATAGGGCAATTATAGATGAAGACAAAGACGACAGAGAATTTCTTATAAATGAAGATGAGAATAGCTAGGACTTTTGAAGGCTCCTGGAACTGTGTGGACTCTGGGCTCAGCATAAACATCTCAGAACTTGACACAACAGAATATTCCTGTAACAACTTCACATGCAACTAGACCAAGACCCTTTTTTTCCCCCCAAGTACCACCCAGAAAACAGGTCACTGAAGTGATAGAGGATAATTCATAGAATCACAGAATAGCTGAGGTGGGAAGGCACCTCTGGAGGTTGTCCAGTCCAACTCCCCTGCTCAAAGCAGGGTAAACTAGATCAAGATGCTTAGGACCATGCGTCCAGTCTGCTTTCGAATATATCTCCAAGGTTGGAGACTCCACAGCTTCTCCAGGCAACCTGTTCCAGTGTTTGATCACCCTCATGGTGAAAAAGGTTTTTCTTAGGTTTAAATGGAATTTCTTACATTTCAATTTGTGCTCACTGCCTCTTGCCCAGAGAGCCTGGCTGCGTCGCCTTTATTCCCTTCCATCAGGTATTTACACACATTGCTAAGATTTCCCTCTGAGCTTTCTCTTCTCAAGGCTAAGCAATATGTTCTGCTTTAACTGCTACTTCAGGTATTTTTTAAACTAGAGGAAAATGTGATTCATGGTCTTTCAATAGACATTAGAAATTCAAGTTTTGTTCTGACAAAAAAGCCTTTACAAAAGAAATATTCTTCACAATGAGGATAGTCAAACACCATAACAGGTTGTCCAGCAAGACCATGCAACATACATCCTTGGAATTTTTCAACACCTGACTGGAGAATGCCCTGAGCAACCTGATGTAAGTTGAAGAGCTTTGAAGAGGGGCATAGATCAAAGGCTTCTGGAGGTCCCTTCCAATCAAAATTATTCTATGACTCTGAAAAGGGACCAAGCATGGATACCCAGTATATTCACTGCTTCTTTGGTCCCTTTTTCAATTCCAATAATTCACGAGTTTACAGGTTGCTTTAAGCACCATATGTTCTATACACTCTGACCAGCCTTAATCCGTTTATAATTTAAATAGCTCTCATTAAATCCTTGGCTGGTTTTGTATTTTATTTTTAAAATGACACCATGTAGGGTTTAATGAAACCCCAAATTTCACACACATTTGGATCTAAAGTGAGCTAGGAAGTGTGCTTAAAAGGGATGAGTGCTATCTAAAGCAAAGCAAGAATGTTTACACTAAGGTACAGAAATGGCACTCATGTCCACAGAGAATATATAAAACCCCCAGTGTTCACTAGATAATTCTTCTCCTGTTTTTCCCCAGGTTTTAAAGCAGGCAGATTACTTGCCAAAAATAAAACATGATACAAAAATATTTGCAATATTCAAGTTAGATGTTTTAAAAAATGAACAAATATTGTTAAAAAAAATTACTGAGCACCTCATTTTAACTTGAAGCATTTGCCCTCAGTCTAATAATTGACAGGCCTTTGTGGTCCTGGATATACTGACCAAAGACTGACACAAGCAAGAAAATCCGCTCTCTAGCTGAAAAAGTCTCATGCAGACTCACAGCCAACCGAACTCACGACAAAAACTGAAGAGCTAAAGAGCAATTAACACACTTGCAGAAATTTCATCAGCTTCCAAGAAAACTATAAAGCCAATTTCAATTTTCTGTGTACCTCATTGGCGTGAGGGAAAAATAACATGCTGCCATCACCCTAAAGGGACTTTTTTCCTAGTCAAAATTGAATATGTATCGCAATCCCTGGCGGCGACTTCAAAAGTATTTATATAGGTCGCTGCCCACATTAACACTAACGTTTCACTGTTTGCAACTTTAGATCAATCCAATGAAAATAAGCAAGTTACAGATCTACAGAAATCTCATTGATAATACATGACAGTTGATAGTAATACCTCTTAGTCAACTGGAAATATTAAGTAGTCTTGTCTTTTTTTTTTTTTCAGAGCTTAGTTATACATTGTGCTACTTTAACCTCCTCCTCCTATTCAATGAGAAAAATCCCTCCGTTGCAGGAAAGGCACACTTACTGGCACTTTGAAAGGAGAAGTGTTCGAAGCATCCATGGAGTTGGTTTTCTCAGAGGTGCTGGTCCCGGAGATGCTCCGTCTGCGAGGAGATCTCTCTGCTGGGACCTCTAAGGAAGAGAAAAAAAAAGAACGTGAATGGGTGCCAGGGGTGGGGAGTAGTCAGGTTTGATGCTCTACAGGACAGACGCCTCAGCAAAGTTTCAAGTGCATTACTAAACTGCTGAATTACACTCACCTATTTTTCTATATCTTATTTACTTACTAAATTACAATGGCATTTCCACTGACAGATTCAAGGCTGTCAACCTGACTTAACTGTAGGCAATAGGTAATGAAAATAAAAAATGCTGGTAAAGATCAATAGCCAAACACATTTAGCATTCTATTACTGTTCGTGAGATAATATTCAGAGAACTTTCATATTTTTTTTTTAATTTTATTTTTTTACATAAGCAATGCAGTAATTAACAACTAAAATCAAGACACAGGGAAGCTCAGTTTTAGTCACAGCTGAACAGAATTTGACAAAGGTCAAAGTTCGGTCTTATATGATCACACTACTTGCTCAAACCGTGCAACCAGCAGAAGACTCTTAACTGCCCGAGTAATATGACACACATATCTCTGCAGATAAAAAAAATAGGTCAACTTCTCCTCGTTCTGGCAATATGACCTTACTAAGATACGACTTTGGCATCTTAAATCCATGCAGGCTGATCTGACGAACACCAATATTCATAAAAGACGCACTTAGATCTTTTTCTAGTATAGATACTAGAATAATAGCATAATAAAGTACATACACATTAAAAATCTGTACACAAACACACATACACTGTACATATATGCATTTTTAGATACAGCTAGATACACATACATATAGATACAGATACCTTTATCACAACTGCTGCCCATCTCCAGCTCAATTGCCAGACTTAAAGGAATCCAGCTTCACAAAACATCCCCTGACACGGGGAGGGAAAAAAATCACTTCCTAGCAGAAAGTCCATTGTTATCTTCTGAAGCTTAAAGAAAAGGAGTAAGCCGTGACTCCAGACAGTGACATTTTGACTCCTGCCGTTTTCCTTTCAAGAGCCAGATGCAGCTTAAACTTCCATTTCTGGCCACCTGGCCCTGGGGATCCGTGCTACTTCCACTTAAGAGAAAGCTGGGTCTCTCCGTTCCCCCTCCCTTCCTACAGCTTGCAGAGAGCAAGCGAGCAAGTGAAAAAGAAACACACAGGACTGCAGCTATTCAATCAATCGCTCCGACTGCACATCCTCATTAGTTACTTTCAGGCTATTAACAGACGCCCAACTGCCGGCTTCCCTCCGCCACAGAAAATTTCACTGTATATCCTGATTCACAGCAGCAAAAAAGGTTTACAGAGAGAGCAAGCCAGCTGGTGCCACGAGAGGAGTGTTTTCCTCAAAATAACCGAAGAAAAAATGAGAAAAGCCTTCTTCAGGGATAACGTTACTTGTGATGTCTTTGCATAGCAGATTTTATTTCACCAGATTTATAATATGTATCTCCCATGGATGCCTGAAGAACGACAAGATGGAGCATACACCGAACGAGAGGCTAAGAAATCTGGACCCTGCAGTATTAGTGTCTCACGCCATAGATATTCATCTTTTAAAAAACCAAACCGCTAACATTCAGCCTCTCAATCTGCTTGTAACCACCGATGGGGAAAGAACTGCTAAGAGGGAGAACAGCCTCTTAAACTGGGCAAACAAAGTCTAACACACAATGTCGCTACCACTGGAAAATGGGCAGGGCACAGCCACTCGCTGCCGACCATGAGGATGATGCACAAGCCCTGCTCGCGCCGACCAAGTAAATCACAGTCTGTCAAAGCTCGCAATAACTGCGATAGAGCGATACCACTTTGGGGGAGATTTCTCCTTCGTCTGATGAGCGGCATCGGGCACTTCCAGCTAAGGAGGCATCGCCTGTTCCAGTGCTGGAAGGTAAGTCCCTGCCAGGGCACCTTTGGAGAACAAAGCGCTTGGAGCGAAGCCAGTGCTCGACCAAGGTTTTTTAATAACGGTCAGACCCACCGCCTTGGCAGCCTTTGCAGAGGTTGTTAGTTTTATTTGAAGATGCGCTCTTTTATACCGCCAGGTTCCTCCCCCTGCCTCTACGAAGGGAAACTTATTTTCTGCAGCACCTGTAAGTACTGCTCTCCCGGAGAGCACTGTATTACGGAGGGTTTAAATGATTGCTTCTGCTGTTCTCACTGTAAATGTAATGAAAGCAAATGGGAGTGATATATTCACTTGGAACTGGGGACTAAAGCGAGCACCTTTTATTTTACTTCCAATAGTAATGCGTAACGTAATAGGTTTGGCTTTCTCAACTTCTCACACACAGGAAATCACATCAAAGCTGCTTCAGTAATTTAACACAGTCTGTTAACTTTGCTGAGTCATACATGGAAACAGGAGCCTGAATTCCCCACGTTTTTCAACAAGAGGTTCCTGTAGGAGAGGTGGTTTAGGGAAAAGTTTAAGTTTCAACCAAATGGAGTTGAAAAGCTACAAGGGACATGCCTGGCTCCCCTCACCTTCCCTTGTCCCCCCACATCCACTCAGCAGCAATTAAAGTTATCTGCAAATAAAACACTGAGATTCCATCAGTAAAATGAGTTTCTTCCATTCTCAGACCATCACAAAAGTGTACCAAATGGGGAAGGGAAAATGAAATATTCACAAGGTGCCTGCAATGAACTAAAAATAAAACTACCATTCCCTCTCTCATCCTTCCAAAAACCAAGAACAAATAAACAACACACTCAGTCCTGAGGAAAAAGAAGACCTAGATACAGCAAAATTGTCAAGATATGTTAACTGGAAAACAAAAGCTAAAGCAACCTGTTATGATGCCTGTAGAACAGTATTTTTGCTGAGTCGTATAAAAAACCCTATACTGTCACCACCAGGCAAAGAATTAGACAGGTCCCTCCCCTGCTCCACAAGTAATGCTAGAGGCTACTCCTGCATAATCTTCACCTGCTGTAAAAATCAATGCACCTCTCATCGGCTTAGTATTAAATTACAACTGCTTTCTGCATTGCTCACTCTCGTGGGCAAGACTACAGATAAATCACATTGTTTCTAAGGATAAACAATCTGAAACCCTTT
>NW_009260342.1:1516254-1518649 GCF_000687185.1 Egretta garzetta | reverse complement strand
AAAAAAAAAAATTGCATCAAATGAATGAGTTGTAAACATCCCTATGGGCCACTTTTAATTCATCACCTCATAGATAGGCGATACACAGTAATATTTATGTAAATAAATATTTATGCAAATAAATATTTACATGCTACACAGAAATAGTCAATTGCAAATTGGCTGAGCCAATTACGCAGCAATGGCAGATGCCTCTGAAGAGGGACCTGCCCAAGCATACAATGAAGGTAGGTCGCTCTTCACGTCTTCATATTGCGCCACTCTACCCTCTGCCACACCAAAACTTGTTTCGTTGGCCAGAAGGCAGGTTTGTATAAGACAGGTGCCACTTACTACCATGAGCAGTGGTGGTGATTGACTTCCTTTGAAGGCAACCGTCTTGGCCACAGCGGCGTAGCCTCAGTGACCTCCTGTCAGGATGCAGCTCTCGGACTCAATCTGAATTTCCTATTGCTGGGTGCTCTGGCCACTTGAAATCTGAAACTTTGCTGTCGTGGCAATTTGTATTCTACTGTGAAGAAGTTTTTCTCAGGGTGGGAAAGGAAGAGATGAAACAAACCTCCTAGCTTTGCAGGACAGTGCTTGCTAATCTATCTCCATTTTTCTGAATTTGAAATGGGTTGGAGAAGGGCAGGAAAACCAATCAGGAACAAAGAAACATCCTCAGGCATTATAGTGAAAAGAATTAAGTTACTGAACTTGCAAATAAGGTCACAGAAACAAAGATTACAGAGGTGTCCACGATTCTTGCAAAGAGCAGTGCAATGAAACTACTGCACGGTCTGAGTGAAACTTGCGTCAAGACTGCGGCACCTTCCAGGCTGGGCTTGTGTCCTCCCAGGACTGGCAAGAACATCTCTAGACCTGACTTACTGCTTATGAAGTCCAGGAGATGACTCTAAAGCAGTCCCAAAGACCTACCTGGAGATGCAAAAAAGGGGCAAGCATGCTGGCAAGCCTAACTCTTGTCTGTCCTTATTGATAAGGGGCTGGTACAGCAAACAGATCAGATCACCTACTCTAGGCTGGCAGGCCCTACGTTTCTATGATAAAATTCTCAGCCTGGTCACGTTCTGCACACCGGCCTTTTATCAATTGTGACTTTTAGTGGTTCATAATGATCAACCAAAAGTCAGAATCAATAATCAAAGTCACAATTTTATCAGTTGTGACTTTTAGCAGTTTATAACAACACATGGCTCAGCACTGACCAGTTATCTGCTACAACATCCTTCACTCTGATATCCAAGAAAGATTTGGATTTGTGAAAGGCTACATTTACCATCCACTGAAAAAAAAAATTGTATTATTGACAAAAAAATGAATTAGTATTTCTGTCCCAAGACGTAGATTCTGTTGGGGGGGAGGGAATGCATCCTCAAACTCATTCTCCAAATACCTTTATTTGATGTCTTTGTGTTGTCTTTACTAGGAAGGGGGCAGACTGCTGATGTATATTATCTACCGGTTAGGAAAATAAAAGATATAATAAGATTTCAGGGACTGGGACTTCCTTTTGTTTTGTCTGCACAGATCCAGATATTATGGTACCTTGGTCTGCGACTAGAGGGGATAGAGAGTATGATTCATAAGAGGAATCAATTAATTCTGCCTCTCAAGTCTAGCTTAATTACAGGTATTTGAAAAATGCAAAACCAGTTCAATACGACCAATTACCTATCCAGAACCAAGCGTTCCCAAAGACTGCCTCTCAGGTGCCCTGGTATTCAAATGTCCCCAGCTGAAACAAAACAAAACCCCACCCAAATATTTTCACCCCCTTTATAGAGCTACCTTGGCATGAGCAAATGGTAATTGCTGCTGGTCAGAGCATTAGCTGAACAATCAAACGATCCTGCAATTAGCCTCTTGTCTGAAGGAAGAATCAATAAGCTACACATACTATACCTTTTCTTTTTTTTTTAAGCAAGATTTGTCATTGTTTTAAATGTTGTAGCACTCATGCAGCAATAGTCACCACAGTGGACAAACAACCTAAGTATTTACCTTTTATCTGTGCCATTTTAGAAATTCATCTGCCTGGACAGGTCATTATACATTTCAAATATGGTAATGCCCAGAAGCCTCTTAGCAGGATGTGGCGTGGCTAGACTAAGGACTGAACAGGCACCATTTCTGCCCCAAAGAGTTTACAGTCTTAACTTGAAAGAAGACACTATTAGACTGTGATAAAGCCTACACAGGAGGCAGGGGGGAAGAAGTACGTTAAGAAAATAAGACATGCAAAGTAAGTAAGTTGCCCTTTATGGGCCTCTGGGTACTTATATATTTTTAAAATAAACATACTAAAGTAATTATCCCCAGATAAATAACCAAATCCTAGGGGGTGAAAATAAGAGTATCCTGAGGAGTGATTTGGGGGGGGGGGGGGGGG
>NW_009260342.1:1496268-1516201 GCF_000687185.1 Egretta garzetta | reverse complement strand
AGATACGTAAGCCCAGGATAGAAAAATGTTTCTCCCAAAGAGGACAGACAGAAGAGACCCTAGTGGGGATGTGGCAATGGGCTAGAAAGGACTAAAGGATTTCAAGGCCTCCTTCAGCACTGTTTTCCACTCTGTCAAAAGGCCAATTAGTCTTACAGATTAACTACAAAAGAAATACAGAATAAAAACCTGCAGCACTTGACTTTTTGTGACTTAGTGTTTCTTTTCCAAACACACTTAAAGAAATAATGGGCTCAAATCTAAGCTTGGGAGAGTTGGAGCACATGTGGGTTTGCTGTTGGCAGCTGGTTTTTGGAGATGTTATTCATAGATGTAACCACCAGTTGAATGGTTTACTACAGACACAAAGAAAGATTCAATACTTGTTTCACAGACAACAGGAATGACAGAGCTTGTTTCTTACTTTACAAAGACAGTACACTAAACCTTTGAACTTCTAGGGCAGGAAAACAAACCGAAACAGAGATACTCGCCTTTTTATTCTGCTACATTTTTATTAACTTTTTGCATTGTGAGTTGCTGATCACCTACCACAGCACATAAATAACGAAGGTGCTTGTTTGTCCCTGATGGTTTGGCTGCCTCCTATATGCATATATATATGTAAATAAATTAAAAAACAAGACACATATACATGTCATTTAAAAAAATGTTTTATATGCATGAATAATTGTTCCTCAAGTGGGAATATTCAGCTGGGCTTCGAGTACTTTCATTCCAAATAAACTACGGTGTCGAGCCTATTAAAAAGGGAGTATCTAATTCACTTTTAGAGCCTTTTAAAAATAAATAAGCATTTCGACAAGTACAGAAATTCAATATGCTCCAGGGCAGTTTATGATATATCAGTATAGCATATATATTCAGTAACATCACGGCATTCACAACTTCGTTAAGACAGAAGAGACTATTTTTGTCTCATTGTCTCTTTAGGGTTGTTTCAGATGCTCATGTGACAGCACTAACGAGAAAGAGATCTCGTTGGGTGCAGTCAGTACTTATGGTTTCTTCTACCCTGGTGAGAATACATAGCAGCTGACAAAATTAAGAGACAGTAATAAAAGGCAGAAGGATAGAAAGCATTAGGAGATCTAGAAGAAGGAACAAGAAGGAATGTCTGAACAGCATCTTTCAAATAAGTATTACCTAATGAAATAGGAAGCCTCATATAAAAATAAAGAAAAATGTTAATGTTTATCTTGGAGTAAGCATTCTCTCTCATTTTGCTCACTTGGGGAGAATTCAGACTTGGGCCCAATTCACACACTGTCATAAAAATGGCTACGTAAGATGCTTAGGGTAAAAGCAAACTCAACCCCCCCGACCTGTTGTAAGTCCCAAAGTCCAAGTTCACATTCTGACTAAAATACCTTGTAAAATTTGCATAATGTATTACAGGGGAAAATTGAGATTTGCAGTGATAGCTTTTCCACATTTATCAAGACAACTAGACAGGGGGGAAAAAAGCCAGGAGAAGACACATCAGAGAGAATGCACCCAAGTCACAGTATACTGAACTGCACAAAAGCTATGAAGCCTGGAAAGGGGAATACAAAGGAAACTGCAAAGCTGTAGAACTCCATCATCAAACAACTGCTAGATACCAATTATGATCAAAACCTGTCCCAATCCATTAGCAGGGATTTAAAAAGAAGATACTGTGCTTTACTAGGGATTGAGTCAATCAGACAAGTCTTGCAAGATGATCCAGGTAAATATCAAAGATTTTTAATGTACAGACAGGTAATTCTGTTGGTGTTAGACACTTGCATTGTGCTGGCATATAAAAAAAAGTGTAATTGAATTAGTGTCCAGTTCAGAAGGTGCATAGCAAGCGACCTAAATGACAGTTTAAGTCACTTAAAAGACATTTAAGTCATTCATTCCTAAAGGACTTTATAGTCTGAAAGATGACCTAACATGCAAAGCAGATGAATACACAGAGGAGGCTGGAAGAAGGGATAAGAATATCATAGGAGATAATATTTTTTGGCTTTCAATTACTGACTCTCACATTTTCTTTTTGCAGAATGTTCTGAGGAAACTGTACGCGGCATTTAGTGAGTACAACATCAGCTGTTATTAGACTGATGCATTTGCTTTGAGGCGGAGGAACGAACCCTCCGGCTCTGCAAATGTGAGTCAGAAGTGAAACAGATGCACGTCCCTAAACTGTTCAACATATCCTCTGCATGATGTGTGTGGCCATGCAAAATTTAGCATAGATGCCCCTTTTTAACCTCCTCATGCATCAGCCTCTAAAGCCTCCTTTAATGGTTGACTCTAAGCACAGCAATACAAATTGCCTGGACAACTGTGCCAACACAAAAGCAGACACAAGGAGCTTCTGCACATGACCTGGAGATGCTGATGTCCTCGTTAGTTCCTAATGATCTTGGACTGCCCCGGCTAACTCAAATTACCTTGTGTTTGCCGCAGAAAGATTGCACGCAGACAATTAACGTAGATCAGCTGATGCATGGTAACTTGTTCCCGCAATGTAATTTGTTTAGAGGCTTATGACTTAGACACACATTAGTATGATATCAATATTTATTATCCTCATTATTAAACAACAGCCTTGAGCCATGGCTTTCAAAACCAATCTTTTTACTCTCTGCGGAAGGACTGTGAATTGAGGCATTTGCTAAAAAGTGATCCTTTGCTCTGGTTACTGGGTTGTTCTCACATGTGACTGGCTCTTGGACACATCAAAGCTCGACAGCTCTTCCCCATTCCCCTCCATGGGCCAGAAGACTGCGCTAAGCTTTAGTACCTCTTGGCCACTATGGCAGGATTTTGCCCCTGAGCATAAGAATTATTGTTATGGGCACACAAAAAGAGAAAGTTCCAATGTACTGTAGACATCTGAGGGATGTCACTGAACCTTAAATATGGCCCCAGAGTTAAGAGACACCATTTGGGAATTGTTATCTCTTGAAGATCAAAGAAAAAAAGAAAATTTAAGTACTTGGAGGCAAAAAATGCTATCTTAAATAGCTCAGCTTTGCGACACCTTTCAGACTCCAGGCTGAATAAATATACTTCCTGGTGTTTCTGGGGTGAGATTTAGGAGACATCCTGAGGATCTCTTCGTTTGGAAGAAAATGTGAACACAGGCATACACATACGGGGGAAAAAAGGCAGTCTCTTGAAGAGCAGCACCGTGCCCAGCCCATGCATACTCTTGTCCCTGTTCACATCTGGTGCGATATTCTCAAAGAAGGACATAGCAATGAAGTGTTAGCAAATTGAAATGGAGTCCATGGGAGTCTCTTATTTTCCTCCCACATTCGGTACTGTTCTGGACTGCCTAAGTAAGAGAACTGCTTACCATAGAAAGACTAGTGTGAACTCTATCGACTGAAAAGAGCACAGCCACACCAGGTACTTGCTGGTGGTCTTGACGGAGGACAACAAAACTGGGGGAAAATGGGCATTTAGATTAGGTGTCACCTACCTGTCTGGTAGACAAAGATCCATAATGGTGACTACAGTAACTTGGGGGGTGGGAGGTGTTGTAAAACAAACAGATATTACAACAGCAGATATTACAACAAACATTTTTTAAAATAGTCCATGGAAGGGAAAAGGGGCACACATATCAAGCAACCTGTCTGAGCAACTTAGTACCTGGAAATTATCAAAATAGAAAGAAAACAGGTTGCATCCCGAGAACAGCAGAAATCATTAAGGAGACAGAGGGAATGATTTGTGGAGATGGGATTAAAAAAGCAAAACAAATAACAACAGTTTGACAAAGCAACAGCTCGAAGGGAAAGATGAAACAATAATCAGTTTCTGCATGTGAATTCTGTTTAAAACACTTTCAACCTCTTACTGGCATTTACGCTGGACTATAAATAAAAGAATAGTTTAAATTTTCTACCTGAATGCAGTTAAACTCACGTGTAAGAAACCGAGCACAGGATTGTTTGATTGTGCTTCCTAGATTTATTTCTAGGCTACAGAGAAGTATCTGAGCCTGTGGCTGAAATTTTTATTCTAAATGCATCTAAACGTTTCTCTTAATAAGAAAAACTTTCAGCAGTCCCCTCTGATTTCTCTTACTACCATCACAGAGTTGAGAAGTTAAGTTGTAGGCAAGCTGACTCAAATGAGTGGAAATAGACTGAATACAGCAATCAGCTGGCCAAATGGCACAGAGAAGAAAAAACAGACCAGTAAGTAACATTGTTTAGTCCAGAAACAATTTTCTGCATGGCACATGCCCATTCATAAGGTGATCCTTACCCAATGTGCTTGCAACTATTTCAAAGAGATTGTAACCAAGTTTAATTAACAATTGCATGCCACTTATAAGGTTAAAAAGAAATAAGGTCAGGTAACTGAAGGACTGAAGAAATTAAGTGCCAGTGAAAGTAGTAGAGGCTTCCCTGTAAAGTGTTAAAAAAAAAAAAAAAAAAAATTACAGTTAGTACCCTACCGTACCAAGAAACGAGAGAAGGCTTTTCTCATCTTCTGTGCTGCTATCCAGCCATTCGGCCACATCGCCAGGAGAAAGAAGACTCATTCTCCAGCCAGAAAACTTTTCCATACAGAAAACAATAAGTGAACGAAGCAGGGTAGGAAGGGTGGGGAGGAGCTGATGGTCTTGGGATTCCAGTACTCCAGTTACTGTCTACAATGACAACACGAGAGCGTGATCCTGCCCTGTTCTCTCAACCCTACATCTGACAGCCCATACTGACAAAGCAGGCATGGGTGGGAGCAGTAAGTGGGATCTGTACTTGTTGTCTCTTTGTGTCAGGTTTCAGTCCAAGCAAAAACAGAAAGCAAGCAAAAAAGGGGAGCAGGGGAAACCAAGGGTTTAAAATCCAGAAGAGGTAGCAGGTTATGACAGAATCAGTTTAAGTAAAAATAAGAAATAGGTCTCGGTGCTGAAGAAGCTCAAAAAAGTCAGCCCAACAGCTAAGCATAATATATCCCTATCATTCCTGATAGTGTTGGCTTTGTTTGTAGGCTCAGGTATTATGCTTTATGCTAAAAGAAAAAACAGCAAGCTTAGAGGCAATTTAAATACCCTCCCCATTACCGAAGAGCCTGCATTCCCCCATTTACAAGCCCCTTCCTGCTCCAGCTATTATAACAGCATCCCAGCCTTTCTTACAATGAATTTGTTCATGCAATGGCAGGTTGATCAATCTGTGAATAGGAAGCTCCCACCCCTCCCTCTCCCCTCCTCCCGCATGGCGGCGGCATTGATCGGCAATAATGGAATCTACTTCTGACTGCCAACAGCAGCATTAGGGAGAGGGGAGCTGCTCCTCTTCATCAGCGCGAAGCAGCAGTCACAGCCCTGCTGGGCTCCAGCCTCGACTGCAACAGGGCAAATGAGGAAGAGGTAAGGAGAGAGCAGCGTTCTTGGGGGTTCAAAGAAGTCATCAACGCTAACGGTCGGTTATTTATTAATAAATAAATAAATAAATAAAGATAAATGGGAAATAATTCTGCTCTGTCTAGACAGTCAGCTTGCTCTGCGCAGCTCTGCAATGAAGACTTGTTATTGTGACTTTACGAAGGGTCACATTTAATTGTACAGGATTTATAGCATATGATTTATTCTACACAAAAGAGCATTTTACAGGTTTACACATGCACAAGCAGAGACGAATCCTGGTAAGTGAGGGACTCCTGGGCCCCACAAATCAAAATTGCCTTTGTCCTCAGGGGATGGAGCTGATGCTCTGATCAAACTGCACTCTTTAAAGAGACAGCTGCCTTTTGTTCACCATTTTCTGAACCTGTCTTTATTTTAAATAATTTATACAGTTGCCCATCCCTACTACAAACTAGGACGGTTGCTGACCACCGACTAAAACCCAAGCCAAAACAGCAGCAACAAAAAGCCATTAGATCAGCAAAGTGAAGAATTAGTTACCAACCAACAAATGAAGAAAAAAAGAGCTATCAAGTCCCAGCAGGGAAGAAAATTCCAATTACTAAGACAAACTGTAGCAAGTTTGTTTGTGCAGGGCAGATATTTTCATAAAACACCTGCCAAAGAGGGCAGATGTTATACAGAATTCACAATTAATGAGGGAACACAGGACAGAGAGTTCACAAGTGAGATACCACAGCAGCATGGAAGACTTTGCCGAGCAGTCCTCCTGTTCACATGGAAAAAGTACATGCCTCCACCCCCACTATGAACAGAGGGATAAAAAACCAGAAACATTTCCTACATAATATAAAATCCAATGACAGAAAAACATCAGATATATTTCCCATCTATGCAAAAAATAGCTGGGTTGTTTTTTTTTTTTTACAAAATGAGCTTTTCCAACAAATTTTACTTGTGAGTGTGGGAGGATCACATTTTGCCTAACTTCTACAAGTAGAATCTTTTCTTTAAGACTGTGCAAACTGGTGACGTAAATCTACTTGCAATAAGAATGGAATTAAAGAACTTTTAGAAGAAAATAGCTATCTAATCCTTTCTCTATCTGGTTGGTCAATATGAAACAAAAATTTCACCTCCTTCCTTTTAGTTTTCTGTGAAACAAATACAGTACCCAAAACTACCTGAGTGTCCTTCCATTAAAAAAATGGTTTAATTTGCAATATTAACTATCAACTTCAAAATACTAGGTTCTAGAGAAAACAAAGTTAAGGGTATTGATTTCCCATGAATGCTTACCAATTTTGCATCCTTTCTAGGAGTACAGATTGTGTACAGATCCTGTTTTCCTCCCTAGCTGCATCATCTTGTATCATAATTTAGCTTTATTCATCCCTTTCAATGTATTCATTAAAATGGGGGAAGTATATTAAATATCAAATATGAAACTGGCTTACAGGAGCATTTTAAAATTCGGGAACATTAAAAACTTTGTAAGTCAGGAAGATGTAACTAGGAACTGAAATGGCATTACAGTTTTTCATATGCAGACCTCTCCTGTGCATCAACATTCCGGAGGCAAGACACAAAGGGGGAAAAACCTGCATGAAACTTCCTTTCTATTTATCTCTTTTTTGTGTGGTTGGGACACGGTATCATGCAGGAAGCCTGTCTGCAATGGACTGTCGTAAAGTGGAGATACGCATCAGAACAAAGGCATGAATTGAAAAGTCCTTTAAGAAAGTAAGTCACAAACACATCCCCACTAAAAATCCAGGAAATGTAAAGCAATAGATAGATGTAGAAGGACCACCGACATTTAGAAACACCAAAGCCATCAAATGTAAAAGTAGAAATAATGATTACAATCATCTAACCTGACTTGAAACTCCTTTAGAACATCACCCAGTGACTCACCCATTCACTGCATTATCTCTAGTTGAACAAAGACACGTCTTCCAGAAAAAAGGACATCTGATTGTAAACAGGCACTGCAAAGGCATAACGAGCCAGTCTGTTCCATCGGTAAGCTGTTCCAACGGTTAACTCCACTTGTGCTTAGCAATTTACTCCTTAGTTCCAAGAATGAATTTATCGAGCCTCATCTCCCAACCCCTGGGCACTGGCTGACATTTGTATGCTTTGATACTCTCCGTTATCAAACACTGGTATTAGAAACGTCCTCTCTGTTTACATCCTTTGAACACCTAGTTTCAAACAATCACTTCAAAAATACCTTGAAACTCCTCTGTAGCATTGGTTTTAATTTTTAAACCTTTTGCTGTGCAAGTAAACCAGAGATTAAGCTTGCCCCACAAGTACAGGAGGGATGTAGTGCTGGTCTCCCACTAAAGCTTGCCACAGGCAGAAGAAACACCATGAATCGCTTCTTAAATTTGTCTTTCTCCATCTTAAAGCGGGTCTTGTGCTCTAGAGCTTACCAAAAGCTTTCAAAAAGTCTTGTCCAAATTTTCCAGGACAGCCACTTCCTGAGATAAGCTGCAAATAAGCTTGAGATGAATATTCAAAACACAACTAACTTATTTTCATGCTGAGAGACCAACCTACACTGGAAAAAAAGTTTGTTGAACCAATGTAAATACAGATACAAATAGCTCTATCGACTGCAGTGGAAGTATGCAAAATCTGGACATACAGAAAGGCGAGAGAGATCAGCAAAGTAGTAATAAGAAACCCCCAAACCAGGAGTAAGCAGCAGCTAATCTCTGCCTTGAGAGACTGCTGTTTTCCAACATTAGCACCAGTAGCCGTACAGAACAGCAGGTGAAAACACAAGAAAACTCATTCAAAGTGTTTGGGTTCATTTCCCTCACCCCTGATTTCCAAAAGCAGATGAGTCCAGGAGGCTGAAAATAACACCAAGCCCTTATGTTCTGGAACCTCTTATATAAACGAATAATTTAAAACCTGTATACATCCCCAACTGGTAATTCTTTGTGTTACCATCAGTGAATGAGCTTCTGATCCTTTCTGCAGTTGTCAGAAATGTCACCCTCCTACAGTTATGATTCTGAAACCTATGAAGCTAAGCAGCTTTGCCATCCCGTGGATTTAAAAATTAGTATTCTTGATAAGTGAAACTACACAGAAGCATGAGCACTCAGATTTTTCTACAGGAATTTTAGTAAATGATAATTCATAATATATGCAAATAATAGAGCACAGATGCCTTCAGATGCAGATGCTTTGTAAGCAGAAAGTCGCGGTAGTATTATAAATCATAACATGTTAATGTTCTCTGCATGAAGCTCTTACAAGAAAGGAAAAATGGATCTTACTTGCACTAGGGACAGACTCTGACGGACTGATTGATGGATATTGCTATAGTCACTAGATGATGTCCTCACAGCAATATACATCAGACATTGTACACCCAAGCCATTCTTATTTAAAAGTTTTACAGTTAATTTAGGAGTGAATAAAGACAGGATATTTGCAAACTTAAAAAATGAAATGCTCCCTTCAGAACAGGGACACAGTGGGTAAGGAGAGGGCAAATTTTTTTTTCCACAAAAAGCAGGCAGGCAGAGGCATATAAAATAGCTTGCTGAGGTTGCAGCACTAGTTAATCCACAAGAAACAATAAACCTGTGCTTCTCCAACTCCTGGATCAATGTCATATCTACCAGACAACACTACTCACATTTGTCCATTAGGAAACAGGAAAAGTTATTTGAGTCATTTTGCCCCAGAAAAATGCCAAGTGGTAATAACTTTCCAACCCCATTCAGTGCCACAGCACATAATAGGCAAGCTAGCTTGAAAATAAGTTTTCCAGACATCCAAAAAAAATGTCAATTCTATATGCAAAAGGCTCCATTTCCTGCATTAAATCATTTTAAATGCCTATCTATAATGAAAGTAATTTTGCTTGGAGCAGCGGTATTACAATATAACAGCCTTCTAACCATGCTATAATCTAGTTCAAGAGCATCCGGATGGACAAGGCCAAGTAACTCATTGTGTATTACGGAATCATGGTGGAAGGATTCATGATTATTTTGTGACACAGATAACTTTTTGGCTTAAGCTACATAAGCAAAACCAGCGTGTAATATCGTGACACAACCCTACGAACAAGCTATGAGCAGCTTATCTATTCTGCTATGAGCAGAAAAATTCTATTGCAGTATAAATCAGTAGCAGATTTATGTCAGATGTGAGAAGATGCGGATAGTCCTGTTGGAGCATGGCAAACTACACAGAAAGCCCTTTTTATCAGGAAAACACCGATGGACACTCAAGTCTCTCTTTAAGCCAATCCATTCTGTTGTGGAAAGTGAAACCACGCTGATGAAGTACCAGCCCACACATACACATTATTGTCTAGTATTTTATGCTTTCAGATTGCTTAATGAAGTGATTTTAGCACAGTCAGTGATCTTTAGCACTCACTCTCAACAGCTCTCATCCAGCTGAAGATGACAACCTCTACGTGCCACAGCACTGATGCAATATTATCTTTCACCAGGGTAATAGTTCCCCTTACTTTCCAGAGTGAACACCATTATCCTTCCAAACTCATCTGAGATCAGAGACATTAACCTAGTGCTTACTCAGGAGGGTGACAGAGCAAAGAATTTCCTAAATAACAATTGCTGGAGCAGTGAGGAATTCAGGGGCAGCAAAAGCTGTGCCTGCTGACAGCCTGTAAAGATAAATAGGGACAGAAAGGCTCAAAATGAAGGTGAGAAAGACAACAAACCTTGAAGTTCTCTAGTATATAACAATACAAGCAAGAGTTCCCTTGTACAAGTGACATTTTAAATCATGTCAGGAAGCTATTTCTACACTTAGTTTTGACAGCACATTGGAGACAAACAGGTCAGCATCTGAAAAGAAAATTTAAACTAAACCCAAAGGGTTTATAGCCTTTATAAAGCTCTTCCACACCCACTGACCCTCCCTAGCAAAATCAGCTGGCCTCTTGGTGGCTACTCATACTACACCTTTGTGGAAACCGAGCAGCAAGACCCTACCACAGACACTTCAAAAATGGCTAAATACGTAAGTGTATTCACAGGTCTCTCAGACAAAATTCACTTAAGTCAGTTTACTTGGAGACAAAGAGCGACACTTACCAGCACAGAAGTCGGCTTATCCTTCCCTTGCCATATAAAGGTACATCTATATGAAACTAATCAATGCTTCAAAATTTTTTTCTATAATAGCAAGCTATGTCTTAAGAGACCTCCCACTGCACTGTGTTTCCTTGGTGCATATGAACTATTTTGAGTGTACACAGTACCTTGGAACTACAGACATGCTTTTCAGGTTAAAGAAAAAAAAGCTGCCAGAAGCCTATGAAGCTACTTGCTAAGGAGCTGAATTTTAAACTACTTTTAAAACACACCTTCAATTTTTCCATTATATTTTCCTCTTGAACATTCTAACACAACAAGGTGGCTTTTTTCAGAAGGGTGTCTGCCCCAGTTCCCTCTCTGTATCCCAGTATTGTGATTTCCTGGCAACACTGATGCGAGACTGTAATGCTGTACGGGCTGGAGATGAATCCTTCATGCTGCTGACTGTACCTGCCCACAAAATTCAGTTTTGTTGAGTCTAACGCTATACACCCCTATACTTTTTTTCCTCCAGGATGTATTAATAAAGAGACGCTTGAGAAGAGCAGGAAGACTGGGAGTCAAACCATCAGCTGAAGATCAACAGAGCGAGCGAGACATGTACCTGCACCTGCACCACAGAGAATGTCCAGCATCATATAAGGAAAGAAACTTGGCTCTATCGAGAGGACAGGGAGCTAAGCAGAGAAGGAATCATCATGCTGCTCATGTTCAGCAAGAAAGATGCAGTCTTAAATGATCTTCTAAAAATTACTGTAATTGAAGAATTGGCAAATTACTGTGATTTTGGTTCTTGGGTGCATTAACCCTAAGTAAGCCAGTTCCAAAAATCAGAAGTATGAGCAACAGGAAATTTTGACTTCTATAGGTCAAACTGTCCTGTTATTGTCCACTTTCCCACAGAAAAATACTGTGTCAACGTTACAAAACAGCAACCTAGCCAGAAGCACTAAGAGCTCTGACACAAGTATTTCTGCTAGGGAGAACTGCTGGATTTTCAGAACTTCACTGATGAAGCAACCATAGGTTTTTTTCCCATTTCCACACCAACATAATTACATTTTTGTACTCAATCCAACTTCAGGTATCCTCAGCATAGCCAAGGGATTTGGCTAAGTTATGCTGCTAGCAGTATGGTAGCTTGTAAGTATCTATTAACGACTACTCTAAAAACATTAAGCTAATTTAATTCCAAATTAGGGCCAAGATATTATTTACAGAGTCATCCACTCTGGAGTGCCTTTCCAAACTGTGAGCCATATGCCTCATATAAACAGACATCTTGTATTAAAGTATGAATACATCCAGCTATATATTTAACAAGCAGTATGTAAAGACAACTTAACTTCTGATGTTGGTATTCAGGCGATGACTTTTCTCCCAAGAATGCATTCATGAAGAATACCTTCTATATTCTTTCCCTCTGACCAAAACCACTGGGTGTTCAAAACAAAGAGCAGACTGAAAATGTCCTGAAAACATGGAGCTATAAAACCAAAACAAACCTCACACTTCCCCGGATTTGCCAAGCTCAAGGACTGATATGGAAGCCCTTGCTTAGTAGTAACACTGTGAAAGTGACAGCTTGAAACGAATCGAGTCTCAAGCACTTCTATTTAAAAAAGAATTTCTGAGCTAGCATCTTTGCTAGAAATGTTATGTTAGTTCTAAAGTTATTTCGCATTAGAAATGTTACTTTAATGCCAAGACTGAAAGAAAAATTAAGAAGGCCCGAGAGGTGCCAAACTTTCAAGACGGGATGAAGAACATGAAAAAGATCAACGCTCAAGGTCTGATCCCCTGCCCACTGAGCCCAGTTGTATCACGTGTGTCACACATCTGAAGATCCAGCCCAGAAATCCAACAGCCCATCCATCTTTTAAAGTAGTTGAAAGAGGAATGGGGAGTGATTTTTTGAACTTTGATATTGTGAGGACTGAAATTGCCAGTGTCTCAAGTGGTATCAGCATCACACCATTTTTCTGAGCAAGAATTTCCACAACATGCAAACTTCAAATGTAAGTACAGCTTAAACACGACCAAGACAAAAGTTAGCAAAAACCAAATACAAATATTTGCTGACCAAAAAAAGAGCACAGCTTCCTTCCTTCTATCTGCCAGATCTGCATCACCTAGTAGTAAACCTAGAAAAATCAACCTTTCCAAGCAAGGAAGCTTTGCTGGCCGTACTTCCAAGGCTCCCAAGGGTTAAGAAGAAGAAGAAGCAGCAGAAGAAAAAGTAACTGCCCAGAAACCAGGCTGCAGGCAGCAGCTGAAGCACCTGCTCCTCCCTGCCCTGTCTCTAAAGGCACAAGCCTTGCTTACGCAGTTCAGGTACGGCACCACTGCTATTTTACAGACTATCTTAAAGGCCCTTCAGATTTTATCTGTTCTAAATCATTACAACGGAGCTTTATGAGAAAGACAGACAAGCAGAAGCACTTAAGATATGATGCATTTATCAGAAATTACATTGGAACACCACTAGAAAAAGTATCTTTTAAGTAATTCTTCCCAGTGCTTGTAACGTAACTGATAGGGACAGGTACAGTGCAAAGAGTTGGCAATCTGACACGTTATTGCTATCCTCGAGGACTCAACAGCTCCATCCTTTGCACTTCAAGGTGCCGACACGCTATAAATTGTCAGAAAGAGAAAACAAGCAGGCAGGTTTTTGGGGAAAGAGGACACCTTGCGCTAAGCTGTCCTCCAAGCTGCTATTGGGACAGCAAAGCACCTCCCTATGAATGCTGCAGTCAAGCATGGAAAAGGAAAACAATTTTTCTTGCTCACCCTGCCAGTCACACAGTTTGTGCAACACACATCTTCACAAGTGCTAAGTTTTGCCCAAATTCAGAAAATTATTTTCACTAGCATTTTTGATTGAGGCGGTTTTGTTGGAATATTACCATCATTCACGTTGGTTTCTAGTATCGCTTTCTGACCTACTGTTTTTCCTTGGGCATATACTCTCAACCAGAGCAGGGAAACAGCCAGGAATGATTTTTCTTATTTGGACTAAGTTATCTGGATGACATCTCCAACAAGTGAACAAAAGAACAACTTAGTGAGGGTTGGGGTTTGGGTGGTGGTTGGTTTGGGTTTTTGGTTTTGTTTCCCCCCTCCCACCCCCCCCGCCTTCTATAACTAGACATGATCACACAGATAACAGAACTACAATTTTGAGAAAAACAGTTTCAGATGAGAGAGAACTAAATGTCTTATCATTCAGTCTGCAACATTCTGGTGCCATCAGAATGCTTAAGACCCACACAGATGGCTTCAAAGTATTTTGGGATACGATTCAACACAATCGAGATACGGTATTCTACTGACCATAAGGTTTCTTAAGCTTCTGGTCAGATCACGTAGGAATTGCCACACCATTCCATCAACTGATTTACCCTCTTCCTACAAGGTTTAGTACAGGGTAACAGCTTTATGTAGCACTCCCACAATGAGTTCAGCTTGCTTGTTTTCAGCACAAACTAAATACCAGCAGAGCAGGGTTGAGGGTGCCGTGCCAGCAGGGAGCTTTACTCAACCCTGAGGTCACTGCTTGCTCCCTTTATATGTCAAGGAACTGCAGCTTTGCCAACATCATCAGGTGGGAGTTGAACTCTCCTTGATTGGCACAGACTAAAAAAAAAAACCCAACACCCCACTAATTCACAATAGCCTGCACCTCTAACACCAGATAACGAGACAGAAAACCAACAAAAATTTGCTAGTGTCTAGAAGCCTGAAAGCATGCAGCTTGCACTTACCAGGTATGCAGCAGAAAAGCAGGAGCATTCTGGAGAGTGAGTGGTTATGACCAGCAATATGATTTCCTACCCCTGCCTATGAATCATGTGGTCTCCCTCCCTCTTGCTACTCAGTTCCACCTGTGTTTATAGGAATACTATGCTAATCTCTATGTAAGCATCAAAATAATGCAACTGCCAAAGCCCAAGGCCTTTCCAAACACTGGAGATTGGTACAAGAAAGGCATTAGACAGAGGGGTTTTTTAATCTGCTTCCAAATTAGGGACCAAATTTAGTGGTGAAGCAAGGAAACGCAGTAAGAGACTACACAGTTCAGGGAATTTTTACAAGGACATACCAAGTCCTCCATCTTGTGGACATGGGCTTAATTTCTGACTGATGCAATATCTTAAAGATTCTTCTTGGACATTCTAGCGAAGAGTTCCCCTGGAGAATACAGCCGACATTTTAGAGTGACCTTAGGACATACCAGGACAGGGCTTTAAGAGCATGAATGCTGTAAAAGCTGGCATTAGAATTACGCTGTATTTTGCACGTTTGGCATTTTTCCTGTAGCCATTACTCCTGGAATCAAACAAACGCGGAAACAATTACAGCCTCTATTCTAGAAAAAGGACCTGGCCTTCACAGTCCAAGCGTGACTGAGCTTGAAAATCTGACCGAAGCCTAGTCCATAAAGGATCAAAACAAGCAGGAAAATGAATGTAAAAAAATATATATATATACACACACACACACATACTTTCAATCTCCTCTTTTCTAAGCCAGACTCATGCTTTTGAATGCTTGTGGTTGGCGCCACTTGAAGGTTGCCCAGAGGCCTACTCTAAGCAAACGCATCAGCAGAGCTGTTTCACTTCTCTGGCAGGCATCCAGATGACAACATTGCCCTCCCAAAGACCCTGCCGAGCCAGCTGCAGGTGCAAGAGGAGGAAAATACAATGCATCATCACAGCAAACCCACTGCCTGGCTAAGGAGCAGCACTGTTCAGCTACGGAAGGAAACTCTATACAGACTCACCATAGCTATTCGTAGCTGCCGTCATCTGCTCAGACAACCAGCTATTGCACAACCCCGCAACCCAATTTTTCTGTTATGTTTACCATGACAATTTTGGCACCATTTCCCATTAAATCCGTAACATACATAGTTGGAAGTCTGTTGGGCATTTAATGTGTGGAGATGATACTGCTGAAAGTGTAAGTACCGACTGTAGTTGCATCATTTGCTCGCTGACTTCTTGTGCAGATTTCCCTCTCCCTTACTAGAAGCAGTCACCCATATATGTAGAAAATTAAATGGAAGGGGATCATTAGGTCTCCCTTCTGCTATTGGCCCAGTTTCAAATCCCACCATTATTACCTCTCCTAAAAAACATTTGTGCTGCCTGATGCCAATTAGCCAAGAAATCTAGATAAAAGGAAGTATTCCCTTTGTGGAGAATTAAAGCTTTGAAAGGGTACGTACCTCTACAGGCTGGAAAATGAATCTGTCTCTTGACGCCAACGAGCCATTTACAAATGCCATCCATACCCTGTATTTTTGCCGCATCACAGAATTCTCTGACTTCCAATATTACGCAGATGGTGCAATACTTACGCCCAGATACCAGAAAACAGCAAGAAGCAGTTCAAGCCTCGGTACCAGAATGCCCCTTTCTCCTGCTTACATACAAATGCAGCTGATTTGTTCCCATGAGCTTTAAAGAGCCATGACAGATCTTTCTGACAGAAGTCACCTCAAGTATTTATTACAATTACACTGTTTTCCCCCCTCCCCACAGATTTTAGAGAGAAAAAGAGTGAGAGCACCCACGGAGGGGCACATAAAGCTAGGCAAACACGAAGCATTTGCAGGCATTTTTTTTAACTTCCCAGTATTTTATTTTTACTTCACTACCCTAATAACATGTTAATCATATGAAAGAGCCCCCCAAAAGAGACAGCAAATTCTGGTAACCACCCCAAAATCACCTAAATGAAACTCAGAAGGGACCAGGATTGTGTTGCCTTAAGCTTTTCTGATCAGTTTGCCAAAAGTTGGCTTGCTTTTGAAAGAAACACGTTTGTCCAAAAAAAAAAAAAAAAAAAAGAAAAGCTAAGGCAGAAGGTTTTCATTTTCTGATCATGTAATTCAAAAAGCAGCTGCAGAACCGCCTCATTGGTTGAGGCTAACAAAAACAGTCTCTCCAAGTTCACAAATTAGTATTCGCCCTGGTCTACAGATGAGGAGGAAAATGACTAAGGAGGACTTAATAATCACTACCTATTAAAGGCGGTTTCCAAGGTAGAAAAAAAATTTAACTCAGGAATTTCCATTCCCAGTTTCCTTAAACAACATTTACTCCTTTTGTAGCTACTGAAAAATGTCTAACTATATCAAAAGGCATGAAATTCAAATGCTTTCCAGCTTGCTATTGCTTAACAATTCATTTTAAGACAAAAGCTGCTAGAAAAGCAAGCAGCATTACTAAGGCAGTGCCCTATATATTGAAAGGAAAACAAATCCTCTTGTTTTTATGAGCAACCTGTAGGATTCCCTGAACTGCTTTGATTTACCATCACTTGCTGGAGGACAGGAAGCAAGGCTGGCAATATCATACGCTGAAAACATCATGCAATGCCAGCCACAAGTAAACACTGAAAAATATTCCCACAGTGTGCCCCTGAAGAATCATGTCTGGCCTTACCCAGAAATCTGATGTCCTATAAAAATGTACTGACTTACGTTAGGTAAGTAAATGCTTTCAGGGAGAGGGAGAAAAGTAAACCTGATGATTTAAGTAGCAATAAACTAGATTTTTAACCTTGAAAGCCATTATAAAAACTTGTTTCTCATCTCCACATCTACATGATGTTTGAATACTAACAGGTAATTTCTGTACTAGTGAGCAGAAAAGTACCAATAATCCACTTTTCCATTCATCACATTAAATCCATGTAAACAGCTTTTTAGAAACGTGTGTATAAAACTGAAATAATGAAGAAAAGAGTTGATATACACATGCAACATGGAAAAAAAAAAAAACCCAAAACCTTAAAGTTTCTAGTTGCTTTAAGTCTAGTCACTTTAAATTTCCAGCAAAATACCTACATGCCTCCTACCCAATCCTGCCTCACTGGAAATCCTGCAGCAATACAGTCCCCTATTTGCATGGACTGTCTCAGGAGGGATCTCTCTCACCTGTGAACTGCATTCTGCGGTAATCCTAATGCCTCTACCATGGTCCTGCCACCATGCCAACCGGAAAGTCAGTGGAGCCGCTGCACGCTTCTCTCCTGCGCTCTGTTTTCTCTGCCTCAGACGGTTTGGAATGCAGAAAAGCCAGAGCCGAAGCCGAAGCCCGTCAAGCGCAAGCCTCCCTATTCAGCTCCTTGGCTCGAGTTGAACAAAAGCCGCCCGTCGGTCGCTCGCCTTCACTCTCCGCGTATGGGATGCACGCCGTCCTCCCTGCAAACAGCGACATAATCTACCCGGGATGGGCAGACACTTCATTTTTCCTGTCCCAAGGGAGGGTGGGGGAGCTGAGAGACAGCGCAAGCACTCAGGGTGGGGTGGAAGGGGGTGTGGGCAGGAGGAGACTCCTGTTAAGCAAAAACATGTCTGATGCTGAGAAAATTCTGGGATTTGAAGCAGCTGACTCCAAGTCTAAAATCAGCTACAGGGAAACTTAAGAGGCTGATATCACTGCACACACTGTCCAGCCTACAAGAAGCCAGTCGAGATGAAAACATCGTTTTCTCAGTTGAACAAGGAACTACGTCTGAATGTGTCTGAAAAAACTGCACTTTATTTGAAGATGTGTCCTCACTTCAAATGTTTCTACAGCTTAGGAAGTACACAGTACCAAAAAAAGCCCTGGAGAGTCACTTAAAAACAAACAATGAACTTTCCCCCCCCCTTTGTTTCCTGCACTGCCTTTTTTTTTCCCCCCTTGAAATTCAATCTATGATCTATGGCTTTGAAAGTGAAATGGTGAAGTCCGATACCAAAAGCCTTTTCCTCATTTCTGTTCTGTTTTTATTTTAGAAGTGCCGAGAGCTGAACTTCCAGGTATAGCATTGCTCTCAAATAAAAAGACAAAAGCTGCTCTTCAAGGCACAGAAGCAAAAACCTACATGGTTTGGTTACTGCTGTCATCATAATGTCCCCTATACATTATAATGCCCCTGCTGAGAATAGTGTGTCAAGTTGGATCAGTTTAAAAGCCGACGCTTTGATTCCCAGCAGATCCCACCTGCCAGTCGGGGACCAGAGCAGACAAGCACACACACAGGAGGAATGCAAAGTTGTTCAGCCTGTTGCTGAACAGGCTGAAGTTGCTCACAAAGAGCGAAGAGGCTGCACGCTCTCTCCTATCTTCCACAGTCGTTGAAAGTGCGCGCGTGTGTGTGGGGGGGTGGTGTGTTGAACCTACCTATTTTACTCCAGTTTTGCCACTTGTTTGCAACACAATATGCTCCTCCGATTCAGCCCTTTTTTCTTCGAATGCTACCCATCTCCTTTTTCCTCGCTGGATTACTTAAGAGCTTCTGTACATTCTCTTAGGCAACGCCCTCGCACACACTCAGTGTTTCCCCTGAGAGAAACAGCAGCTTTGGTCACCCTATCCCCTGCCAAGGCTCACGTGAGAAATCTGCGTGAAAAGCACAGTGTGGCCCTTGGGAAAGAAACTTGTTGAATGCGTGCTTAAACAATACGGACTGCAAAATAAATAAAAGAAAATTATAATTGCTCCCTCGCCCTCTAAAGCCAATCACTAAACTACACTCAGGGATCTTGCACCAAGATTAGCACTGGAATGGAACAGTAGCTCAAAAAACAGACACCCCCCAAAAAAAACCCTGTCACCACCAGCAGTATCACAAAATAAACAGTCCCTCTAAAATACAAATTGGTTTGACCTGCTGCTTAGAAATGCCTAATCACTGGAAAGAGTAGGGCAAAACGGTCTCATGATCTCAGTTGAGCTAGTTTCTGCAAAAAAGCAGTAACAGCTTACAAGCGATCGCAATCTCCTCTCTCTTGCCACTCTTGCTCCGCAAAAACCCCAAATACCATGGTAATTATATAGAACGCTTCATTCCAGAGCACCGTACCAACTACATTTGCAGCACCACAGAAAAGCATCTCTCTCAAGGGTGGAGCAACATCAGACAATTCATGTATACCACAGGGCATGATAGAAAAGACGGAAAAAGTAAAGACTGCAACATTAAAGTTAGCCTGTATGTCTCTTCAAAGAGTTCTAATGCTTTTATGGGCAAATCCTGGCTTATTTCACGCCCCCCCTCCCCCCCCGCCCCTTTTTTTTTAAAGTTTGAGTACATCTCTGTTTTTTGTTTCCATGTTTTGCTTTTTCATTTCACATCGTTTAGGAATCCTCTGTTTTTAAAATCAGGTTCAAACAGAAGTGTTAAGACTTTGAATCCAGCTCTGAAATAAGGAAATAAGGCCATAATCTGCCTGTGTCTTCCAAAGCAGCCATTTTTAGTGACTTGGGAAGGTTCAGTCCTGGTATCTATTTTTATCAACCCTAAAAGTTGCTGTACTGACCTCAACATAAGATCTCTGAAATGCTGAAGGAGCTGTCCGACTCAAGCAAATAGACCTGCTGAAGACTTAGGAAGAGACAGTGAATTTAGAAGATATTAATAAATAAATAAGAAAGAAGAA
>NW_009260342.1:1485480-1496119 GCF_000687185.1 Egretta garzetta | reverse complement strand
GGTAGGGGGGAAAGGCAAACCATACAAATACTTTGAAGTATTCTGGAAATCTACCCCATTACAGGAATTTGAAATGCAATTTGTGAAGTCTGAGAATAAAAGTTGTTTCCAAAAGACTGTGACACTGAATAAAGATTATCAAAAACCCCCATATGATATTACCTGTGCCTCATCACATGACTTTTGTTCAAATAACCAATCTTCTGACAAATGTAAGATTCTACTTCTCATACAAAAAGGCCTGTTGAATTGGAAGAACGGGAGGTTGCCACCCAATAGCTCGAGAAAAATGTCAGTGCAATGAATTAACTAGTTCCCGGCCAGCTCTGCTGCCTCTGTCCAGACCAGGCACGTTCACAGCTTCTGTCTCGGGAGGCAGCTGCTGAAGAAGCCTATTAGCAGAGTAGAAGCACTAAAGCAGAACAGATAAAAAGAAAATAACTGAGAGTTGGGTCTTTTTTTCGAAAATCTAAATTTTAAATGCAAATCCATTTAATTTACAACTAAAGGCGAGATGTCGACGTATATTCCTATGATCTATGTGAAGTACTTAAAATTAGAAATATGTATAGGAACACTCAGCTAGCAGAAGATTTTTAAAACGTCAAATTATGCAGGGAGAGAGACTACTAGAAAAATGTTTTAATAAACATTCTCTTCATATATGCAGCATATTCCAGATTAATTTACCTAAAACAACAGTTGTCTGTGTTCAAAGTTTTCATTACTTAGTCTTATGTAAAGGACTCGGAAATTAATTTAAAAACTAAGAAACATCATTAGGTTTTCTAACATCCCAGAGCACTAATAATCTGAATAAATTTATATTATTGTAATATATGCTGAGTATAGCATCTTCATCAGGGAAAAGCACTGAATTCAGCTCACACGCCTGTATTGATCATGTTACCACCAAAAGCGTGAGGGAGAAATGACACCACATACCGACAGTATTTCGGTGTGGACCCTTTTCTTCCCGCAAACGTCCAGACCAATGGCAGTGCAGAGGAGGAAGGCATCACTTTCCCTATGTGCCCACATACCCAGAAACGCCACACTGAGCTCCAGCTGCCTCCAAGGTACCTGTGCAAGATGCTGGCAGCAAGGCACTGGCTGCCGGAGGCTTCTCTGTGAGGAGCGATCGTGGCTGCCCCACACTGGTTCCAGCAGGCAGTCGAGGGGTCAGGAATGAAGGCATGAAGTTGGAAGGTGGGGAAGGTGGTGTTTTAAAATTTGTTCCTCCAAACTTATTTGAATTGGCAATAAATTAAATTAATTTTCCCTAAGTCAAGCCTGGTTTGCCCATGGTAGTGATTGGTAAGTGGTTTCCCTGTCGTTCTCTTGACCCATGAGCTTATATTCACCTTATTTTCTCCCCCTGTCCTGTTGAGGAGGGGGGTTAGAGCGGCCAGGTGGGCAGCCAGCAGTTGACCAAGGTCAATCCATCACCACATGCTTTACCAGGAACAGGAACAAAACAACTCTTCCAAAATTCAGAGTCTCTAAAATCCAACACAAAACATTCCTTAAACCCTTCCGGCTTACTCCTGGGTGTAACAGTCAATACCTTACTCTGTCAATGCAAGACCAGAGCATTAATCCAGTGATGATCAAAAGCAACCAGCCCCTGGAGGCTCCATTAGGGGTTCCCAGCCTTTAGACCAGCAATCCCCAACATCACTTGCAGCCAAAGAGTAATGAAGTTGACCGCAAAAGCAAATCATTTGTTATTTGTGTGACAGTGGTACCTTTGGGTCAGCAAGGTTGGTGCTCTAGACTTCCCTGCTACCATTTTAGCCCATACATGCCACATAACAGCGGGAAAAGTGAGGAACAAGTGAGATGACTGGAATTTGCAATGATCAGATTCTCATCTAAATCACACCCAATTTGCTGGAAAAAAAAAAAGATTACTAGTCAAGGAAATATTTGCAGTTCCATCTGATATAAAAAAACCCAAGAAACAGGAAAACCCTTAAATTCTTCACTGAGTAATGCACATGATAAAGCAGTCTGAAATATGCATCAAGAATTATTAGCTTGTAGCCAAAAGCACTTTACTGGACACCGAGTTGAATCTTAATGGACACTAATCACTGCTAGAATGTATAGTTGTTTCCATCTCCAAGGCTTCTTTTGGGAATCCGGCATTTGCTTGCGACACAGAGGTGCCTGTTAGAAGAGTTTCTGATGAACTCCAGCAGAGTTCAATAGCCCACTTTTCCTCTGTGGCTTTATTATTTTTCTTTTAAGTAAGTTATCTCTCTGCTGTGCTGCTGAAACATTTTTGTCTGTTTTGCAGATAAAACTCACAGTTATAATTCTTTCCTCCCCCTGTGCTATGAAAGAGTAATCACTTACAGAAGGGCTAGCAGGTTAGCAAAATATCCAGTACATGCCTGAGTAAGTCTAATTTAATACCTAAGCCACCTCATATATTATGAGCCTTTTTTTATTTATGCATTGATAAAAAGTAGTTCACCCACAGGTGTGTCACTGACCCAGTGAAAATAAATATCACAAGATGGCACAGGAAATACCGAAAACTCCCCTTCTTTTATTTATTTATTTATATTTAAACTCTACTTGTCTGCTTCCCAGAGGTATTGTGGAGATTAATTAGCTCATGTTCATAGACTATTTTGAAGATGTAAGAATATTACTGCCTGATGGAAAACAAATCTCCTGAGGTCTTGCATGGAAAAACCCAATATATAACTGACAATGGATTTCTTGCCCCATTATAGCTTTCTTAGCAACTTCTGCCATCCCCAACCAGAACTAATGATAAGGAAGAAAATCCCCCAAAACTTTGGATCCTAGGTCAGCGATGACAAAGAGCTCTTCAGCACTTTTTATGCAGATGTACAAAAGCCTTGCACTGAATACCTTCAGAGACATTTCAGCACGGGCAGCTCAGATGGAAACCTGCCAAAGGCCACAACAATCCATAATGCCAAAAAAAAAAGAAACCCCCACAAGAATTCACAGGTTTTTGGCGCTGTAAAGATAAGATACAGGGCAGCTCACTGATTAGTATAGTACAATACCAGCCAACCCTGTCCATATTTACTTGTTATGAGAGCACCCGACATACCATGACATGGAGAAAGTATCCTGAGGAAAAGGAGAGGTATGAGAGAAGAAAAGACTGTTCAAACCTCCTAGAAATAACACAAAACCAAGGGGGAAAAAAAAAAGCAGAAGTGACAGTCCCAAGCTTCATTAAAATGAAAAAAATTTATGGTTTTACTACTCAGCATAATACACTTGTTTAAAACAAATCTATTTCTTTAAAGTTCCTGGAAGCATAACTTGAGTGGTCCTCCAGAAGGACTCTACATTTTTCCCACTGTTCATACAGGCTTGTCCATTGAATATCGTGTGTATATTTTTCTTGTTCTGAAGTTTGGACTATAAAAAGATTACAGAAATACCTGAATGCTACAGAAGTGGATGAACTTGTAGCACAATGTATGCATAGCTAGCATGAGATAGGGAACTTAAGGCTGTGCTGAGGACAGAAAAATGTGCAACCCTAATGAAATAGTTTTCAAAAGCAAGGCACGAGCCCTAGCTGCAACGCACAAAGACATACCAGAAGTAGTTCAAGTAACAGTAGCTGCTAAGAATGCAAGAGCGGAGATTTCAGCAGTGGCAGAAGTGGGCAGTAACACAAGCTCTTCTGAAAATCCTGCACGGCCCTTGTTCACACCTCTGCTGCCTTGGCTCCGCTCTTACTGTAAGTGCGCTGGCTAGATCAAAGCTAACAGAGGGCAGCTTCACATTACACCCAAGCCACTATAACTCCAGGCTGCTAGTAGGGGTGAGCACAGAAGTGGAAATGATTTGGCTCTTCTACTGCCCTTAAGCAACAAGCTCCCATCGTCTCCTTTGTGTTAAAGCCACCACACGGCTGCAGGGTTATTTGGAACATCTACCAGACCAGATTCAAGTGTAACCCATCAACACAACATGTATGTGAACATGGCTGTGCTGTGGGAAGTCAAATCGATTCACCTGGCAAGCACGTGATAGAACCGTCACCAAGGAGGGCGATAAAGCAGGGAGACAAGAGCATGCACACCCCTGCACAGTGGAGAGAACTTTGTACATTTAATTTCATACAAATTTCAAACATGATGCACTTAATCCAATTTCATAAATATTTGCATTGTCAAGGAGCAATTTATGCTAAAGCAATAAACTGATCAGCAACTAATTCCGTAACTAATGCCAAAGTCTGAAACAGAGTTAATTACACCAACATTTTTAAATTTAGTTCAACAGTTCAAATTAACTCTAGACAAGAATTAAGATAAGGAAATGTAGGCTGTAGGAAGGAAGGTTAATTTTCCATTAAGTGTTAAGCTGGTTGTTACTGAAGGAAAAAGGCAAGCATACATGGTTGGGTGAAGTCTAATTACTTTTTGCCACAAGATCAAACAACTATAAAAGAGAACCTACAAAATTTAGCAATCCACAGTAAGTTCATGCATGATTTAAGGTAGATTTCTATAAAGAATTTCATAAATAACTTTTTATTGTTGTTATTGAGAAGACTGAGGAAAATGATAGCTTCCTTTGTAATAAACTGAGGTTTGGTTAGAACACAGTCAACAAATCTGCCCCAGATGGTCCCAGAGCTACCAGTTCTTAGCAATTACCACATTGCACAACACACTCTCCTTATAAAGTGTTCTTTATGCTCACATAACAAAATTTTAAAATCTCTAAAGCGATTTTTTTGCATGTGCTGGAAGTAGTGGGCAGGGATGTAATAATACACTTTCCAAGGGGGAAAAAAAAACCCTAATGGATTATGTGTCAATACTAGAAAGTTAAGATTATGTATTCATACCCCTGTTAATCTCTGCTCTAAAAAGGTTTAAGATCTAAACAGATAAAATTTGCTTCGTGACGAAACTTGGCTTTCAGCACAGATGATCTGTGTCCAAGGGAATAAAGTTTCAGCAGCATGAAGAACAAAACAAAATCCTTTGGCTTCGCTTGCATTATAGAAGAAGAAAAAGATAGCAGCTTGGCAATTTTCTGTATACAAATAACTCCAATTGCCCAGGGGGAATGTCACTGAGATCCAACCATCCTGCTTGTTACATCTAGCCTCCCTGGAGTCAGTTTTAATTTCAAGCAGAGTTGTCTAAATTCTTCATCCTTCCAAGGCAAGCAAATTGCACTGTACATAGTCCAAATTTCAGATTACTTCAGGGCTTTTCTCAAAGTTTCCTAACCTCTTTTGAGGATGCAGAAGACATCAGGACACTTTTCACACAGTAGGTGTTTCCCTGTGTAGCCCATTGGTTCTTTAACAGTGCCCAAAAGCAGCTGTATTTCACAGGAGATTTTTAAGAAGTGCAGCTCACAGTTTGCATATATTTGCATTTTGGGACAGAACATGATGGGTAAACAATGTCATCTAAAGACAGTTAAAGTTTTAGAATTTCAATTGATCTCGGTGTAGCTACAATCCCTACTAATCATACCCAGCAGTCACAGCACTAAGAGTCTGTGACCCAATGCACTGGACAGCGAAGCAGGCAAAGCATGAAGTCTTTAGCAAACCCTCGTTTGTGCTATTACGTGAGCCAAAGGCTTCAGATCTCAGCTCAAAAAGGCTCCCGCACATGGGTTCTGGCAACACTATCAGGCCAGGGCTGAAGCGCAGTGAAGAGAAGAGCTGTGCAGCTAAACATGCTCAGCACCCACCTGCAGCCTACAGAAAACACAGCCAGTTCTTCGGCCACCACCGAGCAGTGTCAAGCCACACAATTGCAGAACGGTGCTTTCTGCACTGATCTCATTAGAGTGTCACCTTTCAGCTGTTGGGGACCTTTCAATTAAGATTTTTGATACGAAGCATTTACAGGTCAAAAAGAAAAAAAAAAAATCCCCAAACCACTCATTGGGGGTTGCTAAATTAAACGATAAAGGCAGCGGACAGCAATGCATCCGATCCTTCAGACTCCTAGGTCTGCAGAGGGGAAGACGTGAATCTCTCTCATGTATATATTGTTCATGTATATGCAAACACGCTCGTGCAAGCCCAAATCAGGCAAACCCAAAGAGCTGCAAAGAAGCCAAGTCAGCACATCTGAATCCATCTTCCTGCCAGAGATACTGCTAAACAACACACCCCTCAATTTGAGGGCTAAACCCAAAGCCCTATTTTGCATCCCTGTCATGCATAATAGTTTACAGGAGATGGATATTCTGCACATAGCAACATGGTGAAAAAGCAGTGTTACTGGGAAAATTATTTCATCAAGACACATCATAAATCCCTACAGCTGAGATACAGGGAGCTGTAAACTGCAATTTTTCGTCCTCACCTCTTTGTAGGCAAAGTTGAGTGGCGGAAGGTGAAGGGATAGCCCTCTTTCCAGCACACAGTTTTGTTACAAGAAGTCCATTATTTCAAATTACTGCATCTTTCCTAAGTAAATCTTTACCAAATATGTAAAAATTGGTGCATTGCAGATTGTTTCATTGACCAGGTCACAGACATTCTCTCTTCTTCCAAAACAGACTGTCTCCCCCCTGGAAGTAACCCTTTTCAGGTATTCATCCTAAACATTAGTGCAGAAGGATCATAATTATATGGTGAGCACAGAGTAAATCTATTTATTCTTTCATCACAAAGTACTCGTTATAACTGGAATATACAGAAAGCAAGGCTTAGCTTTGATTGTTTTCGTTGCAAACAACCTTGTCTTAGAAACAGCAGTTATTGAAATAACCCTAGAAATCTTTTTAGCTAATGTCTGTTCTCTCCTGCCAAGTTTTTACCTGAAGGAAGAGCACAGGCTGTGTATTTTCTTGGTGCAATCAACCCCACGTAGGAGGGCTCAGCAGCGGCTTGCAGGAACTGTTGTAAGAGGTACATACCAGGCAGCAACAAAACCAGATGTCACTTAACTAATCTGCTGTTACTCACTCCATCTCCAAGCTTCTGGACATAACCTTTTAAAACAGTGCGGAGGCAGGATTTCTGCACAGCTAACTGGTCAGCTGATAGCAATGCAGTATGGATCTGGCACCAAAACAGATTGATGCCTCATTTTTATAATTTCTTCCCTTGTTTGCGTGATCAGATCATTTTCTAATTCAGTGGAATTTTTAGTGAAAAAATGAGCTTGAGGGAAATGAAAAGAGGGTGATCGCTAAGATGAAAATCTATCAACTGTGCAACTAAGCCAGAGGCTCAGGAAGTTAAAAGGAATGTTTGAAGCTCGAAATTCCATCTTCACCAAATTTCAAAGTTGTGCATGTAGTTCATCGCAGTACAGAAGGTATCTTTTATTAGTGCTAAAGTATACTCCTGAAGTTTAGAGATCCAAAATAAATTTTAGCAGCCTCAGTCTTTCTGTAAAAAGTAGCAATAGCTGCAGTTGCTTTGAGACTCAGTCCTTTCACTTATGTGCTTTACTTTAAGAAATTCAGGTTTGAAAAATCCAACTTGGGTGATTTACTGCCGATCTAGAATTCCAGATTAGGTGCCCACTATGTAACAGTTGCATGATCAGGAAAGTTAGAGTGCCTAGATTTCTATCTATTTGCATCTTAGTGCTGATCTCCCAACTAGAGCACACATTGCAATACTGTTTTCATCATAAGTTGTCCAGTCTCTTTCCCATATGACTACTGGGCCATGTATTTTTATGAAAGTTGTAGGAACTTGATACCTCTGAGACCTTCATATCTCTCTCTCTCTCTCTCTCAAATTCAGTATTTGTTGACCAGGAGACACAAATTATTGGAGAAAGGAGGGGACACAAGTACAGCATCAATTTTACTTCTTTCAAAAAAAAAATCGGCTGAAAAAAAAATCAGAAGTCTCTGCACAAGACAAGTTGACAAGTTACAGTTGTTTTATGACAACAGGCAGACACACAGATGCTAGGAAAAGAAAGTCCAAAAGGGACAGAAAGTAAAACAAGAGAACCAGTGAAACACTGGTTGTAAGGAACCCCTGGAGGTTATCTAGTCCTATTTTCCACCTGGAGCAGGGCCTGGCCAACACCACACCTGATAAGGTCAGCTGTGGCTTTGTCCTGCTGAGCCATGGAAGCCTTGAAGGATGAAGTTTTTACAACCTTCCCGGGCAACCTGTTTTAGTGCTGCACTACCCTCCTGGTGCCAAACTTTGGTTTAATCTCTCAATCCGAATCTCCCAAAGTGCAACCTGTGGCCATTCCTCCTTGTTTTATCATCTAACACTACTGAGAAGGGTTTGGCTCCACTATTGCTAACTCTCTTCAAAGTAGTCACAGACTATCAGATCAACCCCTCAACCTCTTTTTTTTGCCAATATGAACAAGCCCAGCTCCCTCAGCCTCTTTTCATGGGTCACATACTCCTGAACAAAATGACTTTGGCAGATCTCTGCTGGACTGTCTACAGATTCTTAACATCCTTCTTCAAGTGGTGGGCCCAACGCTGGACCTAATATTTCTAGTATGTCAGCAGCACTGAGTACAGGTCATCAGCATGACTGCCCTTCTGCTGCCATGTTAGTGGTTGCAAAGGCAATACTTAGAGGCATTCAGAGAATGGCAACCCATGAGAGCACAGGAGATTCCTCCCAAGGAGGAAGACTAGATGAAAATAGTAGGTTGTATGGATGCAACTGTACCAAAGGATGGGGAGAAGGAGCTGCAGAGCTGAGGTGGGAGTCAGCAGCTGAGCAACAGCTATTAATGCTCTACGGAGAGGGCTAAGGCACTAAATGCCAGTTGGTTCTCTGATGAAGTGAAGATGACTCCAGCCCAAAAGCTTGGAAGATGAGCTAGAGAGGTATGCAATGGTGAATAGCCACTGACATGCAGCAGACACTGTATATGCAGACCTGACTGTGTAGATGCTCCTAAAAGGTGGAAGGCTTGCTTACCCAGATTGTTCTCAGTCTTGGTGGCTATTCTCTCTCCAGAAACTGGAGTATATTTGGGGGGGGGGGGTGTAGGGAGGAATAGAAAAAGAAAGAAAAGAAAAAAAAAAGCTGCTTTAATTGTGTTATTCCAGACACTTTTGTCAGCAACAAAGGTAGTTTAAGGAGTCCCTGCCTCCCCTCCTCTCACCTTTGGTTGCTTGTTTGTATTGCAGAATGATTCCACCAGAGCTCCTTATCTACATGCCATGTTAATATTGTTTAGAACAATTAGATCAGTGAAGGCAGCAAGCATGCTAGCATTTAGTGGGCGTAGATGGTACAACCTATGTTTTCCCGTTGAGTACACCAAGTGACTGGATATAAAACAAGATTTCTCAATGCTAGTGACTCAAGGTGAGGACAAAATGAAGATTTGCAAGGAGCATCTTCACCTCTGACCTGCTTTCAGCAGTCTTTTTTCTCAAGAACAGTCATAGTTGCAACTGAGAAAAAACAGGGTTAACTTATTTCAACACGTGAAACACTCTTAATTTTCTTCTCAGATAACTGACTTCATCTCCAAATATAAAAAGAAAAATCTATTTGCATCAACACTAGCCTTTCTAAGCATCAGAGAATCTCAAAAAACTCTGCCTTACGATGCTATTTCCTAATAATTTAAAAATAAATTTTTAAAAACCAACCCCAAACCATTTCCTCACTTTCAATCCCTCCTGATATCTTCACATATGCAGGCAAAAAAATCTCTTATTAATGCCACAAAGATGCACCCAGATGCCAGAATCAAAACTTTTGCTACGTATTCTCCTTAACAACTCTCATTTAGTGTGAGCAGGTGGTGAGAAGGAAGCAGAGTAAGAGAGGAGGATTATTTTGGGAAAAGAAGCAATAACTGTTACTAGTCTGTCCAACAGTAGGAATGGTAGAAATCTGAATCATGCTTTTACTGTATGAATGGTTAATTCCAATATGCTATTATAAACAATGATCCTTTACAAAGGATGTCATCTCCCTAACAGGAAAAAATACACCTGTTGGAAAAAGAGCAGGGTCTGAAGCAGAAACAGAAGTAAGTACAAGAGATGGACCAGCTTGAGTTTTCTTCATCTTACCTCTTCCTATAACCATTTAGGTGCTGGTCTCCAGGGCCTATATCACACTACATAACAGAATTAGCCCATTGAAAGTAACGCTTGAAAGAAGAGGAAAGAGGCTGTCAAGCTGGAGTTAGGGAGAAATTACAGCTACATTTTTAGCTTCCCTGAATGGAAGCACCTCTGAATAAGTGCTGCCAAGATGAAATCCTAGCAAGTAAATGCCATATTTAGAGTGTGCCTATTCACTCACAGAGAGGTATTACTACAATGATACAAATTATATACCAAGGAAATTTCATGGCATATATTTAACGGATGGCTTGCTAACACAAGTCTGTGTACAGTGTACCTTCCAGATAGGAATTAAGAATTTCAATATTAGAAACCACCTCTCCACTGTCTGCAAGCAGAGGGCAAGCTCCTAAGCTAGCAGTAGATGGTGAGTGTCCTCTGGAGTTACAGTTTTTAAATGACCTTATTAGTTTTCACTGTTTAAACAAGTCACTTTCTA
This sequence comes from Egretta garzetta, assembly GCF_000687185.1. Taxonomy (NCBI): domain Eukaryota; kingdom Metazoa; phylum Chordata; class Aves; order Pelecaniformes; family Ardeidae; genus Egretta; species Egretta garzetta. Next base: position 1,485,603 of record NW_009260342.1, on the reverse strand, counting down.
TCTTGTGTTTTATCTTTGCGTCCACTCTTCTGGCCCTCATTCGAGGGTGACTACAGTGGTTTCTGCCTGCACAGAAGGGATGGCTCAGCTGCTCTTCTAGCAGCTGCTGCACCACCACAAAAT
>NW_009260342.1:1458647-1485462 GCF_000687185.1 Egretta garzetta | reverse complement strand
GAGCCAACCCTGCAGCAAGGGTAAAAATGAAAGAGACAGCCAGAATGACTACAGCAGCCCTTGGGTAAAGCACACTTGACTTAATGTTGACCTCTGGTGAGTTACACATCTCTTGCTTCGATTTCTCAGCTGTAACTTGGGTAGTTTCTCTCTCCTACACTTCGTAGGATGCGTGCACAATGCTATAAAGAATGCCAAAAAAATTTGCAGAATTGGTACTACTGCTGATTATACAGAGGCCCTGAAGAACACGCACTGTTCCAGTTGCTCCCTTAACAAAAACACTCACCTCATATGATACTCTTGACATTTTGTACAAGGTGTAACTGTAGCGCTACAGATGAGAAAGAGTTCTATCACCTGATTCCTCCTCCTCCCCCCCCTTTTTTTTTTAAAACTCAATCAATCACAAGAATAGCATGGCAACCTTAGGGGAAAAAAGCAAATGCCATCGCTTTGCCTTAATCTTTACATTACAGCCAGCCCTAAGGAGCTCATCTGCAAGTGGTAATTTCAGATACCATCATAAGATGCAATGCCTGCTGTTGCCATGTTATGCACGTGATTCCCTAGGACAAGCTAGATATTCTTATCAGCTCTACATAGCAATTTCTCTACTAGACATTTTAGCTGCCTCTACTGTGCTTCACAGCTTTTGGCGTCCATTCCAAAGCTATTTTAGTCTAGTTGTTACCTGTACCTGCTGGTGATATATTCTGGCTGCCACCATCCACTTCTTTCTCTTTATGAAGTTGTTCAATGGTTTCCTTCACTGTTTTGTCCTCTCACTCAACATCTTGACACAAAACTATTCCCACTGCTCTCTATCAACCCACTTTTTTCCATTAGCAGGAATTCTGTAATCACGATAAGAGACATTTCTAACCAGGCTGTAAAAACGCGGGAACTACCTAGGGTGCTGCAATCAGAGATTATATGTAACCTTCCCTCCTACTTACCCTCATCCTTCCTCACAGTATGAGCATTGCTCAGTTTTTCTCCAGCTCATGCCTTTCTTCTTCTCCCCTGCACTGCGTGCCCATTTCCTTTAGCTACACACTTTGTGACGACTGTATTCACTACAGTTGCAGCTCTCATATGGAGAAGATACATTGATATGAGTTTCTCTTGTACTTTTAATATATTCTTGTCAGGCATACATCAAGTAGCACACTACAAGACATCACATGCATCTAAAATTGTAGCAAAATACATCCTAATGCATAAACACAAATAACACAGTCATCTAACACTGGGATTTCCAGCTATTCAGATGCTCAGTGAAGTCTAGAAATTCTTCTACACATTTTTTGCACACGGTATAGAAAAAGAAGGGATTCGAATCCTAGATTTTAAAGGTCTTTCTAGCTTGCAAAGCTGCAAATAATATTCATTGCCTAGAGCAGAGCAGCTGCAATATGGTTGGTTCTTCATTCATCTCACTAGCCACATACCTGGAGTAAGTACTTTGCCTATAACACTGTGTAAACATGTTTAACACTGAACAATGAGTATTTCTTCATCTGGCAAAACAAGATGATCATTTAGAGCTGCGTTGGAAATGCCACAAACAAATCCAATAGGGGCTGTGTTATGTGTCACTCATTGCCAAGTATTTTACAGGTTTCCCTCCTAAATCCCCAACCTGCCCTGTTTCTTTTCAGACTTCTAATCCAGCAATCAAACAAATGCAAAAGAACCACCCTATCTGCCTTCCTCAAATAAGGAAGAGTTAAGCGGTGCTACAGCCAAGTACAAATAAATAAGTGCCACAGTTGCAATGTATTAATTAACTATCTGAAAGAGTGGGATTTTAATTACTTGTGTGCAATAAATATACTTGCAGAATAAAATCCTTTGGCATAAAAACCAGCTGAGCCTATGCAATGAGAAATACCTTACCTGCTCTTCACCTTTGATAATGATGTTATCAAGGCAGCTTTACTTTTCAGAGATGCATGTTACATTTTTCCTCACTCTCTCCCAGGACTGATATTTTTTACAGCTGAACTAAGGAAGAATTGCTCCTAGATCTGATCAGCTTATGCCAAGGAAAGCTTCTTGCATAGTTTGGGAATAGAAAGAAGAGCTCACACTTGTGTGTGGTTGCTGCCTCCTTTCACTCTTACTTTCTTCCAGAAAGCGTTGGAATGATGCTCTTTATGCAACCACAGGTGGGATAGAATAAAGAAGGGGAACCGGGCCAAATCTGGACTTGGGAAACTACTGCAACAGAGCTTTTGTCTGTCATTTTTAATACCTGCCCTTTCTTCTGCTTTCCCTAGATTTCAACATGTATAATTATAGCCAACAGCAGCAGGCAGTTGACTAGTTCTTTTAGGAACTGCACCCTGAACAGGCATGAGGTAAGTCATAGAAAAACCTGTTATCCAGCAAAGGAAATTCCAGAGAGACTCACAGTGAGGTAAAACATAACCACGTAACAGTTCTAAAAACCAGCAGGAACCACTTACAGCTATCTGCAAAAGCTGCATTCCTATTGATCTTCAGTCGTAAATCCCAGGTCTGTCTAGTAAACTCACAAACACAGCTACAAACCTTCCCATGTGCAGCAACAGCCCAGCTTCTCTGGTACCCCATAATAACCTCACTGATGTTTGGATAAATCCTGGTGTTTAGAAGTCATTTTGCTAGCAGGCATTTACAAACAACGCCACAGTCGCACGACCTCCCCCACCACCTAGCTGCGACGCTACCCACCTCAGCAGGCTCCTTCCCAAGGATGCTGCCCGGCAAGCAGTGCCCTCTGATACAGCTTGCAGCTATAAATTAAAATCAATTTGTGGCAGCCAAGGCTTCGACTTACCTAGTTTGGTGGCCCCCTCTGGCGGGTACTCGGGGAATTGGCCCTCGGAGGGGACGCTCACCGTCCGGCGCAGGCAGCGCCCTTTGGTAGCATCCGCCTGTGGCTCCTGGACCCCATCGATAGGCACCTGCACAAAAAGGATGCAGACAGCTGTTAATTTGCCACGGGCCACGCTGTTAATGTGCCGTCTTGATAAGAAATTAATTTTCTACTCATCTGGTAATAACTTTCAGGCACAGTTCGCCATGCCCGGCCTTACCACGAAATTCCTGAGGCTCACTGGGAAGGCACTGCAGCAGTAAGCAGCCTTGGTGCATGCAGACGGGTGCGCAGCCCGGAGAGGGCTGCATGCAGGTGCGCAGCAACCTGCGCTCCAGAGGTATCAAGTCACAACACAGCCGACCCTTCTGACTAACGTGGCAGTCCTGCCTTTCGAAACTGCTTCCCGAGTGCCGGACACATTGCCATCCAGCCTTGCCTGCTTCCACGCCGGGAGAGTCAGGCTGATCAGATGGCTACATGCGAAACTTCGAGATTACAAAAGCATTTTTGCAGTCTCAGCACGTATCCAGCGATCAGCTGCAGCACGTCAGAGGAGAACGGACAGTTGGCTGGTTGTATTGGGCACATGGAGAAAGGGGAGAACTTCTATGATTAAGTCGAACTCATCCTAAAAGTGGGACCTCAGAAAGCTCTAAGAAAGGCTTGGGCTCCTCACTGTTTCATAGTAATAAAATTCTGTACGCTAATTCTCTTTAAAAGTACTGAATGTATAAAGATCTTGTTTCTCTTCTGAAATTTTGGCAGAACTTGACACCTCAGGGTTTGCGCCCCTCCTAACTTTGCCTTTAAAACACCTGCCTGGACAACTGCATTTTGCTAGAGTGGTTGTTATGTTGGAAAAAAGTGGTAAATTGTGCTACCTATCCCTATAGGTGCAGGGCATTTAGACAACAGCCAAGAGCTCTAAAAGAGCCTGATACAGTCTCTTTGTCCAACAGCACGTATGTCTGGGAACAAGAAACAAGCCTGATGTGCTCCTAATCCAATCCAAAAAAACATACAAAGGGATTTGGAGGAAAGGAAGAGAATCCAACTACTTTATAAATTTATACACACCCCTTTGTGCACCCTGATTTTGTTTACATGATCAGCGTGGATTAATTCAAGCATCAGTTACTTTGCATATAGAAAGGCAGACAGACAAAAACTTCAGACAGCTACCTGCTCGCCAGAGGTACAATCCAGAGAGCCCCAGCCCACAAAAGACATCCTTCCAGCAGCAGGAAGACATTGCTTCCAGCAGGAGGAAGACATCCTTCACTCTACCCTTCTGAAGAACATACGCATTCTTCTGAAGAAGTTCAAAAGACAAAAGACACCAAAGATCCTTTAGGCTGGTAAAAGGCTGGTCACCAAAGATGGGGACTGCATGGGAAAAATGTATGTCCAGAACCAAGCCAGACAGGGGCTTGGCCCATGGTAACCACTGTTTCCTTGGCTGAGTCACTACCAAGGGGTGGGCACCTAGGGCCAAGTGGTGCCTTATTGGTATTTCTGGGTCCCATGCACCCCAAAGGACTGGCACAGAGCGGGGCCAGAGGTGGGATGTGATGGTTGATTAGTAAGTCCAGATAGCGGTTCCATGTCTCAACGAGAAGACACCCCAATCGGGGAACTGCGAATTCCCCGAGTCCGTCAGCTGGCCCGAGTCGCTCATCTGAGGAAGCCATGCCTTGCTTCCTGCTGGTCTGCCTGATAATCATGGTTCTGACCATGGTTTTGTAGGTCTTTGCATACTCAGATATTAAGTTTAGCTCAGTATTGGTGAATTACTGGATTTGCTGGCATTTCGACCTGGATAACTGTGCTACTGAGTTACTGCATCTCTTGTTGTAACAACCCAGATAATCGTACTCGTGATCCATGTTTGTTACTGCAATGTTATTTAGAGATGAACTGTTTATCCTAAAGCTGTTGGTCTGAATGTCTGTTGCCATATATGGAACCTGTAACTTTGTGGGGCTGCATTAAGTGCTTATATTCAACAGTTGGAAGAAACCCTGGGGATGAGGCAGAGAGGCAGCATCCAGGGGCTGGAGGCAGGCACAACCCCTCAGGGCCCCAAACATTTCAGTGCACTTCTGATGAGGACATTGGCTTCAACAGTACAGCTGTGATACATGCAATATGGCAATTTATTTTCATATAGCTACATAAAAGACAGCTTGCAGCTAAAGGAATAGAAGCCCCTGTCATATTTCCTGTGCTGCTTATCCTTTCATATCTTCAATCATCTCTGAAAACCGAGTATTAATAGCAAACAAAAAGATATTATTCATTTGTACTGAAGGTTGTAAAAGATGTACAAGATACTGTACTATTTTAGAAACAGGCTACACTACAATGGCTCTCACAAACTAGTTCTGGCATTTCCTGACTTTTAAGCACCTAGCATTCTCTTAAGGTCATTTTTTAATGCTATTTATTACTACGCTAGTCTATTTGTCTCCTTCAAACAGCACTCATTTTTCAAAACTAGTTTCCCAAATCCCTAGTGGTTGTTCTGTTAAGACTACTTTCTTTGCTGGTAGATTTTTACAGCAGCTCCTTTGCCAAACAATCTCCATGCAAGAACACATTAGGAAGTTAAGCAGAGGCTAATTTTGTTAGTTTATGCCACATTCATTCATTCAAGATCACATATTAGATTTTCAGTTTTCATCTGGAGGCTCCATTTAGTCTTACACCCTTCTAAATGCTCTTCTGCTCCACCACCTCTCCTGCCTCTCCCAGTTTCCTTCAGAGCATTTTTTTGGTGGGATGATGCAAGGCCTATTGCCAGAACAGCTATTACCAGTCATACTACAAACCTGCTTCAGCACACCTTAAAAGCGTTGAGCTACCACCCCTGTGCTCCTCCTTTCTCAGTGAACTTGTTGCGCCTATACCTAAAAGCTAGCTCTGTACCAATACAGCTTCTGCGGGGCCGATTTCTCCACTATTAGATTTTTTTTTTTAACCGAGAAATTAATATAGTCCCTCTTCAGTATCCATGTGTGCTTCCGCACATGGATGACAGAAACATTGTTTTAATCCACTGACATGAAAAAAAGCACTACTACCCCCCTGATAACAGCATATACAAGAACAGCGACGATAGCCAGGAGGATGCTATGGATGTACTGACTCGCTGCCGAGGGTGAGGAGGAGAATGGTGATTGAGTCCACGCTGTCCTTTGTGTCCTTGGGAAAAGCAAACAGGCAGCACACCGGAGTTGGTGTCAAAAACAAATCTGTTTCTGCATACCAGAGATAGGATTTATCTTCAAAGAGGAACTGAGCCATTAACAGGAAGACTGACTGAGAGCTCAGGTCCTAATTCTGGGTCACTTAGCCCTTTGTACTTAACATTTGCCCAGACAAGGAAAACATGGTTAGGCTGCACACTAAAAAAGGTTCATTGGTATAGCTACGTTCATCTGGTGCAGTACAGTCCACACCAGCAAAGAAACTGCTTTTGTTACCGTATTTATAGTGGCTTGAGAAAAAAAATGATACTGTTTATTTCACTCAGTAATTCTGTAAACTGTATAAAGAATAAGATTTTAATGCTACATAGCTTGATCTACACCAGAGAATATACAAACATCCCACAATTTCATGGACAAGACTGAAGTAGCAAAGTAGCTAAAAAAGATCCACCCTTAAGTCTGACTTTAAAGCGCTGTGCTGTCTTTCTAGGCCTACACTGACAAAAAAGAGCTAACTCCAAGTCTGCGGGACCAGTATTTATTGCTTAGCATAAGATCAGCCTGCTCTTAAAGATACAGCTTCCTGACCATGCAAAACGAGCTTGGTCAGCAGCTCTGCATCTCTTGGGGCTGGACATGTTTTTAAACAGGTATATAAATGGCTCTGTGGTAGGTCAAAACAGATTCACAGATGGGGTGGCACTGAAACAAGCAAGGGCACAGCTAAATACCACGTAAGCACCAAGCCAGACATCCACAATCTTCCCAACCCTCCTCCAGCCCCTGCCATTCCAGCAAGCAGTTCAGCAAAGGATGGAAGAGAATTATAAAGTCTTGCAGAGTCACGACTCGAATGGCAATTTAGGCTTTCAGCTCTTTTTCTTCCATCCAGCTTTGTTATCCTGTTCTTTGCCCTGCTGAGACTTCACTAACCTGGGAATCGTCTGACCCTGAAATGAGGTGCTGAAGCTGCTGGTTCAGGGCTGAGCAGTGTAACTCTGGGACAAGAAGGTACGTAGGTACAGTCCAAATACTAATAAATTTGGCATTCTTGACAAATTTGATTTTGTGCCACGTTTCACTGGCAAATTTCACAGTTTAAGGAGCACAGGTTCCGAGCTCAGACTCAAACTCTTGAACAGCATCACGAGCCACTGAACATGCTTTTTAAGCATAAAAAGCCTGTATTTGGGATTTTTAGTAGTTTGAAGAAGAAGAGATTTCAGAAAAAATAGGAGTAAGAGCTTTTCAAGCATTTAATGCCTCTTTCAAGGCAAACCAAGCTAGGTTCTTAAAAAAAAAAGTAGAAAAAAGTTTTTTCATTGCAGATAGATTTTTCAAGATCAGGAAGACAAAATCTTGAGAACTTGCAACCTCTTTTGAACTAATAGTGAGGAATTTTGGAATCATGTCAACAAAACAGTTAAATAATTCATTTTAATTTTTACCTTCCTCCAGAAAGTTATAAGCTAGCTGAAATTTTGAAACAGAAATCCACTTTAAAAATGTGGACAACAAACATTTCTTTGGGCTTTTGGAAAATAATTATATTAATTTGGGAATCGAATCAAATCTTTTCTTATGACTGGGTTCAGCTTTGACAAACTCCTATTTACAGGTAAAACATACTTGCTGTAAGATACCACTGTGACAAGTCCTTTGAGAATGGCAGAGGGCATTTCTGAAGAACCTCCCCTGGGACCCAATGCATCAGTGTTTGCTCTTGTGAGCACTGCTGTCGCTCCACTACTGGTGTCAGTCACAGGAGATGGAAGAGTAGGAAAATACATCAGAGATGTCCTGCTGCTGGCCTCTGTCACCGGCACAAGTAGTAGTAGATCTTGTCACAGTGAATGTAGGCCTATACTATCCTTTCCCCTTGATTAAAAACACCTCTAAATCCAAGGAGAAAGATGAAGTTCTGGGTGCAGGGAGGAAAAAAGAAGAGTCTAACAGTGAAAAGTGTTCTTCATCTTCATTTCCAACTGAACACAAAATTAAAAGAGTCTGGAGGACAGCAGCCAAGTTACAAAGACTAACTAAAAAGCAGCCCAAAACCACATGCAACCATTTGCCACACCCCTCATGGAAGTGCTGTACAATGGATTATCTTTTTTTCTTTCCCTTTTTAAAATGCACTGATTTGCAGACACTTTTACTGTGCCCTCACAGCTCTTACCCTATGGAACAGGTTTCACAAATTATGAAAATATCTACACCTTCCTGACAGTGGGAAACAGTCTTCCTCGTAGAAAAAATACCTGATTTATAAGTGAATCAATCTGGACCTGTTCCAGTTTTGGAAAATGCTGCTAGATATTGCCACACCGTGATATGTTGTAGTAATCGCACATCTCCTGTCACTCATGACTCCTTATTTGCTAAGTCGTCTCTCCTGTCTCTACAGGGATTCATTTTTTTCCTATTACTTTTTGGGCATCAATCTCTTCCCTTCATTAATAATCTATATTCTTCAGTCTCACCTATTTTCATTTTATAAAGCTGACAAGGTGTCAAGTAATTAATATTTTTCTACACTGCACAAGGCAATACCATCAGACTATTTTTGTCTACGTAATTACAGATATTTTTGGATCAAGTTGAACCTCAACATTTCTCTGATTTCCAACCTACTCTTGTGCTTGCGCAGCACAAAATCTCTCTTGCACATACTCTATCCAAACTGCCTTGACGATAGACAGTAAATCCACAGTGGTGGTGGGACGTTGTAAGAAAAGAGTTTTCTTACTACTCTGTTTATTTCTGTACTATTCCCTCAGTCTTAAAAATCTATGCAATTCATGATGACATATTTTAACAGCATTAACAGAAAGAAACCAACCTTAACATCGTACCTGAAAAAATTAAGACGTCTTTCATTTACCTGTTTGCATTTTGTGTACATTTTCCTACTTTTTGGCTTTGACATACATACTTGCATAATGATTTTACAAAGTATTATAAACATCAAACCTTCCTGTTCCTTTTCAATTTCACATGGGCTAAGCTTCTTGGATTTTTATTCCATGAAGTAACAAAGCAGATGCACAGAGACTAAAATGAGATGCTTCAGACTTACAGCTTTCAAATTACACCATCCTTGAGATGATGCAAGTGCTCCCTTTCAGCTGCAAGGGCACTCTGCTGTTAACATCTCTTCCTTCTTCCCCCACACCAACCCCCTTACTGATGGGTATTGTTCTGTCCCTCATATCCTTTCTAAGGTCCTCTTCAGCAGTCCAAAGAAATTCTGACCTGCTCACTCTATCAGCAATTCCCATGTTCAGAGCAGGAAACCCTCCATCTTCAGCTTCCCGTTGCCTATCTCACCTCATTTTGGGTTAACAAAAAACCTGCTCACCTTTCCATTACTTTTACTCTAAATATAATCAATTTTCTTCTTGAAGTAACCTCCCTCTTCCTCATTCACCTGGTCTTTTGCTTAGGCTCCTTTTACCTGTGGTTCCCCCCATGGGCTTTTTTCAATTCCCCTCCTACATACTTTTCAATCATTATGGTCTTCCCAAGCATCTCTCCCCATTGCTGCCTTAGGCCTTTGTTCACTCTTACTTCTAGATCACGTTTCATAGAGCCTCTTTCAGCTCTGAATGACTTGCCAAGTAAAATTTAACTGAGTCGCCTCCCCTTTCTCATGAAAGCTACAAGGGATACTTGTATTTCAGAAAAACAAGAAGAAGGTGCAAGCCCAGAGTATCAGCTCTGTGTCTCTCCTAATTAGCAGTTCTCCTCCTGTATGTTTTGTGTTTCTTTCAGGGCTTGTATGTACGTTGCCATGTGTACAGACTCAGAAGCTAGATTAAAGCAGGCTTTTATTTTCCGACAGGGTACTCATGACTCTGCAAGGAGTTCCCTTTTTCCTTTCACGTACAGTAGTCCCAAATTATTTTAAAATCAGAATGGCAAATCTGACTCCAGCTACTAGCTTCTGAAACAAAATGCATTATCAGCATGGGGAGTCACACCTGCACCAAAGGCATGTCTGCCTGGTTCATCTGCATGCAGCATTTGCCAAACTGAGTTATTTCTTCTTGTGATAGTGTGGGCAGGCTCCTTTAAGAGCACACTGCAAAGATTTACTCTACTGCTCAATTTTTGGGGGCAACTGCTATACTTAAACCCCAGGCTCTATATAGCCTGATACAGAATTCCTCCAGTTTCTGACAAAAAGCAGAGTGTATTTAAAAATAGTATATATTGACTTAATACAGCAGCGATACATCAGACTTCCCATATTTACTCCTCAGGATCTAAGCAAAAGACTCGTCTTACTCCTAGCAAAATGCTTTTAATTGTATGTAGTGAGAGAAATTAAGAACCCATAAGTGCATGATTACCACCTTCAGATAATTATTTGTGATATGAACCAGTGTTGTTTTCAATTACACTTCTTTAATGAGATGCATCCTTTTAGCCCAACTGTGCTGGTACAGTACAGTTTTAGGAATAATTCTCACATGTCCCTAAGTTTCTTCAGTATATGCTTTAATTCCTTAGGCGACAGTCCTGTCAGACTAGAAAAATAATTACATAGTAAACAAGCATCATGATATGGGCCTTCCATTTTCCCTGTATTTGATCACCTCTCCTACGCATTAGCACTGATGTTGTTCCCTTCTAATAACTCAAGTCCTTCTCTAAACCATTTCCTCCTACTCTCCCTATGTGAGGAAATATTTCAGCCCTTGTAAATAAACCTGGTCATAGCTGAAGATGAATAATATTTAGTGCTACATCAGGAACAGGTCTTATATTCTCAGCCAGTACACAGCCACACACAGAAGCTTCAGAAGAATTGAGAAAAAAAAAAACCAACCCAAAATTCAGGTCATCTCCAAATGTAGGAAACCATGGTATTAGACTCAAATTCATGGACATTTATATGTAATAAAATCTATTTCAGTAATCCAAAAACATTCCTATTTCACAGCTCCTTCTGAAATATTTATTTTTAAACAGGGTACATCTACAGCAGAATAATTAAACAAACCAGCCAACCCAGGAGCGTTATCAAATGCTTCTAAAGCTCATGTATTCATGACAGTCAGTAGACATCAAATATCACAAGAAAAAAAACATATCATGGCGTAGTCTAGGAGAAGGGACTTACCATCATTTGTTTGTTTAGTGCTTCAATCAACTAACGCATGCCTGTTCTTCAGCCATATTGACATTACCTTCATGGCCAGGCACAATGCCAAGTACTACATCCTATATACACACACACACACCACACAGAGAGTAATTTTATAATTAAAGCAAAAGCTGGTTGCAATATCTTTGAGTATCCATGCCAAGGGGCACCAAATCTTCCTTGTTGTGTTCAGCAAGAGAGAGGGCAAACCTTTGCCTCAATCAGTTTACCTTGTGACTGCAGTAAGGATGACTGCGCAGTGTGAAGGTTGCACACATCTTCTCTGCCCAGCACTCCAACAGAGACACAAAACAACAACCTTTACTGCACTTTTTCCCTACCTTTCTGTCTGCACTGATGTGAGGAGGTAGGTTTGCATAGATGTGGTGGCTTTAACTGCCATCAAAAGCAGCAATAATACAGCAAGGTATAGTGGCAGACTTAAATGCAGGTTCTAAAACTCCAGCAGGAAGTTTTGGGTGCACACGGTTTGCTGTCACCTCTTCCATGCAACCGGCGTCTGGGTTAACTGGATTATAACTATGAGCGCCATGCCATGCACAGGCAGAATAGATTAGCTCCCCTCTTCCCCCCTTTCACACATTTCATGAAACTCATGAACAAAATAAAGGGGAGATGAAAAATGCTGCCTTCCTGTTTTACCAATAAAGGCCAAAAGGTAAATCCCGAGTGGCCAACGGGAGTTTCTCTCACCTCTTTCTCCCTGTTGAGCAGCACCAGCTGGCTGTCTGTCAGGATGCAGTATTTCCTCTCCCATGTTGTCGTTTCAGTGTAGGGGGACTGGCCGCAAGACAGTCTGTGTGTAGGTGGTCCCTTCACATCTGCGAACAGCAAACCACAACACCAGAATCATTAGCATGCGTCATTAACCACCTTCTTTGCTTTTGTGGTTCCGCAGCTAGATGCGAACCAAAACTGCAATCTGTACTTAGCAGTGCCTGTTTCAGCATATTAAAAAGACAAAAATGCTAATTCTGGGATGCACCCATGTGGAACGCTAAGTAAGGTACACTGTGAATACTTATTTATCTATAGCACGATTTACAGAAATGACAATACTCAAGAGGAATATAAATGTCTTTGTGAAAGACTGAAACCTAATCAAAAGAGAAGTCCAAGAGCTCTCACGCAAACTTCATCTTCCCTCCACTCCCTTCTCAAAAACATGGTTAAATAGGTAGGGCCCCGAATGTACCCTAAATCTCAATAAACTAGATTATTTGAGATTAAGGATAGAGACACACAGGAAGGAAGATGGGGATTGAAGAGGGCAGGCTTGAAGGAGGAAGGGAAAAATTCAAAGGGACGGGCATTTAATTGAGGTTTACTAGCATCTTTTGGTAAGGAAGCTTTATGATTAAATTGTGACAAATAGGAATCTTCCAGCATTTTCATTTAGCCACAGCCACTATAGTGACAAACACTCAAACAAAACCCAAAAAAACCCCCAACAAAACCCTGCCAAACAAAACAAAATCCAACTTGTTCGGCTTCCAGTGCTGATCTTTTAAAATTTATTTTAAAATCGATTTCCCTTAAGTCTCTCAGGCTTGAGCTACATTTCACATTGTACCCCTCATTACTAAGAAGTTTTCTCCAAGACTAGGAAAGGAAAGCACACTAACAAGCACAGCAGACAGACAGACTTCACTGCCAAGCAGCCAAGCCTAAAAGCAGAGAAAGCCATTGAGCAGCAAGGTACGCTGTCAGTGCTATAAGAAGTCTGGGTGCAAAGAGGGCTGCCCCAGGAGTTCAAGTGTGCAGTTCAACTTATAAAAATCTCTTTGCAGGAGACAGAAATGCTATATGAATAACAAAAAAAAAAGGATGTATGCAACAGAGCCGTGGGTAGCACCATTTACACAAACTTAGAAAAAAGTTTGAAGTAATCTCTTTCTGAAGTTTTGAGATAAAGTTCTCATTGCTTTGTAACATTGTTTTGGTGTTATCCTACACTCTAGTTTTATACAACTTTACTTGCATTGATCTAAAAATCAGCCATTCTCAATGTATACACTGTAGATTCCTGAAGTCTTCGAACTACCTCTAAGGGGTCTAAAACAGACACTGCAAAAAATCATAATATTGCCAGGGGCTTGCTGCGCAGCAGTCCAGGACATCTTTCGACTATCTCAGGAGCCCATTAGGCAAAGGGAGTATTCAAATCCAAAGTGTTTTGTAATGTCAGCTTCCTTTCAGCACAAGTACCTTGCACAGAGCCAAGCACAGATGCTTCTTGTAGTTTCTACCCAGCTTCACCACTAGAGGACAGCGAATCCTCAAACACCCAGCACCTTCCCAACTACAAGGAAGAGTGCAGGTTCGAACACGAGCATTAGAAGTTAAGCAATTAACTCCTCCAACTGATTTCACTCCTTGCAGACCCTGAGTATGCCAAATCCCACCATATTAAAAAAGCTGCAACATCTTCATGATCTTTTCCTGCATATAATAGCAACTTTGCCTACATGCTGAAAGGAACATGTCAACTTCTGAAGCCAGAGAATTAACCTGAAAGATGGCTTTCGGTACCTAATTCAACCTCATGTTGCATTAGGATTTCCATGATCATTCAGAAGAATACTTGAAACAGGCAATCTGATACCTTTAAGCAAGAAAAAGAAGAGAACTGCATGGCTCCTACTGCTCTGAATAATAAAGAAATGCACCTTTGTTCCCTTAATTTCAGGTGAGAGAATTCAAGGAAGAAATTGAGATTCGGAATCAGGCTCCACACTGTTACCTCCCCTAACAAAGCTCAGTTTCCAATAGTGACAAGCAACTCTGTAGGTCTCAAAATTGCCCAAAACTCTACTTAGGCATAAACATAATTAAGAGAAACCACCACAATCTCTTTGAAGCAAAAATGCATTTGTGCAAACTCCTGGAGCACAACAGACTCTCTCACAAGTTACGTATTTGTCCATCTTATAGACATTAACCCTCCACATAGATTTTTGGCACGACTTCAACTCACATTTATCATGGCGTCCAACCAAAAACCTAACCAGATGCAAAATAAAACCACTGCTGCTCCTGCTTAGACCTCATTTTCCCAAACAGCAGCACATGAACCCTACCCATGCCTAAGGAAGACAAACTTATGAGCAATGGGCTGACAGAAGGAAGATGAGAAAGAATGATGAAGACATGGGCTCCTAGCATGAGTGTGCCACAGAAATGTGAAGACCGCAGCTCTGGATATCTAGTCTCTTGGGTAACAAAAGCACATGATAAATCACCAAGGGGGAAAAAAAAGAAGAATGCAGTCGTGACCTGTCCTGCTACTCACGTGGGTGAGCTAGCAGTGAGAGAGTGCCTCCAGCTGCTATGCTGAGCGATAATCAAGTAGACTATATTTTGAACTGCTGGTAAGACTTTCTTTTGCCATAAGAAAACCCTTCTAGGCCATTAGCTCCAACGCAGAATCTACAGTCACGACTCACCCAGCCCCAAAAGACTTTCGCATTATAATTTCTACTAACTATAGGCCTTGGCAGGATACCATCCAACTGATCTATGGGCTGCACAAAGGAATTAAAGAACAGAACGACTTCTTCCACTGCAATAACAACTCCAGGACTTAACTGAGTCATCAGGCGCTGCGGGCCAGCCACAGCTCTGCTGCCAAGTGGGTTGGCTACGTCAGAACAGCTTTCCACAGGCTGCTGGCAGAGTAACATGCCATCTCTGTGTCTGGAGCTGTCAATCACCACTAGAGAACACCACAGCATTAATATTTTGTGTTTGTACTGGTATCCTTTCAAACACGTTGGGACACAGCCCCACCACCCCTGCAGGCTGACCAAGTGCTCTCTTCAACAAAGAGGAGTGCAGTTCCAAGCTGGTTTTCTGATGTATCAGATCCCACAACTTCAGTCCTCTCCTCGAGGCTGATGCTGCAAGCCCACCTCATAAACCAGATGAATGATGAATACACATCACAAGAAAACTCGCTGCAACAAAAATTGCAGTGTGGCTTTGCTGCGTTTGTCCCACTTATTTGAATTATTTCTCAGCTAGCCCTCCTGCGTGGTTGACCTCTTCAGAGCCTCTCGCAACAGCTGTAACTTCAAAACTTATTCTGAAGAATGTTACCAGTTTAGACTGAAGACTCTTTGGGACTTTACACAGTATCACATATACACTCGGTCAATTCACAAATCCTGTTCTGCTTTCCGGTACTCTTCATCTTCAGTTTTCATTTTACATTCTTGGCTCCAATTTTTCACGTGAATGTAATAAAACCCACCGACCTCTTCCACTAATGCCCCATAAAACTAATTTACCACCACTGTTTGAATCGCTATGGAAGTGAATGGCAAAAAGTCCACATGTAACTAGGACCACTAACACTTCAGGGAAAGACCAAAAAGTCAGGGCTGTCCTTTCTCAGTTTGGGGCTACTATCCATCAGCTCATACAGGAAGGTTTGTGCTTTGGAGGGTAACTCACTGATGAATGTGGTTTCAGACAGGAGTCGGAGGAGAGATTGGGGAGGTGCATCTGAAAGCTCAGTTTGCAGATGTTACGTGTGGGATGGGGTCATGCAGCCACACACCTAAATATGCAAGTTCTGGTGACAGAAGATTTCTTTCTCCGGTCTGATGCAATCCTTTCCATTCTGCATCGTTACAATGAGGCATTCAAGCAAGCAGATCGGTTAGTCTACACACAGGATTAAAGGTCATGCCTTATGTGCCTTCAAATGCTAATATCAGTTAAGTAACAGCTTGGAAAAAATCCCCTTCTCAGTACATCCTCCCCTGCTGACCCGAGAACAGCAGCCCTGCCCGCCTGCCACATCCGACATAGCTGAAGATTTGAAGCTGCGTTGTTTTTCCTTGGGGCTCCGAAATGCCATTAGGCATGTTATAAATATCCACAAAGCTCCCTTTCTCTCAGAAAAATGACAACTTGTACCTTATTATTCTTTAACTACAGAACGTATTTAAAAAGAAGTGAGGGGGGGAATGGGAAGAGTTATGCCATAACTGCATAAAAAAAAAAAAGAAGTGTTGACTGGTGCAGGGCAAGGGAACAAGGGAAGAAGCAGCCAGTGCCAAGTTGATCCCCACAGAAAGGGTAAGACATTTTATGAAAACTGACAGCAGCGTAGTAGTATTTAGGGAGTAGTACTGGTGCTATCAGATGGGAACATTTCTGAATCTTCCATTGCAAGCATGCAACAATCCCTTTTTTTTTTAAAATTCCAAATGCATTCACAAGTGGAGAATACTTTCCAAAAAGCAAGCAATGGGCAGAATCAGCAAGTTATTTCCAAGAGATGAAAAGCACTCCAGTGTCATTTAGTCCCCAACAGATCTTCTGCAACCAGAAGAAGGGCATCTCTTCTCCTTTTCCGAACTAGTGAAAAGTACATTATTAGCAGAAATCAGGCCAACAGAACTATATTAAAGGTAAATTCATGCCTTCATTTTCTCTGCCAGAAAGCACTCTCTACCTACCATCAATAAAAACACAAAATTAAACCTCCATCCCAGTGATGACAAGAGCACCCCTGGCATATGTCAAAGCTCCTTTTTTGAACCACACTCTTCCTATAGTGAAATCAAGGACTTACTGAAGTACTTGCCAAATTTTCGTCAACTTTATTACGGTCCGTATTCTGTTCCTAGTATTTCCAATAAGGAGCTGCCAAGCAGCTGAGTAACTAATCTAGTGGCCAAGTTTGTGTGGAGGAAGGATTTTTTTTTTCCCCCCTGAAGGGAGATTAGTAGGAGCCCTAACACCTTTTGACAACAGGTCTACTTGCCCGATGTCAATGTTTCCATGGTGTTTTATGTACTTACCATAGAGATGGGACTCAGAGAACTTTAGGTAAGTGCTGTCATCTGAGAGCTTGTCAGTACCCCAACCTACCCAGCTGTGCATGAGTACGCAGTCCAGTTCAAATAATCATCAGTTTGAACCTTTATCAAGCCCTTGAACAGAAGCTGAAACTTCAAGCCTTACTATTGGCATGAAGCATCAAACGGCAATTAAAAATCTTTCATTAAACTTACTCCATCTCTAAAAGCTGATGAAGCTCATGATTCAAGGGAAAGATATGGCAGAAAGGGAAATACACCATGTCTCAACATGTTTCGTTCCCCTAAACCTGCATCTTGTAATAAGGCAGGATTTCTGCAAAAGAAGTCACTAATGCAAATGAAAATGAACAGCAATAGCACAGTTATGCTACATACAGCTGTGTATATCTGCAACTATTTCAGACAGCTGTGCGATGTTTTGAAGAAGATCTTCAGGATCTGGACTTAAAACAGAGAATTCAAGCGCTGCTGCCCTGAGAGCAGACACAGGCATCGAAGCAACCCTGGCTCAGCTAAAAGAGGGACAATCTCTCAACATTTACACAGAGCAGACGATGACAGAGGTCAGTTACTGAGGGTCTGCTAGGAAAAGCACAATCAAGACAACTTCCACTTTCTCTCATGCTGATATATATAGCTTTTGTTTACATTTCTTATTTCTCAAACCAACTCCCAGCCATACGCAATGGTTTCTGATCCAAGCAGGACTGCAGAAAGGCACTGTCAGAAACAACCATTCAAAGAAAACCTATCATGATGCACAAATTCACTTGGGAGAAGGACGGGACACTCATCATCCAAGTTTGTACAGACAACCACCACAGTGTCCTGACACAGAACATACAATGCTCATGACTAATTGTATAATACGATAAGGAAAATCCAGCACATTCTGTCTGTGGTAACTCAGACTCACACGCTGTGGAGCAAACATGATGGTCTTAGGGTTGATTAATTCTTCTCTGAAATCACAACACACTTAGAAATATGACCAGTACACATTACAGAAATAAAGCCATTAATCCTGCCTTTTTATTTCAAATCACAACATGGGCAATGATTGTAGATTTTCTAAGTAGCTTCTTGTAGCTACTGTGAGATACAGCATTGCTCATTTGCCCTTCTAAATCACTGTGTGGCACAGCTCCATTTCAGTTAAGAGGTAACTACATTTTCATGGTCAGCAACAGATCTCTCTGGTGAAGTAGGTGTTATTTTAAGTGTAGAAAGCATGAGCAGATCCTTTGGGATGAGAGGCACACTATTTATGTAGGATGTTATTACAGAGGTAAGTATCTAGTGTGAATTCTTTCTGTTATATTTAATAGCTGCACTCAACAAACTTCATTACACGTGCAACGACTGGCCCTCAATTCAGTTGCTCTCCTCTGGCAGCTGCATGCAATGATAACCAAATTCTTGTATGGAAACCTAGTATCGTGGGTAGGAGGTAAAGAAAGCTTATTCAAACCATCAGATTTCAGTGATCTCAAATGCTCTCACACCAACTGGTTACAGTGCCAAAATGCTACCTGGAAAACCCATTCTGCACAGAATAAAGCCATAAAAGGTTTAAGTAGGTGAAAATGGTATTTTAGAAGCTGGCAGAAGCCATGACCAGTGCCATGACTTTCTCAGATTCCAACACGTTTGGCACTGCAACACAAATTCTTCACAAGATCTTTAATTTTTCTAGCGTAGGTCAATCTTGGCAATCTAACCTATTAACTTTCCACTACTCTTTTATTGAGTGGCAGTGATCAGACACAGTCTAAAAACTGGTTTTCCATTGTGCCAGTGGAGAACCTCATAAGCCACAGACAGAATCACATAAAAACTGTTCAGTCAGGTGGAGTTTTCATGCCCTGAACCCTCATAGAAATATCACTGTGGCAATATTTACATTTATTGTGCATGCTTCCGTTTCCCTACCATCAGTATGCCAGGTCTGGGCGAAGGAATCTCTTAAAATTGAGAGATGAGAAGTCTGAAGGTATCTGCTGCTCATGGATAAAGTTTTGAGGTTTTTTCCCTTCTTTGAACGAGGACCGTGCATGTCTTCTGCAAACTGATATGGGCACAGCTTTTGTCTACCAGTTGCTAGAAAGCTTTGATGAGATCTGGGATGGGGTGGGAGAAGAGTCACCTTTCTGCTCTGAATTTCTCACATGCAGCAGTCTCGCCTCACAGGGAAAGCAAGACTAACCTTTGAAGTTGGAAGAGTGGGCATCAACGTTTTGTCCACTAGGCCAGAGCTACCAGCCAGATTCTTGAATTTCCTACAGATTATCTGCATAAAAAGTATAAGGAGCAATTTTTATATGGGAAGGGCTAAGCCATCAGATGAGCGAATACCTAATAGCCAGCCAAGGGCTGTCTCCTTTGCAACCAGCAGGGGACAAAATACAGAATGCTACTGTTCAACCAACCTGGCATCTCCCAGAAGGATGAGCTCTTGCTGCCTCTCCTCTCTGTTGCTGACATCATTCCCACACTTTCATTCCTTCCCTAGGAGGGATGTGACTTGTCTGTACAAGAGACAGCCAGCAGTGAGCAAGGTACAGCAGGCTCACTCCCTCAGCTGAGCTCCCAGACAGCTCTGCCAATTTAACTTGGTCCCGAGTCAGTACATCTGCCCCTATACTTGCAACGTCACCACTTTGCCTATCAAACGCTTAGTAGTTTTCACACCAAGGCTGAGACTATGCTAGAGATCAGCCAAGATTTCCCCTCTCATTTCCCCATAACACACGCAATTCAAAAACCAAACCTTTTGCAAGACCTGTGCTAACACATTTACCACCCTCAGCCCCCAACATCTGCTAAAAGGGCTCAGTGTTCCCCGGTACCCAACCGCCCTGCAGAAGCTCTAGAGCACAAATTCAGTTAGGCCACAACCATGCAAGCAGTTTCACCGAGATTTTCTTTTCAAAAAGGAAAAACATGGAGTCGTTCCAAAAAAGAAACCGCAAGTCTTAAAATCTTACGAGTAGTTTAGCAAGCAGATGCTGAGTGTGCCAACAGTCTCGAGCTTTCTCGCAAAGTCCTAAAAAACGAGAGCTAAGGAGCTAGCAGCAGAAGCAAAAATTAGGCATGAAGCTAAAATTGGCCTGGCAGGGTAATTCTGATTAGAAAGCAGAAAGTTGCACCAGCTCACTGTCACCATGCAGCTTCTTTGAGCAAAAGGTGTGGGAGCTCTTAATAGCAGTTTAAAGCTGCCAATTAGCTTGAACACTGCTGAGCTCCTCTAAGCTTCTTACATGCTGGGTAGCCGATTGCTAAACTTACAAAGGGTAATTGATCCTTGCTTCCCTCAGCTGCGCCTCTCCTCTCTCTGTCCCCATTCTCATGGTCTGCACCCAGCCAGGTTCATGAGAGACAGCGTGAAAGATGTGTCTACCGGGAGACATCGGCACCTTCTTGAATGGATCAGTGCCAGCAACCTCAAATCGTGCAAGCATCTGCACACTTCGTAGCTCAACGAGTGGAACCAGAAAACACAACCCAATCAAGGTGGGGACCTTACAAAACATGCAGGTGCGCTTCATGCTCAGCCCAGCCTCCTGTGCGCGCCTGCAAACAAGCAGCTCATTGTGCAGCCTTGTAAATCTCCTGACATCACTAGAACAGAAGCTGCTATCTGTGTAAAAACCAATTTGGTTCCCAGGATACCTACAATTTCAAAGAACCCGCAGTTGCTCAAAGCCATCGCTGTGACCCTTCCTACAATACTAAGCAGGTTTTCCTTCCTTCTTATTCAGTTCTCGTTCCCTGCCCAGGACCACTCATCTTTCCTCCTGAATATTAAGTACATTTTTCTCTCACAGTTAAATTCCCACTTGGCCTACAAAATGCTTTGGAATCTCAAAACAGAAGTGGTTATTACAAACCTGTAGAGAGGATTATAAAAGATTACATGCCCCTATTACATAGCTGCCAAGTTCTGAGAAGATTCTCAAGTGACACTTCTCCCCAAAGCAAGGGGAGGCTTTCATGAGAGTTTTAGGAAGCAGAAAATGAAGAATAGCAAAAAAGTTAATTATTCGCGGTAGAAAAAAAACCCTGCAGTTTTTCCTCTTCATTTATGCATGATCCTTTTCTTACCCAGCTCCATACCCTTCCCCCTGTTCTTTTCCCTGTAATGCTTGCTCTCACCGACCCCTAATCTCCATTTTATAGTCTCTTCAGCACCGAGCATCCAGACTGGGCTGTTCCCTCTTAGTTCTTTATTCTTTGCAGCAGTGCAGGAAGAAGACTAGAGGAAAAGCATCCTGAACTTTAAAAGGAAAATGGCCCAAGGCAGCTGTGAAAAAAAAAAAACCAAAACAAAAACAAAAAACCCAAACTAAAACAATTTAAAAGCAAACACTGCTCAGTTCCTGCACATTTTTTTAGTGTACACAAAAACGTAGTAGTGTACTTGCGGTCAAAGCTAAACGTACATGTACCACAAGCAGTGCACGGAGCTTGGCAAAAGCACCGTTACCAAAGGTTCTGCCCCCACAGACAGCTTTACCCCCCATCCTTGCCAAGGAGGCATCAATCAGCTGACATTCATCCATCACAGAGCACTTTCAAGAGAGCAAGACCATTTTGCCGCCTTCTGCCAGCTAAAGACAGGGAGGTATGGGAAGAGCAAAGGCCGAGAAGCATTTCTGCGGAGAAGAGGACTAGCTACAGGAACAGACAAGGTGATGAGATAGCGATCACAAGTTCAAGATGAATAAACTGAAAAACAAACACACAGTCTTTCAGGCTTTCACGTGCAGTTTGAACTGCACCATGCAGGCTATTTCTCTCAGAAGCTTTAATCTTTGGCTTTCCTTCAAGAAAACAGATATATTCCTTGTCACCACTCTTAAAAATCTTAGCCCATAAACTTAATTTTGCAGAGCGATGGCAGGATTGCCAAATTCCCCTCCCCTTAAACCTACCTTTACAGAAACACAGCCTCCGTGGTTTGAAAAACAATCCTACCCATGTGTGGTGGTTTTCACGATGAAAGAGAAGAATAAAGGAAAAATAAAGAAAAACAAATCACAAAGCTCTAAGAAGTGGTGTTCTACCGTACCTAGGAGTTTTAAATGCTCAGTCACTCTGCCATCACTGCACAGCCTGTTGCTGCTCTACTTTCTTTAGCTATTTTCAACCTGAACGTTTCTTGAAGCCTGAGTAAGCACCAGTGATTAGGGGCTTCTTTTGGGTTGGTTTTTTTTGCCTCAACAGGCTTTTGGGAAAAAAAGATAATAGGAGATCTGACCACCACTACTGTCTCAGACAGACAAGGTTACTTTCCTTGACGAAGAGAGAGTGCAGAGGACACTAAAACCTACTACAAGCGATGTGCATTTTTTTTTGCATATTATCCAGGTCATTCAGACATATAGGCTAAATTTAGCTTCTTATTTTAACCACTTAAAACAAATGACTTAGTAAGGGACCACCTCAAGGGATTCAACTATAATGTAAAAGAAGCCCTCCAGTACTCCCCATGCTATTTAAAAAGACCCACTCTGCTTCCTTCTGGCATCTTCAAAATGTTTTCAGACAAACCTAGAACCAGCTATTAACGCACCGGTTAGTTGATTTGACCTACTTAAAACCAAAACCCCATACAAAAGCACCAGAACGCTCCTTATTCCATTTTTCTCCCTAACATCTGAAAAGTCTTCATGCATTTCAGTAATGCAATGCTAATACACAAAGGACTGGACTTTTTTCATCCTTTAAAGATGGTTCAGACACGCAACTTTAGGGGAAGGAGATTGGATCTTACATAAATGAAATGGGGATTCTGAGCCATATTTAGATTTATGCAAAGAGATGTCTTATTGCAAATAAACTGAATTCCACATTTAATCCGGTACAGCAAGGTAACAACCTGTAATACCTCTTTTATCAGCTCTACTCTTTAACCTTTAGTTAAAGGTTATATGAGGTTAGTTTCCTTTTGTAATTTAACCCAGATATTGTACCTGTTTTTAGGGAGGGAAAGCTGGCTTCGGAAGGAAAATCCACTTTGGTTAAGCATAAGGAGGTCACCACCAACTTGGTCAAGGCAGGACACTGAGTTGCTGGCTCAGATCAAGGCTCAGGAGCCTCCTGACTCAGAGCTCTTTGGTGTCCTTATTGCCACATGCTGTCAATATTTGCAAATCAAAGCTCAATTTTGTTCTGAAATTTCAGAATATAGCAGGTGATTTCTTTCTTCTTGCCTACTCTGTATAATGTTGAGGGAAACTAACTGTGAAAGAAAGAGGCAGTGTGGGAAGAAATAACAGTGCCAGGGCAGAGAAATTGCAAGTGCCGAGCTAACACCGTGTCAGGGGAAGTTCATTCTTGTAGGCCAGCTGGGTTTGGACACCTTATCCATGCCGAGATCAAGGCTCCTGAGATACCACCAAAACAGGTGGAGCAGGTTTACTATGCTTTTGGCAAACCTAAATAAGCATGATTAATGTACATTTTGATGATGGGCTAGCTAATTAAAAGGATCTGTAGCTGGGGTGCAGTATTTCAGGTATTCTTCAACTGGGTTTTCCCCTCTACTTACATGGCCTTCTCTCTCCAGTAGGTTAGGCTATGAAAAATAAAGGCAACCCCGCATCCTCGCCCCAAACAACCTCCAACCCTAGAGCCCATGACAACTCATTTTTTTATTCTCACTCCTGCCAAGTTCCCCCAAACCTGCAAAATATAAAGCTTGTGAGGACCAAACCTTTCATTATTCGCTACGCTGTTTTTTATGTGATTTATCTGATGCTTAGTGTTAATGCCACAAATCCCCTAAGCGCAAACACGGACTTGTTCACAAATGTTTTCCCTGCCATATGTTTTGCAAACTGACATCATGAAGCCCCCACAGCGAATCCAAACCCCCTTCTATCAGAGAGGGTAAAGCCACAGGTGCTCATCTCCAGAATCCTAGAAGGAGAACAAATAAACCCAATAAGGATAAACAACCAGTGGAGAGAAAGCGTCTTTCCTACAGCAATGCTGAACAGAAATGTATAGGTCACAGCCTTGCAGAAACAGGCCTGATAACATCTAATTAGCAGTCCTGCTGCGCAACTGCATTTTTAACAGTAAATCCAACCAGACTGGGAGGAAAGGGAGAGGGGACTCTTTATATAAATACAGTAATTTTAATCCAGTTTGAAGAGATTTGCTTTATGGTACTGTTTTGTGGGGTTCCCCCCAGTAGGAATAATCAATCCACACAACTGATTTTATGAGTTATTACTGAAACCCATTTCACTCCTAGTGGGAAACAATTTACAGGGGCAGCACTGATTTGTATTAATTTATTTATTTTTAAATGGAAATACTAAGAATTCTGTTTGCTGCCAGAAGATGGGTGGAGAAGGTAAGGAAAGTTCACATACCCAAGAGACTATTAACTAGAACCAACTTGGACAATACATTTGAGAAGCATTTCCTTCCAGCTACTGTAGATAGCTGTCCTTAACATGCCTTTACTTAAGCAGCCAATTTTCCACCACTGAGTACAATGAGATTTCAAAACACACACGAAATCAGAGTATAAACATACACAAACATCCACTTAGTGATATAACAAAAGAAAATACAGGGCAAAAACTTGAGCTTCTCTATTTTCTGCCCATTATAAAATATCTTGGCATTTTAAACATCCTCTGCTCAATTTCTCAAAACACCCTGTTTAACTGTCTTTGAAAGGGTGTTCTTGACCTAAAATTATTTCGGGGGGTTGAGGGATAAATTCCAGCCAATATTATCGCACAGGGAATTGAGTTTCGGATGAAACAAGCAGCAGCAGATAAAGCATGAATGAGGCTGCAGCAGCAGAGACAGCAGGAGGGAGTGGTGGATCAGGCAGAGCTAGTCCACGCTAGCAGTACAAAGCAAGAACATTTAAAATACGTATGAAGATCTTGTCACAGACAGCAGAAATGACAAACAGATGAGAGGCAGCAGCAAAGAGTGAAAGATTAAGGAACAACTCCCTTTTATTCAAGAGTTTTAGTTTGTTAAAGACAGACCGTGCTGCTTCCACATGATTAGAGCAGGATGGTACCCTGCCCCCCAACCCCTGATGGATGTCAAACTTATTTTTGTAAATCTCTGGCGATAAAAACCATGCATGGCATCTTGTTCATTTCCTCCTTACTATGTAGTTTGCCAAAAACTTTAAGCTCTGCTTCTCTTGCCACATCTACAGACCAGTGCTATTTGTTTTGCGCTCAGTGACTAATGATGAACATGCACATCCCTTGTCTTTGTAAAAGCCTCTTTTAACCACAAGATGAGAACTGGCAGTATCTTGGTACCTGGAACTAGTTTTGGTAGCCCTGAAGCAATTGGACACAATGATGAAAAATAAAAAAAATAAAATTAAAAAATTTATTTTTTCTTCCCCAAACTCTCATGTGATTAAAATCCATTAAAATGCAAACAGGCTTGAATTTTATTTTATCTGTCAGTGACCACACTTCACTGTCCCTGGGCTACAACTGTCTCTTTGTGACTTCTCTGCACATACGAGGAGTCAAGCTCTAAGTTTAGGAGCAATCAATCTAGAAAACCTTTCTAAATATATACGTGTGTATATATTTTTATAACGATCTCCATTTTTCACACTGATTTACATTGACCATTGAAAAGTGCATTCAGCTTCATGTTTGCTCATCTCTGAATAAACAAAGAGAAGGCTGTTGGGTATCCAAAGACAAATGAGACATTACAGATGTAGACAAAACCTATCATCACCCCAAAAGCATTTCTCTTTGAAATTATATAGCCATGCAGAAGTTACTCAGAGCAGAGATTGCTATATGTGTTTTCAATTCAGCCTGGGCCTGTTGGGGGCAGGGAGGGAGTCTGATGAGGCTTTTTTCCCCCTCCACATACTTGACGATTCAGAAACATATGACTCAGTACGGATGCTTTTCTTCCCCCTTGCATTCTATAGTTTCCATTTCTCAGGATAGGTTGCCTTAGGTTGATATGTAGCACACCCACCTGGAATTTCACCATTAAAATAAATGCAACTATACCCATTAAATGTGATTCTCCATCAGGCATAATCATGTAAATCAAATACAGTCTGTGTACCAGCTGGGTTCATACTGCACAGGAGTATTTCTTTCTTATCTGCAGACTTCGTCCCCTTTTGCCTCAGCAGAAAGAAAAAAAAAAAAAGGTTTCAGGGACATACAAGTCTGGAGTTATAAATTATAGTTTCCACAGTAACAGCAGGAAGGTGTCAGAAGTCTGGGCACATATGCTGCACAGCACAGCTAGGCTGCTGTAGAGCTAGCATCCACCAAATTCAAGATGCGACATATGCACACAAATTGTTTTGGTTGCTGCGCAAACACAAATTTCTCAATTAGTACATTTGAGCCATTCATGTCTTTTGTTATAGTAACTCAAAACTCCTGCTCTACACGTATAATTACCCCCAGACAAACCCAATGGCATTTTACAATTATATTTAAGGGCCTTCACTTCTGTTTATAGACATGCAGCATTCACAGAGAGCTCAGAATGAACTCTGCAATGAAGAAGGAAAACCATATTACCTGGAAAGAAGTTCTCCCCTTTTGCAGCTATTAGAGTATATCTAAGCAGGAGCTAACGACCTGTCATCATAACAAGCTCCTCAGGCAGGTTTTGTGGCAACCTGCATTGAGCTGCCTGCCGCTGTGGATAAGCCAGCTAAAAATTACCTTGTTAGCACAGCTAA
>NW_009260342.1:1430313-1458620 GCF_000687185.1 Egretta garzetta | reverse complement strand
GGGGGAAGTCATTAGCAGTGCTGTATCGGATATGGGTAGACCTAAGAGCTAGCCCAGCCTGGAAGCAGCATGAGGCAAATG
This sequence comes from Egretta garzetta, assembly GCF_000687185.1. Lineage (NCBI taxonomy): Eukaryota > Metazoa > Chordata > Aves > Pelecaniformes > Ardeidae > Egretta > Egretta garzetta. The sequence continues at coordinate 1,458,539 of NW_009260342.1, read as the reverse complement.
CTGGAAGCGGAGATGCCTGGTTATCGGCAGCGTAGGACTGCCCATCTCAGCTCCCCCCAGCTGCCCAAGCCTGACTTGTGCTTGCCGGCACCTAACAAGCATGTAGGAGGGCACCAGTCTGATTTTGGACACCTACAAGATTTGTCTCTGCAGGACCAAGATAAAGAATATTTGCACTGTCTTTCACTGACACATGTTGGTTTGCTCTTTCCTTATTAATTATACACACTGCTATCCCACTGACTCTTCTAAGCACCAGAGTGACAAACTCAGCCATTTCTTTGAGGCTATGTATTAACAGTAAAAGACATGCAAAATTCCTAATGCCTAACCCCACAAAGTCACAAGGCCCTTACTTCCTACCCTAATCCATGCTGGCAGAGTATTCAACACTTTCCTAGGTGCCCCATGCTTTCTACAAGTTGCCTGGATTAAAAGGCTTTTAGTGACACAGTTCATCTCTAACATTGAGGCATAGTAGATAAGAGTCAAATCTCCACGTGACAGTGACACATGCAAGCGGGGGTGGAAGTCACGGTCGCAAACCATGAAAACCGACATCGAGACAAAGATTCAGCTCCGTCGCGGCAGACTCGGAGTGATTATCCCTTCCTCTCCCATTTCTTTTTAAAACCCCATCCTATTTTCTGTAAGTCTCAGTATCATTTAGTAGATATAGGAAGAAACCTCAACAAAGGAAGGGACTGTCATTTCAATACACAGGTGGCTTGAACCACACTTGTTTAATCAAGCTATGGGGGGGCTAACAGGAAATGCACCGCCAACCACGCTGCAGCCAGAAGCCTGCCCTTGCTAAGCACCACGCATTCGGCCACCTCGGCCTGAAAACACTAGCACGCAAGTCTTCATTGCTTAATAAAGCTCGCAGAGGAAATGGTTACTAAGACAGGCTATTTATACAGGACGCAGCCAATATACTTGATCAGTAATGTAGAAAACGCGTTGCTTGAGTGGAGGCGACTGTAGGCAACTGGGAGCTATTCAGATCTGTGGATTTACCTTCTTCCCCTTGCATGCAGCTCATTCAGCCGCACTACCTGGCGTCGCTGACAAAGCCTCTCCTCACATATAAGTGCAGCCAGAACTAATAGGAGTTATAAAGTAGATGGAGATACCCTGCAAGAATTTAAAGTTTGGCAGATTTTTCTGTAGTAATTTATCAAAACCACGTGACGAAGCATCTGTGTTACTAAATGACTGTTAGAGGAAAATTGCTCTTAAAAGTGACTACATTAAAAAGGCTTTTATTTTTTCTACGAAAATGCATTGTAAACCCAGAGATGTAAGTAAATATACAGCAACTTCACTGAGGACAAGTGAGATGCAGCTAGAAGTAAGACCATATCATCACAGAAGTATGCAATAATCTCTGAAGATTTTAAGGTTTTACTTGGGAGTGTTTTGAGTATGGGATGCATGATAACACTTCTGGTCCTATAAAACATGCAAAACCAGTTAAAGTCAGACATAAAATGATAAGCGGGTCTGTTTACAGCTTGCCATTGGACTTGGCAGTGTACTTTCTTCCTGGCGTCGCTGACAAAGCCTCTCCTCACATATAAGTGCAGCCAGAACTAATAGGAGTTATAAAGTAGATGGAGATACCCTGCAAGAAGTTTGGCAGATTTTTCTGTAGTAATTTATCAAAACCACGTGACGAAGCATCTGTGTTACTAAATGACTGTTAGAGGAAAATTGCTCTTAAAAGTGACTACATTAAAAAGGCTTTTATTTTTTCTACGAAAATGCATTGTAAACCCAGAGATGTAAGTAAATATACAGCAACTTCACTGAGGACAAGTGAGATGCAGCTAGAAGTAAGACCATATCATCACAGAAGTATGCAATAATCTCTGAAGATTTTAAGGTTTTACTTGGGAGTGTTTTGAGTATGGGATGCATGATAACACTTCTGGTCCTATAAAACATGCAAAACCAGTTAAAGTCAGACATAAAATGATAAGCGGGTCTGTTTACAGCTTGCCATTGGACTTGGCAGTGTACTTTCTTGCATTTCTCTTTTCAGAAAGAGGGATTTGTCTGTGACAAGGGGAGACGGAGGACGAGAGTAAGAAAGCTTTGCAAAATAAACAAATCTCCAGAACTAGAATTCGAACCTCATACAAAGACAAGAAACTATTAAACCAACACATAACTCTGATCCCCGAGTTCTCAAACCTATAGACTGTATCAATAGCGATGCGTGGTGGCAGCTGACAGAAATACATGCATCTCAGCTGGCAAAGTATGTTTGCTCACTACCTGTTCTCACACACCACTGTCAATAATCTGGCTCCTCTCTGCAACAGTTTTCAGAGAAGTGTTTTTTGAGAAGGATGCTCCTATATCAAATGCACACATTAAGATGACCAGCATATTTCCCATAAGCATTAAAGACAGAGACTGCCTGCTCTCTAAAACATAAGCTGCTTTGAGAAACTAGCTATTTCAGTAATTTCTTTTCACCTTCTCTGTACAAAATATTTTTTAACTTCACTCGAACAAGCGGTCCCATAATTTGTAAAAAGCGCTCTCGCCCACAGAAGACCAGATGTCTAGCGTCAGCTTTCCTCACAGTAAGAACAAAACCACGCAGAGGACAGTTGGTTTCAATGCTAACATGTCAAGAGTTTCATGCATTAGCCTGTTGTTTACACCAACAACTTCCTTTAAACAAGTGATGTTTTACAGGATTATGAAGTATTTATTTCAGAAGAGACTGAAGAGTCTCTTGAGTAACTACCACAGAGGAAGTATCGCCAGAGAAAACATAAGGCTAAATGATAATACTAGTTGATTAGTTAAAGCAAGCGATCGAGTAACTCTATAGTAGAGCAATGGTATAAATAAGGACACTGAGATAATCTTCTACATGTTTGTTTACCTCTAAAATGCCATTGCTTTGATACCAAAATCACATACTGTAAGCATTACAAATCTACACCATTCATTATTTGGAAAAAACCCAAAGACCTAAAAAACCAAATACTTTCCTTTGTGTTTGTTATTTTAAGGCAAAAAGGGTCAACATGCCTAGGAAGTGCTCGTTGTGTAAGCATGCAGGCAATTTTCATCCCGTGCCAAGTTCCATTACGGGCAGCATTTGTGGAAATGCAAACCAGGGAGCTTTGCCTGAAGAAAATTTTACCACGGCAGAACTTACCCTCTCACTACAGGCTCTAAATGTACACGTCTGCAAGAGTTAATGTTCCCATTTCCAGTGTCAAATAAGCTTAGCAGGGACCGAGTCTTCCAGGATAGCTGAACCACTGGGTACGGTTCCCCTTTCTGCACACTCCAACAGCTACGTCTTAGGTCTATCTTTAAGAACACAACAGATTTCTGAGAAAAGTCTAACGCGGTTTCTTTCATACTTCCTAAGTCTGGGCTCGCTTACCATTCAAGGGAAACGGCAAGGATGAGTTGCCCTCCTCGGCTGCGGGGGTCAGTGCAGGCACCCTCTGGACCATAAGCACCTCCCGCTGCCCTCCCAGGAATCCTGCCCCACTGGGTCTCGCAGCTCAAGTTTCTCTTTCCAGAGACTCAACAGTCGAAACATGAAGCTTTGCCAAAGACTCCAAATCCAACTGCTCCAGACACAGCTCCTCTTCAGGAAAGCAAAGACAGTTTTTCCTCCTCCAGCCGCTTCCTTTTGACCCTGTCTGGCCTGTTATCAAAGGAAAAGCTGCTCCCACCAAAACCCCAAATCTTTACTTCACTGGGAGCCCTTTCTCCTAATCTCCACAGTTTCACTCATTGGCTGCTTCTAAGCAAGCTGCATCTCTTCAAACCCCTACCTCCCTGCAAAGAAAATACAGGAGACAAGACGTCTCTAGGACGCAATTACCCTCTCCTTAGATAATTCCCATGCAATAATTTCTCATCATCAAGGTAACTGCAGATAATATTCTTGCAAGCACCAGCTGTCAGCCTCCTCTACCCAAGCAGCATAAAGTACAACATCCTAACAGTCCCGCAGCTGTAGACCACAAAAACAACAAAAAGCAACCTGGAATGCAAGAGACTGCCATTCGCTTGCCATGATTTCATGAGTCAGAAAATAGCTCTTACAAATATAAATGTCCTCATTCATCCCACTGAATGCTAAGTTTTGGATTCAGACAAAATGGTCTGGGGATTAAAGAAATTAAAATCAACAGTGAACGCTGAAATGACCACAACTACCTGCTTAGAGACACCATTCATTAAGTGTAATTAACACCAGATAAGCATAATTTTATTAGCTTCAGATATTACGGCTAATTATTTTCTGTTGTGTTCATAAATATTCAGCTGAATAGTATTAGCTTATTGCCCACATTAAACATTACAGTGCTTAGGATGAACCAGGCAAGGCTCACCAGCAAAATGGAATATTTTGGGGTGCAGGGCAGGGGTGGTGCTGGGGTGTTTAAATGATTCTCAAAGTGGTCAAATGCCAGAAATGGTCCCCTGTGCATCTCTGCGCCCCTGTAATTTTCAATATACCATGTAACACAGCATTTACTACCACACAGCCACACTACAGTTTAAAAAATACAAACCAATACTGGATGGCAACCTGTTATTTTCATAGTTACAACTCTACAAAAAAATACATCCATTTTAATGCAACGTAGGGATTAGCTATAAGCAGCTATCTTGAATCTGTTCCGACAATTAAAGGTGAATGAGTTTTAGCATTAAGACTACACCTTGCAATGAAGAATAGGGGACCTTAGCAGAAGGCATATAAACTGACATTTGCACAGCACTTAAACAAACACATGAATTACAGAGCAAGTTCAATTGTGTAAAAGTTCCCTAATAAAAACCCCACCAAAAATAAACTACTTAAGAGCAAAAGAGATTTGGGGGTGGAGGAACATGAGTCAGTAGAAGGACTTCTAAAATGAGAAAGTGGTTTTAAAAACATGAAAATAGAAAAGCTGTTCCAATGAGTAATAAATACTAAATTCCTTTCTCAGACAGGAAGAAACAGTTCTGTATTTTGGGAATCACTGAAAGAAACTGAATGTGAAACTGCCCCGGCTTTACTTTGAGTTACAAGTGTGAAAATGCCAATTTTAAATAAGTTTCTTTGGAAAGATATACAGATTAGAATTTAATGAATCTAGACTGTAAAGAAATTAAAAAGATCACAGAGCTTGAATAACTATAATGAATTATAAAAAACCAAAATCAATTCCAGAAAAGCAAGGTTATAAAATATTCTCTCTCACTCTAGGCACAAAAAACTCTATAAAATTAATTAAAGCATGAAATAAAAATTAAAAGACTGGAGAAACATATCTTTATCCAGGTGAAGAAAGAGAAGGAAATAAGTCTGAGGACATTTCTTTATAAAAATTGTAACAAGAGAGCAGCTGTGAAAGCTAAATTCACGCTAAATAAAAGAAATCAGTGTTTACCCTCTCCCTCCTCTAAACTAAACCAGAGATACCCAGGGAAGATACAAGTAATTGATTACACTATAGAATTATTTTGTCATCAATCTACAGTTAAACTTGCAGTGCCCTGAGATTCAGATAAGAAGGAACAGTGAAATAACTGTTATCGGAGAACTTTCTCACAAACCCATTCTCAACGATGTTAAAGGGTCACTGGTAAAACTCAGAAATAATAGAAAAAGGTGCAGCAGCTCACCTACAACCTTGGATCCAAGGCTTTGTCTGCATAGCTCCTTCCTTATCTTCTTTCTACCCAAAATCATGGCATGCCCACAATCAACACGTTTATCAGAGTGACACATATCCTTCCTCAAGCTGATACATTTACTAGAAATTAAAATGTTCTTAGAATTCTTAAATAATAACTTAATAGTGAGTTCACATCCTTTTACCTTCGGGCTTTGCAAATGCTAATTTAAATGCTGGTTCAAAATGCCTGGCTCTAGTTGTTAGAAGTCAGCACATGTGCACTAAAAACGCTTCATTTACACCCAAACCTGGCCCAGGCTTCTCCTGTGAAGACCCATTGTAGCACACTGGGAAAGAGCTCTGTTCTTCCCACTGACCGTCCACTCCATCTGCCCTCTTCCTCCTAAAACTCGTGCTGTAGTGTTCTGCAGAAAGCATGCCACACATTTTGGGGAGCCTCTGCATCTTCTCAAAGCTCTGGGCAGAGCTAAAGGAGGCAACTCTCCTGAGTTTCAGCATCCTGTCATCACCAAAGGGGATGAGTGAGTCCATCCAGTAGGGATTTCTACAGCCAAGAACCGATGAAGCAGTGTCTGAACATGCTTCCTAGACTGTGAGACCAACTGGAAAATATTTATCCAGATTTTTTTTTCTTTTCTTTTTGAAATACCACTTCCCTCTTCAAGTTGCCAGAAAAACAACTGATCCGCTTTTGGGAGGTAACCATTTCTTGAAGAAGGGAAGTGCTCTTCCCTAGGGTTACAAAGATCGGTAGCAAACTCCACCAATCGCTACACAAACCCATGCAGGTGACCCAGCCTCTGAGATTCTGGGGCAGAGATGAAGCAGAACACAAGAGGCCAGGCAAGCGTTGGAAGGAAGGTAATATTTTTAAAAGCTGACAATCTGAAAGTATTTCAGAAGAAAGTGGAAATACTTTTAGTGAAGTGAACTACTGGACATAAAGGGCTTGGCTCCTTAGACAGAAGGGAGACAGAAAGCATGCCTCCAGGTTCTCTTGGTTGAACTCCGAAGTATGCCTCTCCCAGTGCGTATTTAACAACATAGAAGAGATTTGGGTTTGGGTCACAGTGACAAGAATTTCTGTCCAAACAGGTATCTCCTTGGAGACTTTCAGTCAAGCTCTTCACAGTTAAACTGTTTGCATTCCTGGGAGAAACCCCTTGTCGCATACCATCTCGTGGATAGTAAACTGTCTGGGCAGACCACAGACTTCAGTTGCCTGACGAGTCCCAAATTCTGCCTCTCTTGGAGAAGAAAACAGAATTCACTCCCTGAAAATTTGATCACTTCTGAGCATCTAGACTGCAGCTGAGAACACAGCAGACTAGTAATTTTTCTCTTACCCCTTTTGTCTTCAAGTTACCTCCCTCAGAGCCAAGATCTAAACCCCAGGAGCTCACAATCTTTGTCACCATTACTCATCCTGTAGTACTGCATGGGGACTCTACCCAGCAGCTCCAGCAAACTCTGGCAAGAGCAGATCTTCTTTTTAAGCAAAAATAAAACCAGTGACAAGCAATTAGTTGTCCTATGGCTATATATGCCACACAGCAGCATGTCTTACAGGGTGAACTAGTTCTCTTAAACCTAAGCTGTTGTCTGCTTGAAGAACAGAGGCTGAATTTGAGAAGGCAAAGGCTGAAAAGAAACTCCACGGAGGTGTCCATCACATCTAAAGCAGCCCAAGCAGGACCTGGCTGTTTCAGGTGATTTTGTGGGTGACTGCATCAACCATGTTCCCCCAAACACCTTCCCGGCTACAACCTCCCCCCCTCAAGAGAGTTTGACGTTTCATCAAGTCCCATTGTTTTTCTCTCAGTTCCTGAACTGCGACTCTCTTTGCAAAACCAGTTTTGGCAGGCTCAGACAGAGTTTTATCCGACCCTGAAGAGCCAAAAGGCTCTATCTTTGTCCTATAGCTGACATGAAGTATTTACTAAGCGGTGGCTTTGCACAAATAATCCTTTTCCTCTGTTTACTTTTCATGCTACTAAAAGCAAAGCATTCCAATAACCTCGTCGAGTGACAATACTTACAAATTATGAGAGAACCATTCGGTACTGAAGTGCACCAGAACAAAGGAAAAAAAAAATTAACTACAGAATGCTCTGCCCTTCATATACAGCAAGATTTTGATCCAAAATGCTTATATCACATAGAATACCTTCCCAAAATAGCCCGCTGACCTATATATTGGTGGGCAGAAGAGACCAAACAAAAAAACTGTCCCAAGCAGTCTGCAATAGTAATTCAGTCTCCCAAGAGGTCTTAACAACAGCGTGAGCCTGCAGTAAAATCTTTGTTTCTAATGTGAATGACTAGAGAGAAGGTAATTCAGTCTCCCAAGAGGTCTTAACAACAGCATGAGCCTGCAGTAGAAATCTTTGTTTCTAATGTGAATGACTAGAGAGGAGAGAAAAAAACCAAACCAACCAACCCCTTAACAAGAAGCCTTCAACAGAAAGAAAAAAAAAAAAAAAAAAAAAAGTTGTTCTATTAATTCTTTTTCCCTCCCCATGTATTCCATGCAATTTAACAAGCATTATCACTAGGTTTGAACAGCTATAGTCTTTCTCAGTTATTTCTTCTTTTTGGCCATTTGTTTTTGTTTTAAAGCAATGTGACTACTTCCAGTAGTAAACAAGCCTGTAAGGGACATTCCACCATGACTGAAAACCCCTGTCGACAGAGCATATTCTTCTTTCACTACTACTACTAAGCTGTTTTTTCTAAATACTGATGACTTGTCCAGCAGTCTCAACTGGATCCAGATGTTATCAGGCTTTTAATATGAGAATCTGGAGGACTCTGGAAAGCGCTGAGGTTTTAGGGAGAAGGAAGGTTTATTTTTGCTTTTATTACAAATTTAAACTTGGGGGTTTTTTGTTTAGTTTTTTTTTTTTTTTTAAAGTCTCATCAGTTACTTGGTTCAGGCGGGGTAGCCCACTAGAAACTCACAGGAGAGACCAAGAGAACAGAAGGCAAAATTTCTCTCCTTTACCCCTGTTGTTTTTTTTTCCTGCTTTATGAATGTTATCAGCAGGGCAGATTTAAATGAAATCTCAGACTAGCATCTTGCTGACCTTAATCCCAGCTGGCTAAACCTTTGCAACATTGCTGTCCTTGGCATTTATCAGTGAGCAGACATAATTTTAGCTGGTTGATTACAAAACTGTGAATCTGGTATGAGGAACTAGATCCGTTCCACTGTCTTAAACATGGTTTAAAAGACAGCTTAATTTCTCTCTCTCCCTAGTACAGCAGAAGGCTTGATATCTCAGTTGGGGGTACTACAATGCTGCAGAGGCTACCATGCTTGCAGGACTGCATATACCACACACATGGGGTGCATCTGAGATAGAAATACTACTGCTTCCACCAGATGATGCTTGTTTTAAAGGGACCTCCAAAATTTAAAGCACACACCAAAACATCTCACACCACTTCCTTATCAGGAAAGGCCCTTTTTGAGTTGCTTCGAGTTGCCAATGTCATATTAATAAAACTAAGCAAAAAAACCCCAGTTTAAACAACTATCGTATGTCCCAAAGAATGTCTTGCTACACTCACCTGTTACACAAACAGAAGTAGAACAAAACAAAAGTGAGGTTCATTACCTGTACTCAAATCAATTTGATTATCGTTTGTCTTCCTTTCATTTACTGACTCACTGCCAGGCTCCCCTTTTCGACTCATTATCTTTGAGAAGCCACTTGAGAGAGAGGAGAAAATGCCACGGATGAAATAGCCCTGCTGTTCAGAGTCCACCGAACGCACGGCTTGCAGAAATGGCTTTGCATTCCTGTTTCCAATGTGTGGCACGGGTTCAGACAGAGAGCGGTTGAAGGGAACCCGAAACGGTCTAGTCCTTGCCTGGAACAGCATCTCTGTTGCGTCTTCGTGGAGATCATCAGCACTGCTAGCATCCATGCTTGCAGAACTTTTGGCAAGACTCGGATCATTGCATTTCCCTTTCAGGCTGCACGAGCCCTCTCTTTTGCTTATCCTCCAGGGAAGCCGAGGATGTGTCTGCCACCTGTATTCTCTGAGAGGTTTCTCTGGGTCAGAACTCATTTGTTTATTCATCTTCTTGCTCTTCATTTGGTGGTACCAATGATAGTCCTTCAAGGCAGCAGTGCCAGCATCTTGTTCCGACAACGATCTTCTGAAGGTCCTGGGAGAGAGACTATAGTGCTTTTTGAAAGCACTCATTTTCCACCCCTTGAATTTCAGCTCTTAACATACATTCCTTGTTGCTTAATAGGCATGTAGCTGTAGTTCCTCACTCACCATTTTAAAGCCCCAGTCACTTTGTTCACCGCTGTGAACTGCAAGACAGCAGAAGTTCTTCCTGAAGATCTTGAGCATCAATCCCAGAACCAGGTATTCCTACATCTCAGCAAGAAGGATGTGCCCTCACCTATAGCAAGCCGACTTCTAACGACACATGAAGCCTTGCTAAGCTTGCTGCCGCTTCCTGCGCTGTCACATTTCTGAACCAAGCTTTCAGGAAATGACTAAAAGAGCCCAGCCATGAAAACCCACAGTGGTGTTCTGCGCCAATCACACTTCACTTTTTTCAGTCTACATTAAAGATTTGGTTAAAAAAAAAAAAAAGAATGAGAAAGTACTTCACTCGAGTCACAGCAAAGTCTCAGAAAAGCATTAAAAAACTGCAATACTCAACTGAAAGTCATACACATTATGCTCTTCAGTTAGGTAGCAAAGTACATCGATGAGACAGAGTAATATGCAACATAAAGGCAATTCCTAGAGTTCATATTTACCACAAGTATGGAATACCTCACAGTTGCCTTTTAGAAGGAGGTAAAATAGGCAGATTCATCAGAACTGAGTGCTGGAAGCCCCAGAGAGGAAGGCAAAGGGGAGAAATGGAGTAAGGAGAAGAAACACTGCAACTTAAGGTAGTGAGAGTGTAAATACACTGAAGGGAATTAAGTAAAGGGGAGGAGAAAAGGGACAGAGGGTGGGTGGGACTTCACCAAACATAGATCAAAGCAAAGGGAAGGTTTTGAGGCTTCCCTCCCCCCCCCCCCCCCCCCTTTTTTTTTTAAACAACAGAATAGGGTTTTATTTTTATAAATCTAGTTGGAATAAGCGAGATGGAAAAAATAGCCCTATCTGTTTAACCAAGGAAAAAAAACCCCTTGCCTTCTCTACAATTTAAGAAACAGCTGACTATTTTAAAATCTCATAAAGAAAATATCTGCTGGTGAACTCAGATCATGCTTGCCAAGTTTTAGACCAGAACACTTAAATCTCAAGTCTACTCAAATCCCTGAAAATAGGGGGTTTATAATGGAAACGCTGACAGACCCTTGGCAATCAAGTGACAATGAAAACTACTTCTCTGGTTAAATAAAATGATAATCTGGTCTGGCAGACCAATAAAGCTTAACTGACCCACTATGGGATCTCGCTTTTAAGCTAGGCTGCATTCATCAGCCAAAGTACATTCCTGACAGTTGCAGATGCAAAAACTTCCCTACCTATGCGTATATATAGAAAAGGGCATCGCTGCTCCCTAGAACAGGGATGGAGTTCCTATAAGATCCCCAACATGCAGAGAAATAATTTCCTTATTCAATAGCAAGTTACACTCTTCAATCAGAAGCAACTATCTAAAGTTGCCATGTTCAAGAAGTTACAACAAATAACCTCAGATGCAAGAACAGCTCAGACATTACAATGCAAATTCTACATCAAAAATAATGATGCTGACTCTTGTGCTTTGTAGGAAGTCACGTTGCTCAGAGCACGACTCTTAAATGACAAAATGTATCCAAACAAGAACTCTGCCACAATTTCCATCCAGAGCAATGATCTCCTCGAGGAGACATGAGGACCAGTGAATATGTGCAAAGACGCAAGTACTCCCATCGTGAAAATTAGAGAATTCACCCAGAAAAAGTAAACTGGCTCTCGCCTTCCGTTTCTTGATTGCAAGTGTTGCTGCTCACCCTTTGGTGCAGCCTACCTGGTCCAATGGACTTGCATGGGTTCAGTTCTTATAAGGAATTCCTGACTTGACCCTCATCCACCGCTGGTATTTTTTTTCCTTCTTCATCCCTTTCACCAAGCACAGAGGCCTGAGAGTCCCTGTTTCTGAAGGCTGAGGCAAACACAGCACTGAGGACCCCAACTGTAACTGGGTCTGCTGTTAACTAGATCACCCACCCCTTTCAGCAACAGGTCCTCGTTTTCCTTCTTGAGCCTTTTACTACTAAAGTAGCAATAGTGCTTTGAACAAATGCTTTGAATTAGCTAGTCTGGTAAAGTACGCTTTATGTAACTTCAGAAATAAGCATAAATAAGTATGACAGATGATGATGTGGTTCACTCTAATGGTACAAGCCATAATAAGCAGAGAAAACTGAGAATGTGAGGTAGGTTTCTGGTCAGCTCTGCAAGCTTTGCGTGTACAAGTTTCCGCTAGCACATCTACATCTACTTTTGGTTTGGGAGCACAGAAGGGCAGGAGAGGACAGAAGACAGAAACAGACAGTGCAGTAGCTGAAGTTCTCCTGGGATTTGCTTGCTGTAGATTTCTAACACATTTTCTAACTCTTCTTGAAACATAACAACCAAGCTGAGTGCTCATACAAACCATGTTTTGAAACAGCGTTTTGAAAGCAATTATCTGCTGTATCAGAGGACTTGGTATGACCAACAGGAATGACTCAACTCAGATAACATGACACTGTCTGTGTCAGTGTTATTCTGAAGCAGGGATTTAGCACAACAGCACTTTAAACGGAATGAAACTTTAGGTGAGACACTGGTCTTTGCATGAGGACAGAGACGATCACCAGGACTGCTCTCACCCTAGCTCTCTTTTTCACCACCATCCTGTGGACACCTGACTGTATGGAAAGATCATTTCATCTGCTTCCCAGCGCAGCTTGCGTTACATCAGTCGCTGACTTCCACAGACCACCCGTTCCAGCAAGGGAATGCATAGGAAGATTAACCATGTATCAAGTTAGAACAAAACAAATTATGGGTTAACTTCTACTTAAAAATATTTTTATTGGTGTGGCCAGAGGTTGGACCACAGTCCTGTGCAGAACTAACAATACAGAAGAAGACAGGCTTCAATAAGCGCTCAACATGAAGCCAAGGAACATCAAAGTCACAGTTTAGTTTAAGTTTGAATAATGTTAAGAGGGGTCTTTACTTTTGACTTCCAATTTGACTTTTGATTTCATGTTACCACTGCTCAGACAAATGCCTTTCATGATCAAAGAAAACAGTTATCCAGCTGCCTTCACTGAGATTTCACAGTGTGTAGAGGGCAAAATGGTATTTCTCAAAGTGCTTTCTAAAAAGGCATACAAGGCCTACATGTTTGTTGACATAAAATCACTGATACACAAGTTTGCTTAGTCTACAAATAAGGCAATTCTTTTAAATTGCTCGCTCAAAAATTTTAGCCTGGGCTTTGAGTCAAACCGGACTCTCTCTCCCTTACACACATCATCAGTAGCAGGGATGATGGCCAAACAAACCCTTCGTCTATACTAATCCAATGCCACCGAGTTAAAATTGGTCTCAGTTGGCTCCAGCATTTCTTGTGTACGTATAACATGCAAGAAAGTAATTCATGGAGCAGAACTTTCTCCTTGATCCGCAGTCCAGTTCCTCATGTGAAAACTCAAGGCGTTTTGGAGCAGAAGTTTATCTTGGAAAGCATTTACACGGTCTCACTATCACAAAGAAATCAGCTTACAGCAGTGACTGCTAACATATTGATTCAAACCGTACAGAGCCACCCACTCAGCTGTCAGCAGGTAAAATAATTCCAGCAGAAGAAAGGAGCTTGTCAATTAACTTGAGAAAATCTGGAATATTTTCACTTATACCTCCTGTTTTTAATACCAACTGCATAAAAACGTGATCCTCAGCTAGCAAATTTTCCTCAGAAGAAAATTTTTTTGGTAACATTTGCAGTTCATTGTGCCAAATCATTCATTTAGCTTTTTCAGAAAATTACTATTTTCTTCCTCACAATCCAGTCATTTAATCATCCAATTTGACATGTTTAACAGCATATATTTCAGTACTCCTAGATATTTAAGTAATTTATGCACAAAATGCAGATTTGCTATGTTGGAATATAACTGTATTTCAGCTTTAGGATTATATTGGGAAAACAATCTTTCTTAACTTTATAACAACATTTCACAGAAAATGTACACAAGCAGCATTACATTTTCACCGACCATATGAAGATAATTCTTTGGCAACAGCCTCCTGTGTGGGCAGTCCGCTCTCTACCATTCAGCTTTCCAAAAAAACCTACCCAGCTCTGCTGCAGGAAGCTTCAGAAATTCCTCAGAGTATCTGTTGTTTAATAGATACTATCAGCCAATTAAAAAAAAAAAAAAAAAAAAAAAAGAAAAAAAGCACACCACCACAAAGACCCAAATGCATCATTGCCAAGCAGCTGGAGGGAGAACCCCTCTCTGATGATAAAAATTAATGTTTAATGCTCACTCGCTCTCTGAAAGCTGTTTAGTGCTTGAGTAAAGGCACTACAATGTGTAAAATTGTAGTTCATCTTTAACATCGCTTATATTCAGAAAAAGATGAATTGAAACCTCCCATGACTGAACTACTCCATTTTAAATTAGTTTTGGACCAAGCAAAAACTTACCAGCTTCTCATTTTTTAAAACATTTGCCATGGAGGAGGAAAGGGAAAAAGAAGTTTAAAACAAACAAACAAACAAACAAACCACCACCAAAACCCGCACAACCATCCAAACCCATGACAAATCCTGAACATTTCTTCACCACACTTGGGTTTTCAACCAAGTCCTCTCTTCTAAATCATAAAGGCTAAGAAAACAGCACTTCCGAGAAGATCCCAGATTAAGTTGCCAACTACCAGCCATCAAATGAGTCCTTTAACATGTAGAAAAGTGAAACAGATTGCACCCTGCATCTTCCCCAAACCAGAACGGATGCAGTCAGGCAGGGATCCTCAATTTTGCAGTCTAGCTCCCCTTAGCAAATATCCCCTTCAAAACTAGCCCAATGCTCACCACACTGGAACAGTTCATGGAGGAGTAATCAATATATAAAGCAGAAAACATCACAAAAGTCCTCCTATTGACCCAACTTGACATGTGGCTAAATAGCACAGAAGATGAAAGATTTTTCCTTCCCTTTAAATTAGAGACTTTTCAAAATATTAAGTTTTGTTTATGCAAGGCTAAGTAATTAATGACCTAACATCCCCTTCCCATCCCCTATCACCGAGATGCATCTGTTTCCCCCTGCAACATTTCCTGCAGGTGGATATCACTTCTCCTTGGCTCAGCGCAGACCAGTGCACCTGACTTACTTGACTGCTTAATATTTAGTGCATGAAGTTACGCAGAGGACAAATGAAATAGTACCTTAAAAAAAACGATCTATTTGGGATTAGAGTGACTGGAAGAGCAAGGCTTGCTGGAGTTTGGAATCAGCATGGCTGGAACACAGATAACTTACCGAGCCCAAATTAGAGTTCCTGAGAGCAAAAGTGGCACATGTTTATCCGACAAGCTTTAAGCTGGCCACACGTATCAGTGACCCCGCAGAAAGCTCACCTGTCCCAGATAAATCAACAAGGTATGCTATTTTCACTATCACTATGCCGAGAACGAAGGCATCTGTGAACAAGCCAAATGGCAATACCAGCACATTTAAATGCCACAAGGCACCTCCTTTTTCTGATCTGAAATTTCTGTGCCAAGGCACGCTGTAAACCTTTGTACCGTCACTGCCCTGCGTTCCCAAGCCCTTTACCTTTCCCTCCTGCCAAAGCTGCAGCGATGCAGGCTGACTCAGCTCTGCATTTGTGGTGGTCTAGCTTCTGAAGGCAGGTACTGAAAAAGTCTTTGAGATTTTGACCCATGGTGAAACTTCTACAGTTTCTCTGCTGATACAAAATCCCCACTTGATGAAAGTCTCCCTGCTTCATTTTTCCATGCTGTTCTCGTGATCTGCATGAGAAACGGCTACAGCCCTGTCAACTGAGCAGAGCAGAGAGAGACATAATATAAATTTATGAGATGCTGGGTTTTGGATGAATGCCAGGAAAAGTTAGCAAGAAAATCCCATTTCAATACATCGCGCATAAACCTGTAGGACAGCGATGCCAGATTTTAATTTCACTAGCCATCTTTTGTTGTTGTTGTTGACGACAAAACACAGCTCATGCCAAGTTTCAAGGGCCATAAAAACGTACATATACAAGCTAGCCAAGCACACGCAGAGGCTAAGCAAGCCCACACACACAGCTGCGAGCAACGCCACCCTCAGCCAGCCAAGTATTTTAGCAACATGCACTGGTGCAAATAAACAAATGTATAACCTGAAGGTAAACACTCTGGCAACTACTATGTAGCACGGAAAGCCGTAACAGTAAAAAGACCCGTCTGTTTGTAATCAGTGGCAGCACTTGCCTGAGAAGCCGAGTGTGATCTACTGGTTTCTGTAAGGCAGGGAAGCCCTCAGCCCTGACCTGTGACACAGCTGCTCCCACAGGTCTGGCTCCTCCGTGGGCTTGCCACCATGCTGAGCTGTGAAGCCACCGACCCATACAGGGTGCTCAAGCCGGGAGGAAACCCTCTGGAGCCACAGATCACCAACCTGAGCCCCCGAAGACAGACAAGTGCACTGACCTACTTCAGTGACAACTTTTGCAAGACCATCCAACTATAAATAAAAAAGTGTTTATCTCCACTCTGACATCCATCTCTTCATGATTACAGGTTGGGCTTGGTATCACCTGAAATATCATACTCAAGCTACTAATTTAGGGTTTTAATGACATTGGTTTTCAGCAGGCACAATTCCAAGCAATCTTAAAGCAGGGTTTTACCAGCAGAACACAGTATTGCTACGTGTGATTGCTGCCTGCATCAAACCAACTGTAGCTTAAACATTACTAAGAAGGAAAAATAGTCATAGTATATAGGCATGTTGATGGATAAAAATCTCAAAAATGGTCTTGGTAACTATGCTCAAATAGCAGGTGTATATATTCAAACTTTCCACCCTTTATTTTTACATAACTGTAAAGGACCACATCCTCAGTGCAGGCTGTTGCAAAAGTAAGACCTATCAACTCTAGTGTCCACCAAGGACATTAGGAATTGGGTTTACAGAATCACAGAGTCATAGAATGTTTTGGGTTGGAAAGGACCCCTAGAGGTCATCTAGTCCAACCCCCCTGCAGTGAGCAGGGACACCGCTAACTAGATCAGGTTGCTCAGAGCCCCATGCAACCTGGCCTTGGATGTTTCCAGGGATGGGGCCTCCACTACCTCTCTGGGCAACCCGTTTCAGTGTTTCACCACCCTCATTGTAAAGAATTTCTTCCTTACATCCAGTCTAAACCTACCCTGTTTTAGTTTAAAGCCATTACCCCTTGTCCTGTCACAGCTGGCCCTACTAAATAATTTCCTTCTATACATTTTTTTTTTTTTTAAATCAATTGCTCTAACTCTGCTGGCCAGATTTTGTCATGTTCTTCCCTACATCAGAGTGAATAAACAAAATTATTTCAGCAAATCCTTCACGCAATACTAGCTTTGTAAATATATTTTAAAATGTAGCTTCTCAAACACTGTAAAGCCAACTAGCAGCAAAAGATAATGACCAATTGACAATACTCTCCAATATCATTGTGCATCAGCATAGTATTACGGTGTAAATAAGCAACAAACTTTAGCAACATCTATAATTATAATTCTTCCCTTTACCATATAAACACCACAAATCTTTAATAGAAATACTCTGCCTCCTGTCATGGCTCCTACCCTGCATTGGTGTTAAGTAGCAAGACTTTGCGGTAGCTCGGGTGGAAAGACGGGTAGCAACAGGACATCAGCAGAGATGTTTTTCCAGTGCCCTGTGCCAAGCATTTACCTGTTCTGGAGTCTGGTTTACTACTAGCAAGTGCCAACAGGCAGGCTTGGGGGTTTCCATGGCCAAACTAGCAAGACTTTAAAAATCCAGTCAGTAACAGAAAGTGAACGATTAGCTCATGCAAACCAAAATGTACTTCTGCTATATCTGACACCGAAGATGTTTGACACCTATGCAATCTGTGCGTGTACTAAAGGAACGTGACCAAACAAACTTAATTTTTGAAATCACCAGAGACAAACTTGAGATTCTGGTTAGTTTTATATCCAGTCTGCACAGGGGTTTGTGACAGCTTTTATATTCAGCAGTGTTTCTGCCTGCTGGACCGGACTACAGACAGCAAGGTTTGAGAACCTGCATACATGACAGCGTTAAAGCACTAGCTGTGGAGATGGGCAGCGGGGGCTGGGTATACAAGCAATCAGGAGGAAGAATCCACAAATCCAGAATTATTTTAGACTCTGAATTTAGGCAGTGAAATTCCTTGTGCTATACGAGAACTAGCCTAACACCCACCTCATAGCCCCTCCAGAATGTTGTATTAATATTAGCAAATTAAAATGCAACAACTGACAATAAATCAGTGACATGTAGGAGTTTAACTTTAAAGCTTAATCTAAATGGAGAAATGGATCACGGGGAGGAAAGATGAAACATGCCAGTATCTCAAAATGGCAGATTTTGGAATGAATACATTTAATACCAGCTTCAAAAAAGGGTCTGTGTAAAATTCCAGTTGCTGTAGCACTAACTACTACACACCACATGGAGAAAGAAGTGAAAGAAACAACCAAAATGGAAGGAAAAAAGAGAAGGGGGAGGAAAAAAAGAGCGGCTATTAAATTTAAAAGACCTTCTAACCAGAAGAGTTCTTTCTCCACAGGTTGTCTGTTGGGCCGAGTCTTGAATCAGTGCAAGAGCCAAAAGACAGGGACAGTGATGAAGTGCTGAAATGAAGATGTACCTTCTGCCAGGCAGCCCAAGCCAGCTGCCAGCCCGGCGCCAGGGCTGGAGGAGATTTCACAGCTGGCAACAGTGCGCAGAGTCAAGAGATGAAGCAAGGTGACCTGCGGGCACTGAAACAGCGCGAGACTCAGGGAAAGAAAGGAGCACACCCTCTTTGACTAAATCTAAATCTGTTTGTAATTTAAAGAATGATTAAAGATGTCTAGTACAGGACACTGCTTGCGATAACACTGTGTGATCTCTGAGAGATGAACCTGTATATCCTAACACTAAGCCTGAACTGAGAATTTAAATGAAACTCCGTAAAAGTTAATACTAAAATATGGCTGATGGTAACGTATACAAAATAGGCTCTTCCAAAAAGAGAAAGTTATAGAATAATTTCAACCTTTGAAGAGAAAGGAAGGAGGGAAAGAACAGAGTTTCTTTTTCAGAGACTATTTAGGGAACAAATTTGTGACACGTGGACGCATCATCTCACTACAGAACAAAAGAAAGAACTGGACATGAAAAAGGATTGTACAAGGCACGGTCATTACATCCCAGGCAGAGTCCCCAGCCATTAAAACCATCCTTCTGAGTGCTGCTGCCCGTGTGTCAGCTGGGCCGGGAGGCCAAAGCCCAGTCCTCAAAAAACTGCACTCAATAGCGAGCCATGCCCACGACCCAAGCACTTAATTTCTTCTGTGTCTTTTTATTCATTATTACTGTACCAGAGAATACTTCTCCTCCAAGTTCCACAGTGACTTTGTTTTTTTTTTTTTCATTAGATGTGAATGCTGGATTAACAGAAGACAAAACTCCCCATTTCTGAGGTCAATCCTTTCCAAATTGAGCGTGCTAAGTCTCATCTGTATGTCTGCGCAAGCAGCACTTCCAGCAGACTGCCACTGTTCACCAAGCTCTCAATTATTTCCATTGCAGAAAAGGCAATTTTAACCAAAAGGTTTAACAGGACTAGGGAAAAAAACCCAACCAACCAAAAACCTTCGCACTGCATGCTCTTCCTTAGAGCAAAATCCACTCCAGTTGGTATTTCTTAAAAGCTTCAAAAATTTAAACCCTCAGATAGTTTTCTAGGAGCCTCTTTGGGGTGCTACTATCACCGCCATCACACCTACAAAGAAGCCAGCTTTCAGAAAGAAGTCGCTAATTGCCCACAAAACAAATTACTGCTGGCCCTGTGACTGACCTGCTGCAGCCAAAGTCATGGGAGGGCAGCAATTTCAGCAAAGATACTTTTGTCCCACCCTCTCTTGATGTGCAACTATTGTCAAAAAGTTACTCGATTAAAACATGCCTCCTTAATCTACTCTGTGAGCGTATTTTAAGGCCTTCATGTTTACTCACTTTATCGGCAAAAGGGAAAATGAGCTGTTACTGGCTATTTTTACCTTGACCACACTAGCACTGTTAGCAAACCATGCTCCATCCTTACTGAGCAATGCAGAACTGCTGTGAACAATAAAGTCCAACTTTGAAATTGTACCTTGAAGTTTCAAGCCAACTTGCCAACAAGTCCAGAAGTATTTGCTCTAAATATAAAACACAAAGCCACCTTGGGTTTTATAAATACATAAGCAACCACCGAAGCTAGGCTAAATTAATGAACATGTGTACTCCAATTCCAATAGACAGGACGGCACTCGTATGGCTTCACTTAGTAACTTATTATAATCTGTGCCTTATAAAAAGGTTTTTACACATATGAAACACTCATATACCAGTGAGACATAAAATCAGGATGTAATCAAATCTCCACAGTTTTATGGACAAATCCCTCGGGACTTCCAAGCTGCAAAACCAAACGTGAATAATTGCATCTATTTTCTAATAAAGACCATGTGCCTCAGGAGTCGAGTACGCAAATTTTCAAGAGGTCTGCATAATATTTTTGGAGGTGTTTCTACTTCAAATAAGCAATCCAGTTAAGCAGAGATAAACACGCACACACATCAGTGACCTTGTTTAAACAATGCACCAATTATTGTGATAAATCTGGCTGCCAAATCTAAATATAGACTTTGAGGAAAAAACAATGGAGTTTGAGTAGGAGACAGACTTCTTGTATTTACTGTTTACCTAATTATCCAAATGAATGTGCAATTTGGCCTCTCCCCCCTTTTCAGGCTGCATGACCACTTTCCCACTTGGAGCCAAGAGAGTTCTGGCTGTTACTGGAAACGCAGCATGATCCGGCACATTTGATGCTACGAGTGCACTTGGTGCAATTTCAAAGCTTGCATCACAGTTTGGGTATGTGCGTACTCTGCTTCCCCCAGACAGCCCCATGCCTGACACAAGGCAGATAGGCACCGCAGGACTGAGTCACAGCTACAGAAACAGGGATTTTTTTTTTTCTTTTTTTTTTAAAATGAAGGCATAGGGGGAAAGAAAAATCCCATTCAAAACCCACTCTAAGTTTCCAACTTCTGGTGCCCAAGCAGGAAATGAGGAGAGGAGGGGGAATAAGGAAAAAAAAAAAAAAGAGGTGAAAGTTCTTTTATTCAGGGTTATATATTTAGACTATTACTAGTTTTGTTTTGTCATCGTGCTACAGAAACTAGAGCTGTGTGAATTAATGCAGCATTATCCTTTCTAATTTTTGCTAAGTCCATGCTGCAGTATTAACCTTTAATCTTCTTACATGGGACATGGCAGGGCATCTGCTCCCCCCACCCTCCCGTGGCTGATGTTTTTCCACCACATATTCCTGACTGCAGCACACATCCAGCCATACATTCCCTCTTTCCCCAAACCACGCAGGAACAAGTAGAATTCGCCCCTTTGCTGCTGGGAAACAAAATCTACATACTGAGGATGCTGAACCCGAAATCTTGATTTGTTCTGAAGCCTACCAACGTAATGCGATTTATAACCATAAGGTATGGGAAGGAACAACATTGGAATGCTTCTCCCTCTAGCTGAAAATACGACTTAAAGTGCCTTTGCCCTTCTTGATCTATAGATATTTATATCAGTAAAGCTTGTTTTTGCTGGGCAGGCTGAGGCTAGAGGAGAGAAATCTGCGCCCGCTATTTTCTGTTCTATTTTAGCTCATAACAGTTACGTAGCACATTTATTCTTATTGTTTCAAAACAAGTTAAAACTAACTTGTATTTTTTTTAACAAGTTTCTCTCCCCAGTTGTCATTGCTAGGGTTATTGTCAAACTATTTTTTTATTTCCTTTCCCCATGCTTGTACAGCACAGGCCAAACCCATTTGAGACTTCCCTCCCTAGATGCAAGTTGCCATGCATAGATCAATTATACAGAAATACAATGACTTACAGTAAAGAAATCATTTGGGAAAAAAACCAACATATGGAGCTCAACTTATTTATAAATATCTTCAAAAAGAAGCCTGGAAACATTCCACCCTGGGCTGGCGATGCACGAGGCAGAAGAGGTGGGGAGTGGCAAGGGAAGAGGCAGACAGAAACAAGAATTTTTATTTTTTTTTCCCCTTAAAGTTTTGTTTTCTTCTTTCCAAAAAAACAACAAGGCCTTCGCTTCCTGTTCCCTCTTCACTTCACAGCGAGCAAGGGTGAAGCAGGACAATGCCGATGTCAGATCTCACAGGAATGCTACAGAGAGCAAGCCCCGTAGGTGAACTCTGCACAAGCTCGGGGCTATACTATTTGTTTGGGTAACGTGCAACTTCTTAACCTACACTAATGCATCCATTTTTTTAACAATGAAAACCCAGATCAGGTCTTAGGGTCAGTAGAGCTCCTCCTACACTTGTCATCTTGAAAACAAAGATTAACTGGCCAGGCCTCCTGCAAAAGCCAATGAGGCTCTCCTCTTACCATCACCAGCCAAAAGAATTTTGGGGGCGAAATGGTTAAAAGGGAAGAAATGATAGAAGGAAAAGACCCCAAAGCTCAGAAGAACTCTCGCCCCGCTTGCAACCCCACTGTAGGAGGGGCAAGGGGGACAGGAACCTGCTCTGCTCCTGCTCACACCAGACATGGAAAAGTAGGAAAGGTGGTGGAGCACACTTAATAGTCTCCTTTCCAATGCATACCTTGGGCTCTGGCTTTGGAGCAGCTGTGCGCTCCTGTATCCCAATGGCAGAGCAAGGCACAAGTAGCTTCACACTAAAAGGTGCTGGTGGCACAGGATTAACACACAATTTTGAGACTCATGGAGAAGTCGCATGGTTTTACCATCATGCAGTTAGCATGACTTCCAGTAAAAAAAGGCCAAAAATCACCTCCATGTATAAATATACACGAGGACAACTGAAATCAAAACAAAATCAAGTTTCTTCTCTCTGAAAAGCTGTCAAACATATCAAGTCCTTCTTTTATCTTCTTGACTGTCTGAAAAACCAGCAGAGGAAAACTGATTACTACTCTGGAATAAACCAGAACAGAGAGAGGGAAAAAAAAGGGTAAGTCACAGCTTATCTTCTTATAATATAAACCCCTCAAGGAATATAATTTGCTGCAATTAAATATAAAAAGACAATCCTCAAGATAAGCTTTAACAAATCACCTTAAGTGTTTAATAAGTTGTGGTTTGGTTTGGGGGATTTTTTCAATGCACATATTAGTGTTTTAAACTGACCTGTCAAACCTACTTCTGAACTTCTCACAACTGATGAACATGGGAGACAGAACAGAAAGCATGCAAGACAGGTTAGGACCATTTTAGGACCACTGAGATGACTTTTTCAATAAAGAGGTTTAGAAGATTTAATTCTTAAACTAGCAAGAAGTCTCAGGTCTCAGCTTGTATCATACATAACTTTACTGAACTTCTGCAGAGCGCAATACATTCATCTACCTGACATGGCAACGTCGCCATGGGAAGTTGAGCATCCTGCCATCCAACTTTTTGACTCAGGCTCTCACAGATCCACAAGAAATTCTTCATACCAAAGTGCTTGGAAAAGACCTGATAATGCTATAGATATTTACTGTCCTACAGTAAATACACCATCGCTTTTACACTTAAGACAGGTTTAATTGTTGATATTTAAAATAACCCTTATATACTCTTTGGATATAAAAAGTTATTTTAACAAGGGCTCTTCTCAGTTTTCTTGTCTTTCCTTTCTGGGTCACTAACTTTTAGATACGGGGTCTATTTCCTGTGCACAGAAGGCATGAGCTCTTTTTTCTGTATTTTCTTACTTGCTTTGTTCCATACGCAGAAAGATGTTCCCCAGCTAGCTGACAAGAGGAAGGCAATGTTCCTAGAGCAAATCCTATGATTCATTGTGTACTCACAGGACAGGGTATAAGATCTCCCACACTTTCCCCTCAAAGCCCAACCATTTTGCAAATTTTCAGTGTGCCTAAATTAAGTGGTTTTTTGCCAAGTGAACAAAAATTCGTATTTCCTGCCAAACCACTAAACATGTTCAAACCTTAGAACGTACACCCAATTTAGCGTGTCTTAGTGGTTTGGGTGGAAACTCAGGTACACAGAGACTGAGTTTGCAAAGCTGCAATGGTCAGCTTGACAGAAGGAGGATCATTAAGAGTGTCCAGGCCAGAGAGAATCAACTTGAGATTTACTTGTGCATCCTGGATCACAGAAATACAAGCAAACACAAGCTAAGCCAAACCTCATTGCTCACACCAGGCTGCTGTTGTACCCCGCGGAAGCTCTGGCTATGAGGTGATCTTGTGGGAGTGTTTTGTTGTTCTGAGCTGTTTAAAACCTTTCACTTCAATGACCGTGGGTTTACAACTCCGCAGTTTAAAGCGGCACATCTGAGGAACCTGTAAGCAGAGGTAGGAAAACACAAATAGCTCTTGTACTGACTTTGTTACTGAAACAGTCTACAGTGGAATTTCAAGTCTACAGAAGGTTTTCCAGAAATACTGCAAGATTTATCCAGAGATGATTGCACATCAATTCCTTATTCAGAATCTGTCACATTCACTGGAAAAAAAGGTGGTTTTATTCCTGTCCTTCATTCTTCTGCCCTACTGGGTTTTTTCAGTTACTTTTTCCACTCACTCTCTTCTCTGCTCTTCCCATGTTATAGCTGCCAAACACAACCAATAGATAGATTAAATCACACAAGCTTTCCTGTTGTATTTGCTGTATTTTTCACAGCTGAATAGTCCATATCCATTCCATGGCAACCTACAGGGATTTTAAGAGATTGCATATCACTGAAGTTAACAGGAGCGTTCACCCACCTGCACCTATGCTTTCAATTCATTTTTGAAAGTCCTTCTTATAATCACGACTCTAAACTATCAAATGAATTACAGTTCAGTAGATTTAACAATGCAAAAAAATACCTATACCAACACTAATTTAATTTTCTCTTTTTAACACTTTTTAAGGTTGGCAATGAGAGGAATATTAAAGTAGAGCTTCAGGTCCTTTATACCATTAAGATATATAAATGTTGTGGTAGATAGTTAAGGAAATTTCTGAATGAACCAAAAGGTAGCAATTTCTGGGTAATGACACTAAAGTCGTGTGTGTGTGTGTATATCACTGCTCTCACATTCTTCTTCTATTATTAAATGCAACGTAATTAAATGCAAGGATTCCTAGTAAAATAACTGAAGCCAATCACCACAAACTACACTACTGGGAAAATTAAGCAGAATGAAAAACCAGTGCAGTAACACAAAAGAGATTAGTGACACACAACACAATTTTTCACTAAAGAAAAAGGAGAAATAAATGTATATTTAAAGCTCAGAAATTTAGAGCCAGGAATAAGAGGGGAAACATGACACAGAGAGGAAGGGGGAGGGAAAAGAAGGAAGAACCATCTACTTATTATCTCAAGATCTTAACTTCAGGGATTCCAGAAGGAGTAAAGCAGCAGCAAAGAAATTCCACTGCAGCTTCTTCTGACATAGACAGGTCTAATTCTGCCATTACCTGGCCATACGAATTTGATGACAGATGCAGAGCGCTAGAAAGCTGTAATTTAGCAAGGGTAGTTATTTTTGAGCACTTACTCAGGAAAAAGCTGAATTTAGCTCAGAGAAGAACTAGCCGCTGCTTGTGATTGTCCCAGAAAGTAACTGGCGATGTCAAAAGATTCATACAGCGACTTTTAAAGCTTTAAATCTACAGACACAAGCAGGGAATTAATGTTTGTACTTTTTCTGACTAGTCTAATTATAACTTTCAGCCCCAAAGCAACTTTCAGTATTAGCTGAACTCAAAGTTTAAATGCACTCTTCTTCTACCTAAACTATCACGTAATTTGTTATCTCCTCTCAGGCCCTACTAAGACTGGAAATCTCATTTTCAAAACTAATTCTCTCCCTTACTGTTACTGATAACAACCCTCAGGATTGCAAATTTAATCACAATAACAGCAGAATATACTGACAAGTGAACCCAAATGCTTTAAGTGTTTACACCATCAGCAATAATTGGTGTTTATTTACATAGTGGCAGTAGCAGAGAGCTGGTTAGTGGAAGGCAAAATAGCTTCATGTTACAGCTGATGTTACCCACTTTAGGTGGGTAAACACTGGGGTATCGAAAAAACTTATTATGTTCAGCAATTAAGATAATTTAACATGGATAATGAAACATTTAAAAAACCCTCCCCATTCAGAATTACAGTGGTTTTCCTCTGGTACGGCTTAATTCAGTTTGGAATTAATTCTTTGGGGGGGGTAGGGTGGGGTGGGTGGGGGTGAATAAAAAAAAAAAAAATAATCTATCAGTCACTAAAAAAGGCTGTCCCAAACCAGCTGGGATATCTACAGTGTGTGATGAAGGGGAATGCACAAACCTCCAAAACTCAGAAATACCCTTGACAGAGTGCTCTGTCTATTGAGCTCCCAAAGCAAAAACACAGAGAGGACACTAAAGACTATCATTAGTCTGGCTATTTGAAGCTGGAAAGTCTACAAAGTGAAACTCTCAATTTTCTTGTGGAGAACTTAAGCCTGAATCTATTGCAGAGCTAGAAAGGAAAGCCTGGTCTGCAGAATTGGCAGAGAATATGACTTGCACTCCAGGAATAAAGAAATACCCTATTTTGGCATGTCAGAAAGGGACTGCAAACTTAATTCCACAAGGAAAAGTGACTATGGCACAATGCAAGTAGCCTTGTTGCAGTCCCTTGGTTATTTGTGATGTAGAGGACATACAGAGATATAAAGAAGGGGAAAAAGTTTACTTTTAATGTAAGGTATCTGCAGAGACAATATTAAGTGATTTATTACTAATGACAACTTTGCTTTTTAGATGCTAAAATGTTTTCGGTATTTCAAAAAATGTAAATGAAAAGATATATTAAGTTCCCAGTAAACAGAAATAGGAACATGTAAACACTCTAAGATTTTGTACTTTACACTGCTCAGTTTCCTCTCCCTACTGCAATTATCTGCCTCCAGAGGAAATACCACACAACATTCTGTGCTTAGCTAGAAGGTTTAGAAGAACAATGAATATACAAGGTAATGCAACATTATTTTTAAACAGATTTTTTTTTCTCTCTCCCCCTGCCCTTTTTTTTTTTAAGAACATTAAAGGACTTTCTGAAGACAGGATTCTGATGGCTCCATGACAGAAGAATGCAGCATTACTAAATCCAAACCAGACTTAGAATATTTCCGACACCTGTACTGCGAGATCTAAATTGTGAGGTGCTTTTGCTAGTAAATATGTTCTATAGCATGCTCACTTGAACTGGCAGCATAAATGTCACTGCACTCAGGTGATTAAATTAATACTGAGGCTCCCTTAGCCATGGCGTTCTGATATGACAGCTTAGTGTCTACTACCTTTAAAATCTATACTATTTTATGTATGGCCATTTACTGTAAAGGGTCCCCAATGTATCGTCCTCAGCAGTCTCAGATATCAGATATTCCTCACGCTTAAAAAAAAAAAAATAAAAAAATCCTCAGAGGTACCAGAGATTCCTGTTAGACTATCATTATTTACCTGCCAAAAGAAAGTAATGTTAAAATGGTGCAACCGTTAAGGCTGTAACTTTTCTGCTCTTTGAGAGCTTTGATATGACAACTTTAACTTTCATTTAACAGCTTCTTGCATCCAACATCATCTTGCACAACCTTCAGATGATACGGCAGCATCGTTTGTGGCGATGCAGCTGAAATAATGGGTGTCATTTCAAACGTTAACTAAAAGGAAATGTAGCATATAGCTAGAAAACAAAGGATACTGCTGAGCTAAGTCTTTCTTTATAAGTTTTTGCTATTTTGCAGTTCTTCAATATGTTGAGTTTTCCATACAGTTTGTATTTTTATATTTTATAATGCATAAAATGATGTTAAAGAACAGCCAATTTCAGTTGATTTAAATGTCTCTTCAGCTTAAATGTTGCTTCGGATTGAGCAGCAGGGCACACTCAATCTAATTTCAGTTTATCTCAAATCCAAGAAATTATTTTCATTTTCTCCTGCAGTTTTAGACCATCAGACAGGCAAATTACACAGTAGCATTTGTTAAGCTGGCAAAATGCCATTTGCCCACTTTGACCTTGACTTTTTATAACCATTTTATTTTAAATAAAGACTGAAACCTTAGGATGTTCAGTTTCACCACCACTTCATGAAGCATTCACAAGTTCTCTACCACAACCAACCTTAGACATATTTATACAGAGGGATCATTAAAAAAACAACTGTCTCAAAGTAAGTGGAATATAACTCCTGCT
>NW_009260342.1:1426908-1430298 GCF_000687185.1 Egretta garzetta | reverse complement strand
GCCTATTCTTATACAGAAGTCACCACTTAGAAGTCCCTTCTAAAGACGGATGTTCCTTCATTTAGTTCATTAATCCTGAAATCTCTGAAAGCTGCTGCGAGTTGTTGGTGGCTAAGCAAATGCATAAATTTGGAACATGCAAACCCAAGATCACTTTCAGATATCCTGTAAGTAAATCTCTCACTAGGAACTAAGAATGAAATAACAATTTATTTTTTTTTTTAATGGCATGAGAAGAGTTTTTTTAAGAGCGGTAATCAGACACAGACCCTACATAGTAAAGACAAAATGCTCATCGGCTTATTTTGCTGCAGACTTTTCTTCTGCCAGAATTACATGCGATAACACAGAATAAGGTGTAGATCTATATTCTTGCTGCTCCCCATGCTTTAACCATGGGAAAAGAAATACTGTAAGTGTCCTTTATGCTTCTTTAAAATGCTTCCTTCCTGTGCCATTTCTTTTTCCACCTGGCCACTCACTGCAGTGTTCCTTTTATCCACATGCTAGTATGAACATTTAGGCTGGGATTATAGAACTGGTCTCAGCACCCAACCTCCCCATATGAAGAAACCAAACTGGCTTCAAGCACACACTTACCATGGGACAGAATGAGTGCTTATATTTCTACACCCTATCCAAATAGTTTTTCAGAGGGTACGCCTCCTCTGGGGTCACCCTCCCATCAGCTGCGTTTCATACCATTCTCCTAGCAATGTGAACTCCCTAGCATCCTGCAAGTATTTAAAAAAAAAAAAAAAACCCCACATATTTAACACACACCCCCATAGCGTAAACAATGAGATTTAAGTCTAAAAAAAAAAAATCTCTAGAGATTCTGAAATCATGCTGAAAGTTATCAAGCCAATGGCTATCACATGTTTCCCTGCTGGCTATGTTTCCCTCATCAAAGAACTGTGCTTTCAAACACTGATGGGCTAAAACTTCTCTGAAGAAATCTATGCAAGGTAAATGTATGCTCTAGTCATTTAATACCTTCTAGACTTCTTTACAAAAAACCCATCCACATTAATTCTCAGACTGCCTTTTTTTCAAGTAAAATTTCAACTAGAATTATTCCAACCTCCTTATCTCTGAAGCAAGGAAAGAAATACATTTATTTATTTTCACTCAGTTTCTTTTTGTAAAGACAGGTTAATTTACCTAAAGTCCAAAGTAATTTACACAGAGATCAGGCAGATCTGTTCAGCTTCCTATATTTGTTACGCCACATCTGTCTCAACCTAATCAAGGAGACTACTCCGTTTCCAGCAACATCTCCTTTTTTCCTAGAGGCAGAAATTCATGTTTCTGAGAAGTTTTGAGTTAGCGTAGAGAGACTAACAAGTTGGTGCTAAAAGGGATTAGCCAACAAGATCTCTTAACCAGCAAAGGCCAGAGCACTACTTTGCACATCCAGTCCATTAATTTGTACGCAAGAGACACTGCTTCTATCTGTGCTGAACTGTCCCCTCCACAAATACAGGCTCAGTTGCAGCCTTGGGAGAGATTAGCAGTACCCAGTAACTCACAGAAAAGTCCTATTTTCCAAGAACCACCTTTCATTAAAGTTCATACATTGATAAAATTGGCATTTGCACAAACCTTACCACACATGGCTCAAATTGTTCCCTCCTGCCCTTATCAAACCCTGGAGCAGAGAGAAGTTGCTCTGCTTAGGGAGGGTTGTTTCAGTCTCTGATAACTCACCAAATCAGTCCTAATTAGCCGGAGTTATTGAAGAGCCTTCTGCACTATTAAAGATTGATGCACTCAGATATGCCGCTGCAAAAATTGTTTCCTGCTGTGGCAGTTTATGGTGTTTGCTTTGTAGAACAGCAGCATGAAGAAAGGACGCTTGCACCAGAAAGACACAAGGCTAATAAAATAAATTCCTGAAATTTGAGCCGGCCTCTTAAAAACACTCACCGGGTATGCGTATAATCACACTCCATAATTATTCTAATTTGCACAATTAAGAGCTGAATAAACACCATAAATTTAAATGAAAAACCCCAGGCACAGGCTGGTGCTGCTACTGGAATATTTTAAAGTCCAAAATATGTAACACTGCTGACGACGATTTCTGTAACCACTGCAACATGAGAGCACCTTACTGAAATCCAGTTAGGTACTTACCACCAAATCAAAAGAATAAAAATAAAGCAATAAAATTGTTTCTCCTACAGCTTACTAGCATCATTTTCTTCTCAATCCCATCTTTTGGTACAGTCACAACTGACACAACAGTCTATTTGCTCCTCAGATTCCTGACTCTTGCAAGCTCCCCACGCTCCCCAAAACCTCCCAGGTTAAAAGCCATCCTACTTATATGGACTGCTGCTGTTATTTAGCCAAGCTAAGGCAGAAATCCCGAGGTGGGCTGAACAACAGACTTGAAAAGTGACCATGCCCCATAACTAGCACATTCCTCTCTATAACCATCTTCTCCATGGACAAAGGTTTTGGAATTTCCAGGCAACCACCTCGCACTGGAAATAGAAGATGAAAACAGCAATACCCAACAGCTCTCTTCCCGCTACCGCGTTTCTCCACCTAAACCAACACTTTCTGATCAGTTATCTTTCCCATCAGGCAAGATGTTGCTCATACTCACCACTCAATGGCTTTGTCTGCACTAGCACCTTCCTCACCAGGCTTGCCATACCGGAATTTTTACCCACGTTGTCTAAACCTGCTCAGGACCAAATCAGGTAGAAGACTTAAAAAAAAATGCCTGCATCTAGCCTCTGCAACTCCGCCGGCCCCTTCACTTTTTCTACTGAGGCTGCACAGCGTCTGGACGAACAAGGCTCAACACACACACACACACGTGTGCACGCACAGGAAGCTTGGAACCAAATCAGTATTAAACGTACCAACTTCCTTCTTCATGCTCCAGTATCTCTGCTGTAAACAAGCACTGCATATTAGCTAAGCAAAGCTGAAAAGTCCAGCAGAGAAGGACAAAAGAAGGGAGTGGCTCCAGCAAGGAATAACTATTTTAAATACACAAACATCTTCCCATCAGATTAAAACTAGCTTTTAAATTAGGCAAATTCTGAAGCCATTGTTGTGACAGAATAACTCAAGACAAACAGGAGACGCTGCTTCCTCCTCTGGAGAGGTCTCCTGGATTTCCAGTACGAAGCGTCCCGTAAGCTTTCCAAGTGCCTGGACGAAAGACTTTAGAAGTGTCCGTGTTGCTCCAGGGACAGAAGGCAAAGAAGGGAGAGGCAGATGCAGAAACAAGCCCCAGAATAGGCATCACCAGCTACAACTCCTGCACCTTGCAGTGTAGGTGCCACAAACAAACAGGGGAGGGATGCTGAGCTTATGTCTGGGTCAGACTGCGGGGCAGGGCTACCCACCCTGCCCCACAAGCCAGCC
>NW_009260342.1:1390335-1426882 GCF_000687185.1 Egretta garzetta | reverse complement strand
GCAGGAATGGATGTGTGTGCAGAGAGGAGCGCAGGAGTCAACTGTTTCATAAACAGCCCGCTTGTGTTCTGAGAGCTCTTCGCCTCACCCACAGAGCTTTGGGTTCCTTTAGTCTTCAAAAGGTTTTCTCCACCATTTTGAGGCATTTAACTCATGGCAGCTCCACCTCTGAGCAAACTAGAGAACGCACCACCAGCATGCAACAGACATGCCACCAAACCCTTTTGCGCAAACCCAGAGGGCTCTGACATTCGTCTCACTGCTGGCATCCACTTGATGGATAAGAGGCAGCTCAAGCTTTCCTGACCCAAAATGCTCCAAAGGAAGCGATGATGGTTTTGACCACTCCACTGGATCTCTAGCAGGCCCATGCACTTGGCAGGCAGGATGATGAGCCACGGCAAGCAGAGCACACGAAAGAGATGGCAGCAGCCGCTTCTGCCTACCGCTGCCCTTACAGATGTCC
This sequence comes from Egretta garzetta, assembly GCF_000687185.1. Classification (NCBI taxonomy): domain Eukaryota; kingdom Metazoa; phylum Chordata; class Aves; order Pelecaniformes; family Ardeidae; genus Egretta; species Egretta garzetta. The sequence continues at coordinate 1,426,416 of NW_009260342.1, read as the reverse complement.
TGCTGCAGACTGTGCCAAGCTGGGTGGCTCTGGAAAACATCCTACCTGGTGCGGGGAGGGAGCGAGCCACACACAGACCACTGCCCATCCTCTCCTGTTGCAACAGGTTACAGCAGCAGCCCTCCAAACCTGCAAGCCTGCTGCCATCAGGGGGGCCTGCTGCATCCAAGCATCCCTGGAAGAAGAGAAAAGGGAAGATGGACAGGGCAGCTTTGGTCCATCACCAAGGATCTGCCAAACAGTGACCATCCTCACCCTTGGCTGGGACACAGCCATAGCAGCCTTTCTGCTCACAGCAGCCAAGCTGCTGTAAAATGCAAAGTCTGGTGGACTTCTCCCTAACCACCTACAGCAGGAAAGGCTGAGATAGATGCATGTGGCTTTGCAGCACTAGAAACTTTGTCCTTGTCTCTGAAAGTATACCAAAGTTACAGTAGTTCTTAGTCTGGGATCTTCAGCAGCCAGTATCTTTACTGATTGCACTAATGAAATAGTGCCTAAACACTGTGTGGTTTCTCAAACTAAGTTGCACAGTGGCCAGCACAAAAGGCTGAGTGAAGAGAAGCTGGCAGCTTGGCAATACATAGCCGTAAGATGATAAGAAGTGCCGGTCTGTAAAAGCTGCCATCTTACGCCTTTTCAGACAGATGCATGTTATTTATCTTTCTATCAAAGACCACTTAGCTCATAAAAGAGCTTTATTACATCTAAGCTGAAACACTGAAAGATTTGCAACTATTCAATAAACGTCCTTTTTATTACCACCTTGCAAAGTTGGCAACTAAAAGATCCCCCATTTTTTCTTACTCTCTTAATACGGAAACAACAGATTCCACAGCCCACCTCTTCTCCTCCTCTTTCCGCCCTGTCTTTCAAGACAACTCAAATTCTCATAAAAGTGAAGTAACATTAAATTGCTGCTATCCCTTGAGGCACGTAAATGCAAGATCAAGGGCTTGGGGTCAAAAAAAAAAAAAAAAAAAAAAAAAAAGAGACCTGCTCTTAAAATCAGAGACTTCACATGAGTCTTCCCAGTGTACATGGGTACAAGTTTCACAACAGTCCTCCACATAAGAGAGAAGTCCAGTTACAGGGAAGCAGGGGAGCGCGGGGCAAGCAGTGTGCAAGCCCGTCAGTCCTCTGCCAAGGGGCTGCTACTTCTTCTTCCGCTGTCCAAGCTTAAAAAGCAACACTTCATTATGGAAGAACTGGACGCAATTTCAAACCTTCATCTCCACTTAACCAGGAATACTGTGCTAGCACGTAAGAGTTTGACTGCAAAAGCATCCCTCCACGCTCGCGCCCCTTCACTCGACCAGCAGCAGGCAGCCCATGTGCTGCAGCTGGCCTGTGCCCTGCCAGAAGTCTTCATCCAGACAACGGGAGCTGTTATTCTGACAAACTCTTCCCTGCTAATCTTTCAGGTGGGTCCCTCTGATCAACCTCTGATTCAAAAAACAAAAAACCCCCCAAAAGTGCGATTAACCACCTCCACCAACAAAACGCGAGTCCATATCAACTGGACATTAAGACTGCCCAGCCACACAGACGTATACCTTGCCACAGGACTGTGCCTGGATATATAAGTCTGTATATATGAGCACATCCAGGAACAGTGCAGGACCATCCGCAATCTCTCGGGTAGCCCTTGAGAGCTCAGGAAGCTCACCTTGCGACCAGCACCAACGCCATGCAAGACCCTTTTGGGAAACTGATCCGTACAACAAGATAACGTGAAGTTCACGTAGTCCAATATGCCAGCTAGCTGCCTTAATACAAGTGTTTATGTGCACATCTACCAAAAGACATCCAGAATTTCATTGTTCAAGCATAATGAAATCACTGCTACAGCACAAAACACAAATCATTTCTTTAATACACGTCAGCCGAAGAAGGCTTCACATTAACGCCCTCGTCCCTGCCAAGTACTGAAACAATTACCACATGAATATTAACAGGGGTTCCTCGGCAGGATGACGCGATTATCACAGGGAATCTCAGGAGCCGCTGCAAGACTCTGTATAATGCCTCAAACTTTTATCAGGTTGAAGAGCGATTACTTGAGACAGCAGAGGCTCCTCAGCCTGGTTACGGAGGGGGTTCCACACAATAAAAATCACAAGCCCCAGGATGAGACTGCTTGGGAGCAAGGGAAAGAAAACATTGCTGCTTCCACCAACTGCACTCTGAGGAGCCACAGGCCTTTGTGTTTTCAGAAAGGGAAAAATACGATAGCAGCTCTGCTGCTTCTCACACCCCGTAAGGAGAAGAAAAATTGCCTCGAATGTGGTATCAATTTAAGGGCACATAAAAAGAGGAGTCTGGTCAGTTAACCCCTTGAAGAGCTTTTCTGGGATAAACAACACCGTAACATACAGAAACAGGAATAGGGAGAACGAAGAGCAGCACACAGGCTTCACACCAGCAAAACCGTGCTCAAACTCTTCCACTCCCTTTGATTTTAAACCCCAGTTCTCCAATATTAGGGAGCTTTCCCCTGTTACACACCAAATTTAATGGTCCATTTTATAATTCTATGGTGAAAGCCAATTACAGCTCTTCACCTGGTTCCAGAAATGCAAGGAATCATGCAGTTTCCCGAGCTGAGCCTGCCCAGGTTTATGGCTCTCTTGGCAGCTAGGACTTTCAAACAATCTACAAAGGTTTGATGCTTTAGTCTAAAGCTTGAAAGCAGCACCTTAAAATTGGGCATGTCCCCCTTGTTTGCCATGTGGGTTACTGAAAGATGTAGTATAAAAGCTTGTTCATAACAAAAATATAAAATCTACCATATTTTTAACTTCACATTAACCAGTACTTAGAATTTTTGCTTCAGTTACAAATATATTTAAACCCAGAGAAATTATAACTTTGGTAGCTAGGATCCTAGGATATATTTTAAGTTTCGGATCTCATACATTTACGATATGTGATTCTGAATCAAGACACAAAGAGTGTGTTGAGATTTCAGGTCACATTAGCACCTCCAATTTTACAGGCTTTACCAAAAAGGAAGGACATCCTCTCCCCACCCTTGAATACCCCTCCTTCCACAGACTCTTAAAAAAAAAAAAAAAAAAAGAAAAAAAGAAAAAAGTTGACACCCAGCACAGTGACCTGATGTTTTCCATGCATTTGCCCTCTGATAAGCACACAAATGCCTTCTGCTGGGCGTTTTCCCTGTTAACCTTCCTGTCCAAAAACATTAATGCTCAGAAGAAAACGGAACCTAATGCAGTAGGTAATGATACTAAATATAAGCAATGAGTCAAATCACTTTGTTTCTCAGGCATTCAACTTACCAAGTTGTTTCAGAAGTTCAAAAACACAGTCCCTGTGCAGACCCTAGAACAGCTGATTACTTCTTGTTTTTAAGTAATTTTTTTTTTTAAGTGAAATGTATTTTTAAAAACAGAATTATTACAGAACTCTCACTGTGAAACAGATGCAGTTCAGGCAATTCTCCCTGTTACTATGAAAAAAGCCTCATCACCAGTGACCATCTGAAAAACATTATTACAACTGGCACAAGTAAAGAGAAAGGAGGTAGAGAAAAAAAGCGCTCAGGACAGGGAGTATCCAGGACACCGCTGTGATTGCTTTCAGAGAGCTCCTGCCATGGGTTTGGCAATGAAGCCTTGGGATCATAGCATGCACTGCTCGGGCAAGACAGATTAAAATGGCTCGGATGGCCCTGGCCAGGCACAAAGCTGAGCATGCAATGGGGGAAGTTTGCCCACCACTTTCACCAACTCCAGCAGAAGGGCAGGAAAAGTCCAAAGCGTTCAACCGCCCTTGAAAGCAAAGTCTCAAGGCTGGCAAAGCGTCAGAAACCCAGCGGGAGATGCTTCCCGCTATGCAAAGGACAGTGGGAGGCTGCTTTTGAAACAGAAAAATACACACTTTTTAAAAAGAAGAGATTAAATATCTAACAGCCAAGTCAATGGAGGAAATCAATGAAGCATTAATAGTTTTGATCATTCTCAAAGTATTTACACAGTCTGCATTCAAAGTCTTTCTTCTTAAAAAAAAACATGAAAGATCTGCTGGATTATTTAAAAAAAAAATTCACATTCACATGTTCTTTTTATTTTAAAGTTTACCCCTACAGATATTCAACAATTCCCCACCTCCCACCTCTGCAAATTGTGCCCAATCTGGAAAAGGTCAGCTAATTGAAAAATTCAACTTTTTAAGCCTCTTTCGTACCACATCTCTCTACACATTAACTAGGAATCGAGATAGTCAGGGAAAAGAGCACTGAGACTACAAGGGAGATGGCTGTAAATTTGTCTCCAGAGACTGTCTTTATTTGGGAGCGGAAGTGTATTTTCTACATCTAAATGCCACTAGCGGCTCCATGTCTCTGGTTTGCTTTAGCAAAATTTGAAACACAGGGAATTTATCAGTAACCGCAGGCATTATTAATGCTGCTGTGACTGAAAGGACAATAATGCTTTACAAGACATCTATAGCAAGAGGAACTGTATATGTGGGGAGAACCACATACACTTCCAGAAACACACTGATAAAACGACATATTATCTTCTGGAACCCAAGATGTCAAAAATAAATGTGTCTAATAATTCTTCATAAGACAAAAAAACATCGTAAAAAAGTCGCAAGCACAGTGTCACCCTTTTCTGCATGCAGCATGAATTCTCTAAAATAGAGCTCATTATTTTAATCTACATTTTACTGTCTGCAAAATTGAACTTTCTACCAGCAGCTCAGCAAGTTCTCAGTACGGGGCTGAGGTTCATCCTCCCCCCAACAATCAGTTCACCATGGCCGTGGAGGTCTGAACACATGTGGTACAGTCCTCACTGAGGTTTCCAAGAGCTGTTTTTTCTCTTTTCTTTCTTCCCCCCCCCCCCCCGCCAAACCTCAGGCTCTTTCCCCCAAGTAGGTTTCCCTTTCTTCCCAAGCAACCTACCTCCTCTGGAGAAAGTCTCCCTGCAGCTTCTCTTACCCATGCTTGCACACTTCATAGTAAAGAAGAGGAGAAGGAAAAAAGATGAGGACAGGAAGATGAAGCCAGGTCCTCTGATAGAGGGATGAGGAGGTCAAGTACAGAGAGTTTAGAAGAGGGCGTTTTGTCTGTCCTTAGAGAAGCATTTGTTGGGATCTGCAGGGCAATCTCAGCAGCTACAGGTGGTCACAAAAAAAAAAATAGGCAGTCTGCTACTGCGTGCAAGTACCTGTTCTGCCTACACACAAAACCTGCAAGGGCAAGGCAGAAAATTCCCCCCAAAATATAAGCTTCACTGTGACAAGTGTTTCTCACCTCTAGCATAACATCCTTGATGAACAAATTAGCTTTGCTGGAGTTTATCCAGTATTTTAAGGTGCACTAAACAAAAAGCTTATAAAGAGAAGTGAGGTTTTAAGTTCTGTCAACGAAAAGTTTTGATAAGGGAGAATTTGCAGATTGTTCCCTCCTCTCCCACTGCCCTCCCTTCCCTGGGAGACAGACAATTTTCTGCATACATGCAAGGGAAGACGTGCTAAAGATTGCTTTTGAGCTGCAATTTGAGCCAGAAAAAAAAGAGAAAGAAAGAGACAAGAAGCTGAATTCAGAAGACGGGAAATCTGAAACGAAAGATGAAAAAGAACTGCACAAATTATGCCATTGCCAGTAAAGGGGGGAAGCCTTTGTGGCTGACACGCAGCCGTGTGTGCCAGCCTGGCAGATCTCAGCAGCAAGCAGTTTTCAGCGGCCTAATTGCCTCTGTGAACCCTTGAGTGAATTACCCAGAATCCAGACAAACAGGAAACTTATTGGAAACTAAATGAGGAACAGCCAATGGTACATTCTGCAGGTTAAGGTGCTTTGAAATGAAATGAAGTGAACAATGAAGAGATTACAGCTTCCTAATCAAACCACATATTTAAAAGAAGCAAGGGAGGAAAGAAGGGAAGGGGGAAGTCAGGGAGGCTGAGGACAGGAAGCTAAAAAAATATCAGATATCTACAACAGATTAAATGAGGAGAAAAGAGAAGAAATTAGATTTTGTCTTTACATACTTTCCCTGGTCCTCACACAGGATTCTGCAGTCCTTAGTCCAGAATAAACAGATGTATATAAGCTGAAAATGGGCATGGCATCTCTCCAGAAAAATAATTTTGGGGTGCATATAGGACACAAAAGCGTATTTCTATAACCTTGTGTTCAGCACAGGGAGGAAATGCTGTCTGCACCTGCAGAACATCCATCTCACTTCTGATCACTGTTACCACAGGACTGTTCCCAGTTCTTGCCACTAGCTCTGCTGGAAGGTGTTATTCATGATTTTGTTGTCAGCACCAGTGCAAAGAAAAATGTGTTAGACCTCGTCTTACCTTGTGCCCCTTGTTTCAGAGGAGGATCTCCAGACAAAGGATGCTAAAAACACAAATGAACTAAGTGCCTCCTCACATGCCTTACTTATTGGTGCTCTGCATAAAGAGTACATAATTCACTAGTATTCTAATAAATTACCTATTTTATTGTAGGATATTGCCAAGTTAAAATAACAAAATAGTGCTATTACTGTGTTAGCAAACTACCTTATCCTTATAAAAAAAACCCAAACCCATGCAGTTAATGAAAGTAATTGGCAGTAATTGGAGCTTTGTCTACCCTGCAAGGTAAAAGCAACTCAATGGTATCTATCCCACTCATTCTCAGGCACCCCTCGGTGATATCAAACTTACTCATTTGCAACCTTATTGCTAATTCCTGAAGCCTGGAATAGGCTTATTGCAGCTGTCAATCTCTTCAGAGCAGGATGCAGACATTAGTCTTTAACATAAAGGTTTTCTTTACCAAGAAGGTCAGCCAACCAAACCAACTATTTTTTAAGAAACTGTCTCAACAGATGACAACATCTCCCCCTCAACTGTTTAAAATAATTCTCACGGAGCTTAAAATATCCCCCTGAGTCTTAAGGTGAAGTTCTAAAAATGCAAGAGGTACTAGCCCTTTTGCCTCCCCAGCTCCCACACTTGTCACTTTTGCAGGCAACTGCATCCGTGAGACAGCTCAGGGCCACTGAGCAGCTTGCCTCCTCCAAAAGGAAAAAAGAGTCCTGCCTTCCATGCACCCCCCCCCAGCTGACTCATGTTGCTCCTCAGTCCTGGAGCATCCCTCCACCCTCCATCCCCAAACCTTCAATAAAAGGGACTACCAAGCCCTGCAGCCAGTAAAAGAGGGGAAAAAAATCTGGTGGCAGGGAGCTGCGATACTGGTTTAGGGCTATTATGAAACCACTCCAGCACATAATAACCAGAATTGTGCTGAGGATGTGGTCCTCTAAAGGGACTGGGGGCTTGCAGTAGAGGACTGTGCAGAGCCACCCTCCACCTGGAGAGCAGAAGAAACGGGCCGGTCTCTGCCTGTTTCCTCCTGGGATGTCCCTCTTCCCCCACCACAGACCAGACATTTTTAATCGCTGTAACTACATACAAGATTGCACGCTTCTGCAGTTGGCAGACAGCTGCCAGAAACCCACTCTTAATCCCTAAACTTGAGCACATTCGTAAGGAAAACAGAAGAGTTCAGAACCACACAAGAATCTTGTAATTTGCTCTCTGAAATAACCCTAAAAGCCCATGGCAATCCACGTGCAAAGGAATGTATTTTTCCTCACAAAACCTCAAATGAGCATTTCAGTCCCATGTTATCATGGGAATCAAAACTGCCATTTTTGAAAAATCATGGATCTAGATGTTGGCTGTGTGAAAGTCCGAGTGCTTAGTTTAATGAAGTAATTGTTTTTCCTTTAGCAGAACAGAAAGGCAGTTGTTTTCATTTGTTTTGCACAACTCTTCCTCATCTGCTTTCCCAAAGAGATCTTTACGTGAGCATACGCAGGCCTCTGCCACAGGGCAGGCACTTCTGTTTTAGAGCATGTGAGAGGGAAAAAAAGCTACAAGAAACTGTAGCCCAAAAAAACAAATCACACCTTCACACCAGATTCCAGCTGCGATACTAAGTGAAAACTAGTGAATTTTCCCCTCCTATGTGTTTGTAAGTCCTGGGCTTTTGCTTGAACTAGTTAGTGGCTACCTAGCAAGAAGAAAACCCACCAACCTTCCTCTCTCTTCTCCTCTTCAAAAGTTTGTCTGGAGAGGGTGAAAGCATGAAACAGGGGTAGTATTTATGAAAAGAGGTGCTCATTTTACTGAAGGAATTAGGAATATTGTTATGCATGAGCAACAGTTGCCTTGTTTACTGAAGCAGAGTTGACTCGACCACTCATCGCTTTCTTGTGAGTGTAACTGTGAGTCAGCATTCGGCTGAAAAACTTCAGGGTGTAGCCGAGTGTTATACCGAAGCTGCCCAAGTTTTTCTAAGAGGGGGTAAATCAGATATTTGACAGGCTGTTGGACCACAACCGGTGGAAGCAAAACACAGCCAAAAATTTACTTACTGAGAGAGAAGCTTTCCCCACAAGTGTAAAACAGCTCTGGGATACCATTTTCAGGAAAGGCAAAAGGCACAGTGGATCCCCAAATCATGGTTTCAAATGCTAATTCACCACTGACATGTCAATAACCAGCTAGAATAATTTGTACAAAATGGTTTTATGCAAAATGATTGTTTTAAGGGAGCAGGGACAGGGTGAGTGAAACCCACAAATCCTCTCGTGCATTTATTCTCCCAAATAAAGTACAAACCTGGAAGCTGAATGAGGTGACAGCAGAGATCATCCCCTTGGTACAGAGGGAAGAGAAGGCTTGGCCTGTTAGTGGCAGCTGCTTAAAACCTTTCTAATTCTCCCATGGACTGAAAAAGAGAGCAGTTAAAAGACATCCTAAAGAACATCACTACCAAAAGTATATGAATTTTGATATAAAAATCAGCAAAATGGCACACTGCTCCACAGGGGGCAGCGGTAAGGAAAGGAAGCACGCAGACAGCAGAGATAGGATGAGATATACCATGAATGATACAAGAAGGAAACGAGAGAGGAGGAAGAAGAGAAATAAAGCCAGACTGGTTGCTTTGGGGGTTGGGAGAAGACATGAAATATAGGAAGTGGAATAAATGAAGCATATATAACTGTTTCTTTCCTATAAAACCATATAGGACAAGATCATACAGGTATTTTTCACCTCAGCTCATAAGCACGTATCCTCAGGCTAGTAAGTGCCAGGTATATTTTTCCAAGGACTTGAGGAAATACTTCTATTAAAATTAAAAATAAAAGGGAATGCTCACTTAATCTGCTATGCAATCTGAATCCCCACTTATAAATGGCAGGGACTGGAGACAATGAGAAATTGCAAGATTACAGAGTCCTCTGCAATGCAGTTAGCAACAGCTGAGGGGTAAAGTTGGAAAAACACCAACGGACTTACGAATGCCAAATTAAGTTTGCTTGCACAGTTGGTGCTAATAAAAACCACAAAGCCTTTCTCTCGTCTCCGCACTGCCTCATTCATACCACTCCATAATCCTGAAACAGAACTAAAATCATAGAAAAAGCCTTAGAAAAAGAATCCCGTCTCTTAACACCATCAGTCTTCCCTGCAGTCGAGTGAACGGAGCGGCTGCAAAGCCAGGTACAGCTTCACATACAATCTTCCACCAAGGATTTTTGGTGAAGCCCGTTCCTGATGCAGGCAGGAATTAACTCATTCCTCCAAGCGCCAAAGACAGCAATGCACGCATCCCAGCAGGAGAGGCACTTCGGCTTACAGCAACATGTGTAATTTCAAACCAATGAAGTCATGACACAGAATCAAAGAGGAAAATACTTTCCTACTATCTCATGGATAAACGGAACTTCCTAAAATTTATTAAAAGGTCTGTTGGGAGCTACAAAACTGTTTCTTCATTTTCTAGAGCCGTAAACTCCTCGCCAAGCATGAAGGGTTGTCCTGCGATTCACAGAGTGCATGTAAAGCGATAATGTGCACTGAGCTACAGAAGCTACTCTGTCAGAGCTCGGTAATTACATGAACGAACTGATCTATTAACAGCGAGTCTAAATACAGCCCCCCAAGGGGCTACAACTCAATCAATGGTATTTCGAAAGGAAACGTTGCTATTGCAAGGGAACTGCAACGGCAGAAGGGAAGACTAGCCATGTGGTTATCAGCAATGAGAAATTACCTACTTATGGAATAATAAATCGTGCTATTTACAAAAAAAATTACACTACAAAGAACTCCATTTCACACAGGCCGCATTTAGAAGTACATCAGTTAACTTTAATTTGCCTTTCTACAGCAGATTAGCAATAGAAATTCTCAGCTCGCATCTAAACCAAAGGGTTTCCCAGGTGCATTAGCAAAGTAAAAATCACAGTGCTGCACTTCTTAACAGTTTTATTGTTGTGAAAATGATTCTGACTTCAGAAGGCAGCTTCTCCTGTGGTAAGGAAGATGTGTCAATGACTTACTCAGACCGACAGCCCTTCCACAGTTAACCCTACCAGCCATCCTCGTCCGCACAGGGAGAATTACTACTGGAGTGCAATGCATTTTGCAGAGCAAACTAATCCCAAGAGCCTCCAATAAAATCCTGTAGTAGCCTAAAGAGACGTCCTTCAAAGAAACACATGTTCCTGACTGTTTTCTTGTGCAAATGACACTGTAATCCAGACTATTTACCTTCTCAGGTCAAGCTTACCAAAATTAGTCACATACAATATTTGCATGTTTTCTACAACTTCAGATTAATTCAGTTTTATCTTGGTCCTACACTTAATGACCATGATTCTAAGGAACGGAAAATATTTGGGGCAATATATAACTTTTCTAAAGAACATAACAATTTCTTTTTATGTGTAGCCAATATGTAGATATCATCAAATCCATGCGCGGCTTTCATCCCCATTTAAACACTCTATGGCACAACAAACTGATCTTTCATGAATAGCAGTCCTCCTTGCATCCTGGACATGTTCTGGATTGGTCTGTTTTTCTAACAGTGGTTAGAAGAAAGGAAACACTTCTCCATTACTCACCTCTCCCCATTACAACAGGGAGAAAGAAAAAAAGCACCTATCAGAGCTGCTGTATCTGTATTACATGCAATTCAACACACAGGAAAAGCCCTTTAAGAAGGAGGAGGATTATTTGCATGTAGCAGAGACCAAGAAGTGAAAGAGCAAACATGAGGAAGTCTGCACGGTCAGAGTTGTGACACTGCATTCCTGGGAAATACTACCACTTTGTTACCCCATCTTCAAGGAATTAGGCAAATCTGCAGCACTGACGAAGATGATGAACAAAAGGAAAAAGGGATACAGAAATGAAGGTGTGGCAAGCAATAGCCAAAACCAAGATTACTCACAAAGAAAATAAACATGCTTTGTTGCTTGCTTTTTATTTTGCATCTTTCACATGCCTCTTTGCTTATATTTGCGCATGTGTTTGTTTTTGTTTTATTAAAAAAAAACACAAACTGCATACAGTTTGGACTGTGTCTATGAAAGTGTAATACTGTATGAGAAGCGAACAGCCACAGGCTAACCGTCAGCAACTTTCAACACAGCTGGCATTAGAGATTCCACAGACTGTGGACCTTTTGTTACCAGAACTAAAGGACATCAAATATTTATCTCATTTGACTAGCACATGTTGCTCTAGCATACTTACATATTACGCAGTCTAAGCTTTCAGTCTGAAATGGAGAGGAAGTTTTTAAAACTTGTATTTTTATATTTCCAAAGGAGATTGAAAGATCAGACATGAGTCTGCCATGGTAAACAACCTGAGACGATTGCTCTGACAAGATGTTAACTTTCTAAAATGTTTATCATCGGATTTGTAGCGAAGCAGGATACTTGTATTATAAATTGCTTTTTCTTCAATCAACCATTTTTAACAGATTTGCTCCAAAAGAAAACACAGAGAAGACAGAAAACCCACACAAGAATACATTTGAAAGATCGGATATGAAAGGAATAACACCAGGACTTAAAGGGAAACCTTTTCATTTCCCACATTGAGCAATGTTGATTGTAAATAAAAACAAAAGTTTAAAAAAAGAAAAGTGTTGCTGTACACTGTCAAGTGTTACTTTACGCAAACCCCTGCCAGTAAGAGATCTGCTGAAATGCCGAACATTGGGCTGTGCTCATATACCCCAATGCACCATGGAAGTAGGTGCTTGCAAAAGCAGCAGCTAGTGCTCCATCCACTCCGTATTTTCAGGGGGAAAGACCACGCTAAAATCCCTTCCTTCCAAACACACTCAGTCTCAACTAGTGTTTTAAGTAAAATTATAAACACAAAGACACTCCTTATGTTATTGAGGATGACCATCTCCACACATAGTTATTTGGCACAAGAAAGCCACAGTCATAAATTATGCTTTTATTATGCATGATTTTCCTTTTATCTTCAGTTACACTACACCACCATCCAGGGTTCTTTGGGAGACTCACACTCCAAGAGTCAAGGGAGTATCTTACAGTCCATAGGGCTCTTCTCCTGCATAACGCAAAACCTCAAGCTTTCAGCTAGTCATCCTTGTGCCAAGACCATCTGTTTTGTGCGGTACACAGCATCCCTCAGAGATGAACGTACGTAATACACTTACACCAGATATGCTTTAGACCCCATACATGGGTAAAAGTCACAAAGCGGGACATGGGCACGCCTGAGCATCTAGTCTACAAACCTTCTGGGACTACTGCCAGTTTAGAAGTGATAGCAAGAACAGTTTTATTCAGCAAGAAAAATTTAATCAGGTATACAGGAGACCCTCTTGTCTGGTTTGCTGTTTAGGCACTAAATCTAGACTGGGTTAAATGTATACGACTGAATCCTGCACAGCACTGCGTTCATAAAGTGTGTAAGGAAAATCCTGGCTTGAAGACTAAAGATCAAATTCAAGACAGTTGTAAGCATGAGTGTAAAACAATGAGGACGAGGAAGAGAAAGGGATACGAACATTTCTCTGAGGCTAAATATTGAGGCAACTGTCTAGGGAGTTTCTGCTTCGGTGAAATCCCTCCTTGGTGCAGAGGAACACTTCAAAGCTAAGCTACCACTCACCGAAATTCTTCAATTAAATTGGAGCAGATACTTCAAAACCAGCTTCAAATTATAGAAATTGGCCCTGAGGGCTCCTTGTAGAATTACTTTATTTAGATAATCAACAAAATAGTAACACTGGAGAAAAAATGACAAGAGCAGCACAAATATCCTACTTTAAAAAAACCACAAAACCCCACACTTTAGCTTTCAGAAGTCATCTTTCTGCTTGCCATGGAACAATAGGACTCTGTTCTCTTTGTACTCCTGACATATTTTATTTCAGCCACCACACCCAGTTCTGGGAAGGGCACTACGATAGCCGCTGATTTGTTTGCAAGATGGTGCAAGGTAAAGTCAAAGTTAATGATCCCATATCCTGTTTAATTTTATTTCTTTTTCATTTCACACCAGTAAACATGGAAACAAAATCCACTCGTACGTGTGCTAAAAAGAAAAGGGTGAAAGGAGTAAAAAGTTATCCTATACTAGCCACTGATTAAAACCAAAATAACACCGAGTGTAGCAGAGCTTATGAATAGTGACGAGCAGCTGCAGGCAAAAGAGCCAGAGCAGAGTCCCCTGGGACACACGTACTCTCCGAGTTAACAGGGCACAGGCTATGGCAGCCCAGGAAACACCCCAGCAGTTTCCACTGCGCCGTCTCACCCCTGCGTCTCAGCCTTAATTGGCACAAGCTTCAAAGCAAGGATAAATTCTTTCCTCCATACATTCAAACCCCAACCTTTGCAAAGTCTACAGTTGACATGTTCCCTACTGAAGAAGAGTTGTAAGTCAAAAATCAGATTTTCTTTACATAGCTCTGAGGGTTGTTGGGCATAGCAGCCCGAGCTTATTTTCACCAATGGCCTAAATATGACAGACAAATTATATTGATACAAATCCAGACTAAATCAAAATAAACCAGTGTATGCATTGCATGTGTAGAATCTATCTTTTAAGTTGTACATCACAAGGTACATCAGGTCCTTTGCCTAGACTGAGGACTTGAAGAGAATAAGCAGATAACTTTTTAAAAAGTCCATTGTGTGTTATGATCACCAAGCTGGCCACTCAGCTAGAACAATAAAAGGATTTCAGCCAAACGAGCATTACTTCCTCCAGACTGTCTTTTAAAAATTAAACTCCGTAAAGATAACAACAGTCATGTTCAGAGCTAATTATAGCAGAAACATTACAGTGGCTAGAAATGCTAAAAAGAGGTGGTGGGAAAGGAAGGAAGGAAGGTAGCTTAAAGAAAAAAAAAAAAAAACCAACAGGGAATGGTAAACCTGTCATGTGTCTGTCATGCTTAGCCTTCATGCAATGCTTGCAGCGAGATGGAAGGTAAGAAGCGCATAAGGTCTATGGACACTGAAAGTCCCAAACCCTGCGAAATAGTCAAAGACAGACTCAAGCCCCACGAATGCTGCGACATGCAAGAAACCAACAGAAGCCTGAGTAATGTGCAAATTAAGTGGAAAAATTAAGGAAGCTTCTTGTCCTGCTTTTCATTCCAGCTGAGAGCAAGGGGAGAACTTCCCTGCTCCCGCACTTGCACCCAACTTCTCAAAGCCCAGCCTGGGCAGAGGACAGGTACTAGGCCATTTTATTTTAGGCTAAAGGAGAAGGCTGCTCTCGGCAACAATTTTAGCAATAGAAGCAAGTAAATTATAAACCGGAAGAAATCCCAAAACCAGCGAGCCCCATGAGGAGCAGGAGAGCATGCTGCCAGGCTCCTGAAACAGCTGGTGTATGGAGCAGCTGATGGAGAACCTCATTTTCATGTGTAAACTGCACGTGCATTTTCTTGTATTACAATTTTCTTTCTAACCCTATAATCAGATGGTTAGCGGCTACTTTGACAGTACACGTACTACTTTTTCCTTCTATTCCTAAACTTGGGCTAGTAAACAGGTGATCCAACAAGGGCAGACTACTCATTTCTTTGGAAGTAGCAAATCGATAAATGGAGTAAAATTCACAACACCCTTTGCCCAGCACTAAAACTGAGGTCAGTACCTTTCCTCCGAGCACGACTGGCTGTGCCTCAGAAGGTTATCTTTGGGGCACCACCTCCCCCAGGATCAGCAAGTGACAGAAGGGATGCGAGAGCAGTCCCTGACTGAGAAAGCACTCCTTCACGGCAGCAGCCTACAGCATGCATGTGTGCGCGCCTGCGGTGCCTGTGTACAGCTCTGTCTCTCTGTCCAGAAAAAAAATATGAGAAGCATCTAATTAATTAAGCTTTCCAGTGCAGCAGAGCATGTGCATGAACTCTGACTTACAGCGGCGAC
Organism: Egretta garzetta; assembly: GCF_000687185.1. NCBI lineage: Eukaryota > Metazoa > Chordata > Aves > Pelecaniformes > Ardeidae > Egretta > Egretta garzetta. Next base: position 1,411,144 of record NW_009260342.1, on the reverse strand, counting down.
CTACAATCTTCTCAAACTGACCAGAGGACCCAATGTAGGCTGTGCTGTTCAGGATGACAGCGCTGGCCCGTACCTGGAGGATGCAAAAGAATCCAGCAGTGTGAAATGACCGTGGAAGTGACTGATTCCCCCCGCCACCGCCTCCCCCAACAAAAAAAAAAAAAAAAAAAAAAAAAAAAAAAAAAAAAGCAAGCTTGTTTTTTCTTGCACATACAAGTGGCTGTGAATTAATAACTTCTCTAACCCCCACACACTAACAACTGGCCTTATTTAAAAGGTTCCTCACAGTTGCTACAAGCCAGCAATAAAGCACGTATAAAAGTATTGCAAAAATCACTGTAACAAGAAAAACTGCCAGCAGAGAAGATACTGGAAAGCTACAGAAAAAGTTTCATGCTTATTCATGCTAGTTACACAGTGGGATGATTTTCCCCCTAATGTTTGTAAAATCAGCTTGTAAAATAAAGTTTCACCATCTGTGAAATCAGCACAAAATACCAAGGACTCTTTAATCTTTCCCAAGCTGAAATGAAGTTCAGCTCCTCCATGCTAGCTAGGTTAAAAAAGCAGCAGTTTGGTTCATCAAGGATGTCTAATTCAGTGGTACAGCATTTAAAAAAATACGTGTCTCCAAGCTGAACCACATTATCATTTCTTATTCCCCATGGGGGAAAAAACAGTACTTAAGAAAAGTAGGGAAAAGGAGTTGGGATAAGCATTTGATCACAAAAAAATGAAACTCAAAATTCAAACAGACACCTCAAATTAAGTAAGAATAATCATTTATAAACATGTCCTTTTGAGAGGTAGCAGTGCTGGCTCTCCTCTGGGCCTCTAAGTCAACTTGCTCATTTGCTCCCTGCACTTTGCCTCCAACTGCAGGTGCAGCCAGGTGGACTATTGGTACAAGTCCATGATAAAATGCCATTTATCTTTGCAAATGCTAGTATTCATCAATTCCTCCTGCAGATAAAACAATAACTGCTTGCTTCCACAGATGGAGGGAACGTTATTTAAACCATGATACTATTCTAGTAAATCCGAGACAGATGGGCCAGGATTTGGGGACAACTGAAGTTGCTGTGTTTATGATAAGGGAATTAGAGTGACAGAAAGCCTCTTGCTGGGAAATGTGGGATCTGATAGATTTGCATTTGCTTCATAAAGAAGGTGAATGCTCTACAAATACACCATTCAAGGTCAGTGAGCCAGAACAGTTTGGAGGTAGTGGGTCAATCCTAAGAGGCCACATAGATTTCCAGGTAATCGTTCTACAAAGCACCATCCACAGAGCAAACCTGAAAGAAGTTTTTGACATATCTTGTTAATCTCCGTGTTGAGAAACGACGAGAGTTTGGGGAGAAGGAGGAAAGTGGGAGACAAAATACCCCAATCTCTCAGATCACAAGAAACAGAGGAAAAAAGTATCACAAGTTAAATTTGAAGAATATTGTTCTTCTGCATATTAATAGTGATTCAGAGTGTTTGTGACCCACCTATACCAAGCAGACAGACAGCAATTAAAACTTTACCACCTCATATAATCAAAATACTGTTCAAATGAAGACAGGATTAAAGCATGTATCTCTGTCTCTAACTTGGCTTTAAGGTTAGTGTAGATGACCTGATTGTTTGTTTGTTTGTTTTCAGCCAAAGACTGAGTCAGAGGTGTTAACAGCAAAGTGGACCTGGCACTCTGTGACCAAGGAAGCAAAATTTATCCACTTCAGCAAATGCTGACAGAGCCATTACTTGAGCAAGGCTTCAGATACGTCACTACTAAAGTCTTGAGCCCCAACACTGAACTGCAGGGGTCCCTGCTCTTGGTTCATCTATTGCAGCTGGTAATACACAGGGGGCGGAGGGGAGAAAAGAAAGAAAGGCAAGCTTCCACACACTATTACTACAGAAAGTAGATGCACACAGGTTATATTAAGAAGACACTGTAAACCTGGCATTTTTCTAATGAGCCTGTATATTTTAATGATGCTATCTGAAAGAAGGATCAGATTAACAAGGCTGCAGGGCAAAAATTAAGATGCGAAGGAACCAATCATACGTATATTAACTGAGGCAGCTGCTAAAACTTACTTAAAGTGTTTAACTGGACAAGTAAAACGATGGTAAAATTTAACCCCAGTAACAAATTTATTGAACAGAACCCGTACGATTTCAGGTGTGGCGGCAGATGCTGTGCATCTTCTTTCAATCACACTGTCAGTCTGCTCTCTAATTCTGTATCTTTAAAAACAGACATTGGTGATCGGATGCTTACTGAACTTCTAACAGGTTGTTTTATTTTCCCACTTGAGAAAAAGCTTTAAGCTCGATAACAAAATAATTCCTTTACACTCTGCCTATTTCTTGCTTCTCACTTAAGCATCACCCTGTGAAATTCATCCTGGTGATGAAGCAGCATCAGCGTTACTAAAGGCTTATAGTTTCCAAGAGGAAAGACAAACCATTTTTAATATCTGGATGTATTTGGAGTAAATGGGGAGGAAGCTGAGATATTACAAGTTGAAAATGTGAGAACAGAAAAAGCATGGAATGAATATGTTGCATAGCTTAAAATAAGCAAAAAAACATTGCTTCCTGATGGTCAATTTTCAAATTTTCAAAAGTTTCTTAGAACTTAGAAACAATTTCTTCCTGCTGTATTGAAAGAGGAACAGGTTCATTAGGACTGGAATTCCAAAGCCTTTTTGTTTACTTCCTCATTTGCACACAATCCTCCACCCACCCCCATTTTTAAAATAGTGCGGTTCTAGGAATACATAATTTCTTAACAAGCTACCAATGAAAAGCCTGAAGATAGCAGTATTACTGTCACCTACCAGCAACCAAGTAGACGCTTCAAAAGAGGAAAAAAATAATCAAAGCATATCTAGATTTTGCTCTCTATCCTCAGGACTAATGGATGTAATCACCGCAAAAATGTCATACATTTGATCCATGCTTTACTTCTATTACAGAGGTTTTGATGGGAGATTTTGACAATGATTAAATTCTTCTTCTGCAGTTTTTCCTTAGGGCAGTAAATTTACCTATTGCACTTACTGCATCTTATCAGAAATATCAGTCTTACATACTAGAATTCATGATTAAGCTAATATTTTTCTGGGAGATTTTAATTTGATTTCAAATGCTCGCCTCGCTTTTCCACGCACGGCTTTCCAGATCTCGAACGGGAGTGCCACATCCCTTCTATTTGCCTACAACTAGCCTGGTAGAGTGCGAGGCACAAAAAAGACACTCGAGGCAAGATGACAAACATTGAAAGCTACCGAGAGCAAGAAACTTGGGAAGCGGGAGTGCTGAAAGTGATGGGGTAACTGTGGACAGCAGGAGATTGTTGTCGGAAACCAAGCCAGTAACTAAGATGGGGTTGAATGCAAATGAAGGATCCCAGCAGATGTATGTTATGACCATGCCTAGATTGGTATGATTTTTATTTTTTTTTTTTGGACATTATTCTAGAGAGTTGCTTACAAACTGTGAGAGGGAAGAGAAGCAATAGCATAACAGTGAGCTGCAAGACTAAATATGTGGTGTGACAATGTGAAACTTCACCCCTTTCTAAGAGGCTTGAAGTAGTTTTGTGCTCTGCACAGATCCCTAATCCCTACCAATTTCTGAGTTTTAAGTGTCCTATTCCTACTTTCTAGATTCCCCCAACCTTTCGGTTACAGCAGTCAGCAAAACGCCAGGCTTTACTTATTATTGGAGGCAAATAACAAACATAACAAACCAAACCCTATGCACTGCAAGCCTTGTTTTTTGTGTTGGATGCTAGCTACAGCAAGTTATTTTTCAGACACTTTTAAGATTTAAACAGAATGAGATGTGACTTTGGGGGTTTTTTTTGTATTTACTATCAATTAAAATTAGAAATATAAAAAAAAAAGGTTGTCAATATTCCCCAAGTATTTTGTGGAAACTTCCCAAATGGTAGCATAAACACACAGACAGAAACTGCTGAAGCAGCATAACCTGGAACATCAAATTAAACTGGAAATACCTATAAGCATTCTTGTAAACAGATCATGCGTGGACGACGGGGATAAAGGCTGCTATGAAAGACTAGATCACTTACTGAAATACTCAGCTGCTGAGGATACAAGGGAAGGAAAGGATATTATAAAAATGTTTATTAAGGTAATATATAGAAATTAATTTAAAAAAAAAAGCCACCCTAGCTCCCATTACACAAGCCTTATAATGAGCTTATAGTGTAAACACTGATGCTTTGTCAGATTAAACATACTTTGCTTCCTTTGTATTTTACGGTATGATGTATCTACATGCTTTTATTTTTTTTCTTTAGAAGACATCTCCTTCAATATTCTATAACCATGGAAATAGGGCTAAGAGACATAAGTGTCAGCCTTTGAAAGGCAACAGGATTTAAAAATGAACTGAGGGGGAAAAAAATGTACAGTTATCTGTTAATACTAGACTTCCCCCCCCGAAAGTTAATGTCATTTTACAGTTCAGAACTTGCTAGCATTGGGTTACAGAGATAACAGGATTTACATCATCATGACAATTTTTAAAATACCCCATCACTATTACTAAATTTTACTTGTCCTGCAGACAAGTCAAAGCAATTTTCTACTTGTCAAAGATGATAAATCAGTTGTATGGTGACATTGACAGGTGGATTTGTCAAATCCCCCTTGAAGTACTTCGGTCTCTGCTTTCAGGCTGCCTGTGAACTCCTGAGAGTAGAGTAACACAATAGAATGAGGGAGGGATTAGGAAGAGTTTAAATTTTTAGGGCTGCTGCTCATTTCCCCAGCTTTCTTGGTACTTGGTATTTTTCTTTCTGCTTTACCATTAAAGTGGGTGTACAGCATCCAGCTGCTGGGTTTTATTTTAGCATTCACCCACAGAATCCCAGTTAAAAGCAGAACAGTTAAAAAACCCCAAACCACACACTGCATTTGAAAAACATTATTTTCCTTATAAATACCAACCTGTCTTTTCTTCAAAGCAGGGGCACACCTTAGGAAAGATGAAATTAAACCCCATTTCTTCTACCAACTGTGTTTGCTACTACAAGCTACTCCAAAGAAACAACGGGTATTTGAAGCGAGGGGGGAAAAAAGCAACAGCAAAGATGTGTGAACGGAAGCGCATACCTTGTGCTTACTAGCCAGAAAAACGTCCATTTGCTTACAATAAAGGTGGAAATGTTCCAATGAAATACTTTAAATACTGATGTTAAGTAAGATTTACAAGACATCTAACATTGCTCCCTTTCTAGCCCTTCCTTCACAAAATAAATTAGAACTATGTTAATTTGCTGTTTGTCTTGTACTTCTAAAATAGATGAAATTGTGCTTAAGAGCCCATGCAAGTGTACTTCAGACAAAGACTAATTTGGAAAAATAACTAGCTACAGACAAAATACATATGAAATTAGAAAATGCAGAAGAGGAAATGGTTTCTCCCGCTGCCCTCGGAAGTAACACCACTTGGGCACAGTGCTTCTCCAGCAGCAATTCCCTAGTGCTCTGTAGAGAGCTTCCAATGCTCTTGATCCAAAGACCAGACAAATGCAAACAGCAGCTCACGCTTAACCAGCAGATATGAAAAGATGAGAAGCCTCAAAGTGAAGCCCAGAGGCAGTGTTTCAAATTGAACCCTACTCCTGAGCAAGCGAGCCTGTTGGCGAGACCTCTCCGAGCACCACTAAGCACCACCTCCACCACCAGACCTTTCACATAGACTTTGGAGTAGTGAGGTGGATCCCAGAGTTGAGTTTGGTGTCCAAGGCTCCCTCTGTTCCATCACCAGGACACTGCATGTGCATGTATGGCTTCCCTGGGTCTGGCAGGTACCTCAATTTTCTATAAGGCTCAAAGAATTAGGAGAAGCAGCAAGACATTGTTTTTCATCTTGCCAAATAAAGCATGAGCTACTTCGCAACAAATAAAAGGCAACTCCCTACTCACGAGCCCATTCTTCATCAGAAAACCTGGAAAGCCTAAGTTTTTGTGTTTTATTTTCTCTCTCTCAGCAAGGAATGTGAAAGAGCTTGCAAGTTTAGGTGGAGGATTAGCATTGGTTTTGCTGTGTCCTAAGATAACATTTGCACCATTCCTCTAAAATTTCCACATTGAAACCTCAAGCTAGAAACACAGCATAAGGATATTTTAACATCATTTGGACAGCAAGGTAGTTTGTACTTATTCCTGAGCTGTTTGAAAGCACGTCCTTCCTCATGCGTATTATGCTCAACATAGAAGAAGTGTAAGGCACAAGCATTTCTGGCCGCTGACAAAGCCTGAACAAATCACTTGGCAGCGGCACACGATTCACTGTATCCCCATTTATCCGGGGGGCTGAGTCAGAGCTGTCTTTCCCCACTGTAAGCAGGCAGGGTGGACATTTTGACAATCTGTTTTAGAGGCTACAAGATGAACTAAGAGATTTGGTATTAGTGTAACGCAGACACAATACTAATTCTAATAAGGTCATTTATTGGAGCTGCTAAGTGCAGCTGTTCTTCCTCTGTCTTGCCACCCACACCGTACTGTGAGCAGCAAGACTGAAACTGAGGGGTGAGGCAAAGAAACCAAGTGGGAAAATGAAATAAATCATTTGGAAAACAGCTGGATGATAAAACTGGTCAGCCCTTAGGCTGGAGAGCTACTCTAAATCCTGCTGGTTTACATTACCATTAACTTGAATCTAATTGCCATCTGGGTAAGCAGGCTACATTTTAAAAGACACATGTAAATTAATCTGCTGTTATTTCCAAAGATAAGCTGTCACTGGAATACACTGTTGCCAGAAAATCTGGAGCAGAGTTGCTCAAAGTTTTAGAGGCAAAAACTTTTCTTCCCTGGAAGTGCTGCACTTTCTTAAGAAGAGTTTATTGGGGATTTCTTCCTGGCATTAATAATTATGTGCCTTTATACTCTTAATATTAGAGAGACACAATACGAACAGGAGATAACTCTTCAATTCTCAAAGTTGCTTCTAATTCAGGCTGCATTTGTACTATCAAGGAGGGGGAAAGAAGAATCATACCATCCACTCTCTCCCCACTGTTGTCAAAGGAAAATTGAGCAAAGCATAAAGCAGCCAGTATCTCTTTCAATCCTGAGCCAACAGCATTCAGATTGCAACATGGGTTTGAAGACTACAAAAGGGGAAAAAATGCAGAGGAATAATACCCACGATGGCTCGTCAGAATATTAAGGAGATTGCAGATTGTCAGAGCTCTTGAATCAGATGCTGATAATTCATCAGAGCTCCTGCTCAGCTTCCAAGCAACAAAATGCATCTGCACATGTTGGGGAATAGATTTGCATTGGCTGTTTCCCATCTGCTGATAAAGGGTAAGATAAAAAAAAAAAAAAAAAAAAAAAAAAAAAAAAAAGAAGGTATAAAACTTCGTTGTTTTCCCTCACAGGTGCCAATGTGTCACCTGTCTTGCTGGATATTTCAACCAGAGAAAAAGAACACGGTACAAAAACTGCAAACCACCAAAATCTTTCACATGCCATGCCTCTGGACTAGCACAGCCTCTGTACCCAGCTCACTTCCAACAAAAACAGCACACTCTCCTTCCACCCAATACCCTGCTGGCAAGAAATGTGGAGAAATAGCTGGTCTATCCAGCAATCTACTGGGTAACACAGCTTGCCACCACACTGCAGCTGGCTTCCACAATGTTTGCTGAATTCTTTATTTTCTCACCAATCACACGCAGTTAATTTAACCTCAGAGCCCTGGTAATGCTCAGTCCAATGTCCTAGCTCACCTTTTGAGGCAAGCCATTCAAATGCAGCTACCTTTAGGCCCTCAGACTCTTCCAGCACTCCTTTTACAAGCATACCTCCACTTCATGTTTATACCAGCACACATTCCCATGTCCAGTTAAACATGATACAAGGCAACAAGGAAGGCAGTGAGGATTATTATTTATCACAGTGGGCTATAGGAGGAACTTTCTCCTCAAATGCCTTGCTACCTGCACCACCAGTGAACATGTCTTGCTGGTTTAAGTTCTTCATTCATCTTCTGCTAAAGGTTTTCCATAGGGGGTTAGAGGCACTGCATGCCCAACACCAGTGGAGTGAAGACAAGTTCATCTCCAGAGTTTAACATGAGCTGGACATCACCTTTGTAAATTCCTTTGATATTTACACACACACACACAGAAACTATTTCCCTTGTGGTTTTCTTTGCTGTTCCAAGCAAAGACTGGAACAAAGACAGTTACAATTAATAGCATGCTCATTTTATAACAGAAACACACACAAAAAGATCTGGCTACTCTTTGCTGGAAACCAAAAAGCCATCCATCAAAGTTCCGGGAAAAGGACTTTTTCTTTAGAGTAACCAGTGTTTATACCAACATGATGCCCGAGTGAAATGGAGTGGAGGGAGAAAGCAGCAAGGCTTAGGAGATGATTACAAATGCTAAGCTACATCCACCTTGTGAAATTACAGAAGTGAATTACTCTTTTCCAATTATATGTAATACCTTGAGGTATTAGTCCCTCCATAAGACTTAGCTAAATGCTACATATCTGCTGAAAACTGCACATCTGAAACGCATTCACTGTTTTTTCAGTATCCCCACAAATAAGTAAGCATATACCTCATGCCCCAGATAAAAACAAAAAGCATCACTAATTGAAGAGAGATACAGCTAAGCCTTGAACTGAATCACCGGGAATGGGAATTACAGGAAAACACCACAAGGATCAATGCAAAGGAAGCCTACCCCAGAATGAGTAAAAAGAGTAAGAACCAGGATGTTCCCTCCCCCAGCTGTGCAAGTGCTGAAGTAATAAGCACATGACACACTGTTGGCCCCTTGCAAGGACAAGAGGCAAATGCAATGCCCTTAGAGTCACAGGGCTAACCAATTCAGTCATGAGTAATGAGAGCTCCAAGGAAATACAGGCATTTCCTTCCCTAATTCTCCAAACACTCACCCCCAGGGTCTCAGAATGATTAGCAACAGAGCTTAGTAAGGAAAGTACCTAAGAGTCAGTCATGTCATCTATCCTGGAAGGCCACTCAGTCGGGTCCAAGTTTCCATCTACCAGTATTAAAAACTGGCTAGCGAGCTTCCAACATTTCTCATGGAAGGCACTTCCTTTTGGAAGGGAATGAAAAAAAGCAACCTTAAAGCGGGGAACACAAAGTAGGTCACCAAGAAGCCACATCAATAAAGTCTGGAAACAAAACAGGGAGGGATACTGTGTCAGCTATAGACTTGAGTGGTTATTATAAATGTACATCAAAAGGACTGCTAGAACATTTTGACTGGTAAGCCATTTCATGGATGAAATATAAGTACACAGTAAGTGATACACTATAGCTTTTCCTTTGTAAGTCTCCTGCAAAGCTACTACAGTTTTAAACATAATTGCATGCTTTGTAGACCTAACTCGTGATAACCTTTCTAAACTCCATCAACAACAATAGCAATCTTGACAGCAAAGATTTATGCTACTGGATACCAACCCCCCAACACCACCATTTTAATTTAAGATTCACCTCAGAGTTACCTTACAGCCATCTAGGTACAGATAGACCTGTAAACAGATGTGATGCTTATGTTCTACGACTGGACAGATATATCAGCCAAGAGATCTCGTGGCCTGGACAGCAGGCTAGCAGATACCTCAGCTAATCCTGCAGAGCTGGCGAGCGTGCTACCCAAGGTTGTCAGCCTGAACGCATGGAAAACTAGGGTCCATCAGTCCACTCTCACCTTTTTTCCTAAAATGTTAGTGAAACATCAAAGCTAATGTAACCCACAGTCATAGCAAGTAGTTTCTCAGCAAGGAAGAAGTAGGTCAATTTAATTCTTGGCACCTGTTTATAGGAACACCTACCTACTCGTATGGGAAACTGCCTTAACTGCCATTAGAGTGCTTGATGTGTCCTGGGCTGATCTGGTTCCAAGCCCATTCTGAGAAGAGAGTCACACACCACTGCAAGGAAGACAGTTACTATCTCTTGACAACAACAGCTACTGCACTTCACATTCCTCATATAGACAGGTTTTATAATGTATTTTTTAAAAAAAATGTTTACAGCAGAATATAGGACTAAGGAGCTAACCTCCTTCTAGTTGCTTATGGGTTATTCACAGTTGCTTAGTGTCTCATTATGTAAAACATATATGACTGGCTGCGTCCTCCTTCCGAGCACCAGGTTAAAGGTGCTAAGAGTGCTATTGAACCCAAATTACCTAAAATGTACAACTTGAGATCAATGAAGCCAGGATCCAGATAACTTTGAGACACCAGGCTTCAGGTGAATGCTGCTCCTACACTAAACATATGTTTACCATTGATAGCCGCACTGCATTTTCAGACAGTTTTCTATTTTCACCCTTTTCTATTTTTTAGCACTGAAAAAGCAATGTGTTTGGACAAAGAAATAGCAGAAAGCAAATGCTGCCAGTATAGGGAAGATTAATGCCTCTTCATACCAGTTAGCTGTTTAACTATTATTACTGCATTCCTCTCAAATTTTTTTTCCAAAGTTTCAGACATATTTTCATTTTTACATCATGCAAACTCCCCCTTTCCAGCACTAAGCTGGAATCAAAAATATTTGTTTCCTTCTTATCACCCTTCCTTTCTCCTACACATTCATCATTTCGGCGCACAGAGGCTGTTTACTTCACATTCCTGACTTCCCTATTAGTAAGTCCAAAAAAAAAAAAAAAAAAAAAAAAGAGCGGAAAATGCTTAACTTCCATCTATAAAGCTTGTCTAGGCCAACAAAAAAAAAAGGCGGCTTTCTTCCTTAATTTGATTTAATGGTTACAATGACTTAATGATTATAAATTGAGAAATTAGCAACCACTGGAATCGAAATGAGGATAGTTGAGTATAAAACAGCCTCAGTTCACACTGCTCTGTCTCTGCTTACAGATCTTGATGTGAACAACCATGGGGGCTTCTTTAAGCAGAGGAGTCACTCAGCCAAGGGCATGTGAAAGAAAACTGACATAAATATTTATGGCAAGACCATAAAACTTTTTTGCTACCTTACTATATGGGATATAAAACTCATTACCTCCAAAGAGTTCAGGCTATTTGAAAACTTCAGTGAGCAAGGCCTTAGTTAATGGAAGGAGTTAAGGAAGAACCCCATGAAATCCATTCAACGGGGTAATCCATCACCCCACACCTCACCGACATCCTACGCAAATGCTACCAGAGAGCAAGAGAGAAAGAGACCGCATAAGCCTATGCCATCTAGAAGACAAATCTTCTCAAATCAGGTTTAAAAGGATGTTGACTTTTTAAATTATTATTTTTTTAACACCATATCCTTTTGCCATAGCGCGCTCTTTCTTTTTTGGTGATACCTCTCCATTTTTCCCGATTTCTTATTTTCCAAGAGACCTATCAACTACCCACCATCCTGAACAAAAAGATGGAAAATAATTACAGAGATGTACCTCAAAATAGCAAATGCTTAGTATTATTTGATGAGGAAGTCTAATGATTTCCTAGCAAGCGTGAGCACATTGTGCTTTTGGTGCATGATGTACGTGTTCCAGTATACTCAAGCAAGCTAGGAAACCCAGCAAAGCCAGCAGCTTGGCTGTACAGCCTGAGGTATAACCCCATAATGTAAACAAACATATTTTCAGGAAGCTTTTTGTCTCCTCTTCTCTCACAGTGCCTGCACTGCACTGTGCACTGCACATCAAGACAAAATACCTAACTAATACGGAAAACTACTATGGATCAGTCAACTCTCCTGACAAAGCCAACAAAACATAAAAGTGTTACCCAGTGGCACAGGCTCTCAAATGCCGTGGAAAAGATGTTAGAGCTTCAGGCGGTTTAATCATTGCTCTATGGTTTTCCAGTCTCAATCTGTGATATATTTTCCTCCCCCAGTCTACAGTGAAGAGTTACCTACTTGGAAATAATGATTTAGTCAAACACCTGGCCCTGTCCACAAATTAGGAGAAGTTAATTAGTGCCAGCTATCCAAACTCCTTCATACCAGCAGTCCAGCCTGCTATTGCTGTAACAAGACAACTTTATTACATTTTGAAGGTCAACAAAATTTTACCTTCTTTTTTTGGGGTGGGGAGTAAGCAGACATAACCACCTGAATGGAAGTTTCCCCTCTGAGAGCATCTTGCCTCACTGACCTACAGATCTGACAGCTAATAGGGTATTTGAGAGGATTATTAGTAGTCACAAAGAGGATCCAAGTAAAGTAGCAGGCTTAAAGGTATCCCAAATGCGAAGCAGTGCAACTCAAAGCATGCATGCAAAACACTGTAGAGGTCTTAGGAGATCCGATTTCTGTTGCCAAGTTTCTTGTATGTCCTTGGGTAAGTTATCTGACCTACTCATGCCTCATTTCTTCACCTTCCCAGCTCACAGCGGCACTCTCAAATAAAACCATTAATGCTTTAGATGCACCCACACAGCAAGGCAATGAATGGTCCACGTAAGCGAAACTGATCCTTCCTTCTTCTACCCCAATGGACAGCACAGGAATTGTTAATAAAGTGGTCACCATTTGCCATGACAAAATGGTATACAAAACTGAAGCAAAGCAATCATTTCATTCCTTCAAGAGATTCAAAGACTGGATTCGGTTCTCACCGCTACTTTCCACACATTTTCCTCAAACCTGAAATCCCTCATAGTACACATTGTGCTGACTAGCGCAGCGTCTGTACCCTATCTTGTTGAGATGGGTATCAGTGCACTAAAGAGTCAGCTAAATGAGGGTGTGAATTACCTCTGCTTATCTCAAGCCAATCCACTGACTCAAGTAATGAGAAACTGAAGAAAGCAAGCAGGTTTTTAACTCTATCTACTATACAAGTACCAACCATGGAAAAGAAATCCCTCCAGATGTACCAATCCCATCCGTATTTCCTTCAAACCCTCACTGGCAAAAGGATGTGTTTCCCAAGAGGAAAAACGCATTTATGCTGTTACATTCCATGTAGTCACTGAGTTCTTCTGTGAAGGATATCCCAGAAATGGATATGACAAATTTCTAGGCTTTCCAACTTATTCAGCCTAAACATAAATGCTGCTATTCTAGCAAGAGAACTTGAAGCTGTTAAGGGTACAAGTTGGCTCATTGCCATCCAGTGACAACTCACAGCCTGCTGCCTACTAAGAGCATTTCCTTCCCTTCCTTCTCACTTCCACACCACTAAATACCTTGCAACTGATAATACGACAAACTTAGAGGTGCTGCATGCAGGCAATGCTAATCACTTCTCATCTGGTGAGATAATGCTCCCTCCAGTGCTGGCCAACCCAAAAGTGCTCTGTTGGCTACCAGGCCTATGCAAAACCATTGCCAGCAGGAGACAGGGCAGTGCAGCTCCAGACCTGCATTCCTTGAGCATTAAGCTTTGTCTAGAATACTGCTAAATTGTCTTTTGTTCCTTCATGCCAAAAAACCCCTAAAAACAGTCCTGACACAAAACCTCAAAGCTCTGGATCATGGTGGTAGGCGTCCAGTGTTTGTCCTACCTGGATAAAATCTACGCAAAATGTCGCTTCCTAATTAGTTTCTCTCTCCTTGTCAGAATCTTCAAGTCGAAATCCAGGTTCTCATCCTCTTTTCCAATATCCTGCCTCCCAGTACCTTGCTTAAATTCCCTGCTACCCAGAGCATGGAAAGCTCTCACAGAATTAACGTTACGGTATCTATGGTCTACCCAAAAGAATTTTCTATGCTTTTGTCATGCCGTCCAGATTGGGAACAGGACTGAAGTGAAGAGGTTCCACTAAATCCTTTGGACTGTTACGTGGGAGGGGTTAAGTCTAAGAGATGGGCCATCATTTTTAATCACAGGCTCCTAAACACTTCTCTTCCTCTCATCACAGCACTACTGATTTCCATTCCCGCACCTCCTTGGAAGCAAGGACTGAATACACACAATCCCCTCCCATCTCATGATACTCTACCGTGTAATCCTCCATCCACTTCCAAATGCATTTGCCATTTTTCGTCTTTGCTATTTCCTTTCTTCTCCAGTCCAGGCTACAAATTCCAAAAGGCAAGCAAAGCAGCCTCTGTCTGTAAAACACCAAGTGCATCTACAGTGTAATACTGTGTAAATAAAGTGAATTATCTTAACACAGAAGAAAACGGGGCATTTTCAATTAAACCACTAATGTCCAAGAATGCAGACACAGCACTACAGGGAGAGAAAAGGTGCCTGCAAGTTTTAATCAAGCCAGAAACTAACAGAGAAGCATATGCATTCTTATGCAAATCTACACCAGACGCATTGCACATCTGCTGAAATGGGTGTCGTTTTCCCACAGTTTGCAGAATTAATGTGTTTAACTAAGTGCCTGCCAGTGCTTGCAGTACAAGAGCTAATTTTTAATGGGGTATTCCCAGCTGTAAAAAAAAAAAAAAAAAAAAAAAAAAAGTAATCCCTTTAGATAATAAGGCATCTAAATCCAGGACTTGGTTTTACATTTACTTAAGTGCAAAGACCCCCTTCACCTCCAAGAGCTCATTACTCACACTACTCCAACTTGATTTATAATTAAAAATAATCCTCATTCTTGGAGAAGAGCCTTTCTACAGTTTTGTGACCTTTTGAAACCCCATTAAAAGAGAACTGACAAATGTTATTCCCTCCTGATCACTTTTTATAAAGGCTTTCTGAGATAGGGGGGTGTCAAAACACACAAAGGACTTTGTGAGAAGTTTACAAACCAAAACGCAGTCATTTTTCTTTTCACTTGGTTACTTTCCTTACAGATACAAATTGTATTTCCATGATTACTATGTGCCTTTACAAAGGATTTCAAAAGAATTCAGATGAGAGCTTAACTCCATGACCTTGGGGCTAAGAAGGCATTATATGCCAGAAAATGCTGAAATCTCAGCTATTTTTTATAAAATTCTATAAATATCAGTTGAAAGGAACCCATGATCTCATAATAAGTCAATGGGTCACAGTTATGCTCCTCTTATCTTCCCTTGTTTTCCTATTGTTTAAAAATAGGAAACAGCACCACATGAAAATGTTCAGCCAGAGATAAATCGTGTGACCGAAACACAGGAGTCAGGAAACTGGTGTTTTAAAATAATGTCATCCTCATTTTCCCCAACGCACTCTAGTATTGTTGATGCCTCCAAATATTCAAGTGACTTAATAAATTAGTAACCTCGGCAACATTTGCAACAACACAGCCAGCTGAAAGAGCCCAGCTAAAACCTTCTAAAAAAAAAAAAGTAAATTTATATATAAATTAATCTCAATGTTCCTTAAAAAGAGGAAGAGCAAACAGTTTTAACGTCACAGGGCTAATTCTGCAATAAAGTTTGGGAGTAAAGCAACCAAGAAGAAAACAGGCTATATCCAGCCCCCAGCTGCACTCTGAATCAGTGCTGCAAATACACAAGAAAGTCAGCAGAGATTCAATAGCTATGGTAGCACAGAGGACCCATAATTCACCCCCTACATGCTCGTAAGAATTCCCTGTAGTCAAAAAGAGCTATCAGAGGAGCTATCACATAGCAGGCATGAGCAGATCACCTGTAAGAGCACTTCAGTGGCATCTTTTGATATTCCCTGCTGCTGACTGGCAAGGGAAAGCCATATCCCTGCCCACAGCACACTTGTCTGTAGCAAATGCAGTTACTTAAAATGTTGGTTTTGATTAAACTCTATCTTTTACAATGGGGCACCAACTAGAAATCATTGTTACTTAGCATCTTAACAAAATGAAAAAAAGCTTTATGCCTTCATTATTTGATGTTTGTAACTAATATGCTGCAGTGGTACCTGAAGGCCATGATAAGGTCAGGTATCGCTATAGTAGGCATTGTCCAAATACACAGGAAATGACATTTCCTGGCCCAACAAGGTTTATCTTCTTTTGCACCAACTTTCTAAGCGAGTTAAAAATAAGCCTATTGATCAGAAGGGAAAGAAATGCTTATGAACACTGACCTTCTCTACTTTCCAACACAAGACTGCCTGCACAGACATGCCGTGCAGCTCTTTAGCTCCCTTCTAGCTTTCCAAGGGTCTCACCTGCACCTCCAGTTTGTCTCATGTTAAGAAGTCCTTCATAGCAGCAAATGATCTCCTGCAATGAATCACAGCTCCGTAAAAACGCAGTGTTATAGAAAACCTAGCCCAGCATGCATCTCAAGAAGAAAACCCTCTATGGCTATAACAGCCATACCTCAACTCTCAGATTGCCTTGCCGCTTCAGTTTGTTATGAGGGGGGTTTTGGGGGGGGTTTTTTTGTATTAAATACACCCTTCCTACCTACCCCTTGTTATACAGCCTCCAGATTACTTTTTAATTGAGTTTTTGGAGATGAGCGATAAGGTTCAGAAGTGGAGAGGACACTATCCCCCAGCCTGTTTCGGGCAGCCTCAGGCATCCTTCAGCAGCTCCTGCACCACCGCAATGAAGATGCCGCCACCTGGTGGGATCTCCACAGGCTTGGGTGGAGGTCGGGGGGGGGAGGCTGCACCCCGGGGAGGGTCACACCATCCACCATCTTCGCATGGCTCCCACCATCCTCGCTTGGAAGTCTTGGAAAAAGCTGGCCAGCAGCATGAGCAGGGCTGGAGGGAGAGGATTTGCTGACAATGACAAGATGCTATTCATTACCAAAGCCTGTTGGTGCGCATCCAAAGAGAGATGGTTTGGAAGCGGATAACCTTTGCATTTTTAGGTACAACTGCAAGCAGTGGGAGAAGGGAGGGGGGAGGGGGAAATGAAGGTAGGCATCAAGCTACCTACAAAGCCAGAGCAAGGCAGGCTGTAAAGAACCAGAAAACCCTGAGAACAGAGTTAGAGTCATTGAAAGAGGAGTTTGGCCAGGTAGGCAACAGATTGCTGGAATATCTAACTTGCAGAAATTGGGCTTTTGGACTGAATTTCACATGATTAGGAGACGCTTCTGTTCAGTGCTCAAGCCACAGCTATTTCTGAATCTCTGCATGACACTACATGCATTACCGTGGCTTCAGCCCTGAGCATAAGCCTAGCATTTTCTGAGGGCCAATACTTAAAAGCCTGGAACTCAGGTCTGAGGCAGCCAAGAGACATTTCTGTCTGGTTGCATGGGGTCTAGGGCTTTTTCTGGAGCCAGAGCCAGCGAATCTCTGTCTGGAGATCAATAGCCATGAAAAAGCACGGAGCACTTCAAGCCTCTGTTTGAAGAGCCTTCTCCTTCTGCCAGGAAAAAGGGGGTGAGGAGGCTTATTCTGGCAGCAAGGAACATCTCCAAACTGCTCACAAGATTAGAGGACAAGGTGATGAAAATGTCCACATCCGATCTACACTCGAGTTTGTACAACTACTATCGTCTTTTAGCACCACTGCTAAAAGAGAAAGACATTTCCTAGTCCAGATAAGGCCCCAGAGCAGTTATGTCCATTTGCAGGATGAAGACTGAAGAAAGAACAGCCTCTTCTCCATGCTGTTTTCTATGTATTTCAGCAACTCCTATTTTGAAATTAATCATTTTAGCGCAGGAGCGCTTACGGTGAGCTTAGAGCAGGCACACTAGAAACGAATTTGACAACCGCTGTTACAGAAGTTTAAAACCTGTTTAGACACAGACTGTAAGTCAGGCAAAATCCAATTCTGCCCCCATCACATGCAACATTTAACACCAATGCTGTGATGCTAGCTTTATAATTCATTGCTACAAAATCCATGGATGTTCAGTCAGCCACACCAGGCAATATAATTGCTCTGTTTTCACAGTTAGCACTGAGAATGCCGTAAATTCAGTTATTCCCCTGCCTCCTCCCCCCAAAATCTGTTTCAAAGAGCAGAGAAAAAGACCTTGAAGCACTGGTGGTGGATGCTTTCAAAAATCAGTTGTCCCTTTTACAGAGAAGAAAAAAAAAAAAAAAAAAATCATAGCATTAATCCAGGGAAGACAATCTCTTCCCTCTTACCCGTTACATACATGCCTGAAAGGAGTCTGAAAGGAAGCCATCATCCAGAACACATGTTGATACATATTTTAGAGAAATGTTCATTGTGTGTCAAAACCAGTTCTTGGAAACATCATCTAACAATACTCACATGATTTGTGTTTCACAAGCAATTACACCTATCACTCCGACAAGCAAATTTGCTGTTCCCATTCACTATTCAAACATCAGGTTAGAGGAAACTGCTTACATTACGAACTCTGTCCTTCAGTAAGGAAACTGTACTTCCATGGTTTGATCAAGTCCTTGCTAATTCACTTAATCAGAAGCTGCCGAACCTCCAGAACACAGAATGAAAAAGCTACGCTTCAACTATTGCAGCTAACGCAGGAAATGCAAAAATAGCCAGACTATGATTTAGATCTCGTAGTGAAGTCAGACGAGGCCTCAGTGACACACTGAAATCACATCCCAGACATTGTAAAGTCCTACTGTATTCACATCACTGTCATACTACTGGCAAGCCACAGAGACCAGTAATGATGGTACTTTACTACTAAATTCTTTTCTCTTGTGCTTGCAGATGAAATTGTACAGGCTCTGCAACTGGACCAGCTCCCCTCATGCCAGTAATTACCTCCTTGGATAGAGACAAAGTGGATGGCACACCACTGCAGAACAGAGATGCACAGAAGTAAACAGTCATCTTTAAGCAACTGCTGAACTCCTTTAAAATGAGCGTTTCCTCTCCTTGAGACGCTTTTCAGTCACCTTCCATTTGGTACAACTCCCCAACGCAGCGGCCCGTGTGCATAAAAACACATGGTAAAGAAATGCTATGACATCAAAAACTGCGTTTCTTGCCATGCTAGAAAATGCTTCTCTACTTTTCATGTTAGATATTCCCTCCCTCCCCCTGCCATTCATGGTGAAATAATTAGTGTTAGTGTTCTCATTGTTTATCAGACAATACAGACAATAAGGCTAAGCTTTCTGCTCCTGTTTTCTTTTGCTATGCTGCTGTGGTTCCTCAAACAACTGTGCAAGGCTTTACTTTTAATCCTATAAATAACACTTGTCACTCATAGGTTTGTAACCCATATTTAGTTGTGCACAAACATGGCACAGTTTCAGCTCGATTCATTGTCCACAAACTTCTCCAGATGTGTTCATGCAAGAAAAAAAAAAAGGCTAATAAGCAGGAGAAAATAAACAAATACTAGCTAATCGGATCGCAATTTCATAGGGAAGGAGAAAAGACACTACCACATCAGATTCTTTATGAGGGAGAGAGATAATGAGTTGTTTTTAAACACAGACTAGGAATAATTAGTTATTGTCCTTGGGCTACGAGATGTATTTTTACACGCTTGAAGTCTATGCTGGTTTTTATAGCCTGTGAACTAGCTGCTCTGTCACAGGGAATTTTTTCCCATTTATCTACATGTTAGTGTCAGGCTACAAACCCATCACAACAGATGACGTGACTTTATCAACAAGCAATGTTTTTCGCTGTGGCTAATTTTGAACCCACATCCCTGCTTCCACTCATACAAGATATAACCTTGGGTAACAATCAGATACGCTGGTGCCAGACATCCTCTTCTTAAGTACATTCTCATTTTACCTTTGGAAAGTACTCTAAACAAACAATCTGAAGGCAATCTGCTTTCTTCTTCGCAGCTCCCCCTGACAACAGCAGAGATATTTTTTTTTAGATGGCTGCATTTTATACTCTCAGCATTAGGCTGAGGGTAACAAAAGAAAGCCATGCAAGAAGCAGCAAGCTAGACACAGTGGAAACTACTAAAAATCCCAAACTTCTATTACAATTAATTGCGCTAAGTATATCTTTGCTCATTGATGCACCAGACAGAAAGCAGACAGGCAACCTCGTCCCACTGCACCAGCTTTTCAAGCTTCCAAAATAAACACAAAGGTCTTTGAACAGACTGCACTCTCCAGAAAACCTGCAGCCTGATCTTCCTCATTTGATATGTGCAGAGGGTAACGCTGGCGGTACTCACGATAATTAACTGCCATCAGCCAAGAAATCCAGCAGAGTTCTTGTAGATAACTTATTTATGTCATCTTTGTGTTTCAGGAATAATGCAACCAGTAATCACTCAATGATACGGGTAACAGAGAGCATTTGCTTCTAGTTTTACAGACCAGAGAAAACCTGGAGAATCTCTTTGGGGTTCAGGGCAGGAGAGGAAGAAGATGGGGACAGCCACCAGCGTGACAGGATCTGATGTGAAAAAGTACCAACGAAAGAAAGTGTTTTTACAAGTTCCCTATAATATTGGGCAATAGTAACATAGTAACTACACGTGGAAACACCACAACTGCTGCCTTTTCAGGGATGGACCATCAAATTTGTTACAGGAGGGAAAACGAGATAGGGCCCGCAGTGATCTTTACTCTGCAACGTGGGAGCAATTATGGTTAGATTACCAAGACAAACAAGAGGGAAAGACAAGGAAAAGATAAAACAGAATTTCCACTATTTAGGTGCTGATCGAGAGATTAAGCCTGACTGCATTTCAGTTGGGAGCCTAAACAAACCAGAGCCCAGTCACATAAATCAAGCTAATTTTAAAAGGCTGCATACCAGGGAGAGTTTGAGAAAGGAGGAGAAAAAAAAAAACCAACACCGGGTCCTGTACGCTGGCCAGACCGCTAAAGATTTTAACATCCTTTTTATAAATAGTAAAGGTGCCAATTTAACACACAATTTAACCAGCAAGTCTGGGGCGAGGGGACCCACCGTACTAGTACCCCCCCAGGCCTTTAGTGCCTCATTAATACTAATCAGAGCGGCGCAGCCCTGCGCGCGCTCGCATCCTGTACTTGACTCCCGGCGACACAAAAGGTTTAGATGCGGATCCC
>NW_009260342.1:1388272-1389214 GCF_000687185.1 Egretta garzetta | reverse complement strand
GAGTTTGTGGCTTGGTAGAAGCATCCCAAAAAAGTAGAAATCAGCGGGTAACCCCGCTGGGGCGTACATGCCTCGTGCATCTCGCAGCGTCCCTTTCTCTGACCGGCTGGTAGCATCGCAGGGATCTGAAACTGACGGGTTGAGGCTCAAAAAGCAGCATGGGATGGGGTCCCCCGGGTGTCTGGGGCGCAGACCCTCTGTCGGCGCTCGCACTGCGCTTCAGCAGCGTGCCTAGTCGCGGCTGTTAAATCTTCCATGCGCTACACAGCCCCTTTCTCCCAGGTACCTGGAAGGAGATGTGCTGGAAGAGAAAGGAAGACGACTGGCTTGGTTATTTCATGGAGGGGATGATTTGCAGGATCGTTTTCTGAATACCTATTTTACTGATCTCCCTGATTACACAAGGTTTTAATTTTCCCGTTGATGTGCCGGTTGCTTAAGGTGCGTGTTCTTAAAAATCCAGAATAAAATATCTGTGAATATAGCATGCGTCCCGCAGTGTCTTTTAAATCACAGTATTGTAACTTCATTTTCAGGGAGGGTGGGCAAAGGGGTTCAGCTTGCTGTTGGTTCCTTCCATGTAATCTCTTGGTCTGAGTTCGTGCCTGTCCACGATCAATACGAGTGGGTAAATTTGTACAAGCACGTAAGATTCGGTGATTATCTCCATGGTGCACAGAGGATTTAGCACATCGGCCATCTCCTCAACATTTCTCGCTGAAATCTAAAGCTTAGCATGGGCTGCGTCTAAGGGCTTATCTCTGTACACAACTTCTGCATTAGGAGAAAGGGGGTGACGCTTTTTTCATTTTTGAAATAGCTGTTGAATTAGCAGTGGACCTATAGCAGTTACACTGCCATAAAGCTGCTTTGAACTAGATACAGCTCCCCCACTTTCTAACCGTGTTCTATGTTCACCTTGTTTTAATTTGCACTAGAACA
>NW_009260342.1:1387905-1388167 GCF_000687185.1 Egretta garzetta | reverse complement strand
TGGCCGAACCTGAAGGTTTGTCTTGGGAGTTCCCAGAAGTTCCTCTTGGGAGCTGAGGACTCACAACGTGGCAGCAAACGATGCCCTCCCCATCCAACTGGATTGGAGTACCCTTCTACTGGTATAGTTGTGTCCACCATGGAAGATGCATTAACTATTTCAACGGAGGAAAAAAAGTCCTGCCAGCCCTATGATTAATTGATGAAACCTCATTTCCTGTGGGTTTCTGTCTCATGCTTGACTGAGAGCTTGACCTGAATCT
>NW_009260342.1:1387497-1387870 GCF_000687185.1 Egretta garzetta | reverse complement strand
GCCCTGTTTTCTGAAATGGGATGAGTTTGCACTGCAGATTTCCCATTGTATGCTGGGAACATGCACCCTGCTGCCATTTCCAAGCTGAGTTTGAAAACAAAGAAACGTCCTCCTCCAAAATATTCGGTTGTTTCATGATAGGCAGAACCAGGGTAGCCCAGTTGCCTACAGATTCGTGCCTCAGCGTAGATTGCCTGGTATCTAGCAGAGGGTGGACACCCTCAGTGGAGAGGCTTGTAGGATCACCCTGCTTTACCCTGCTGCCAGTTTTCATTATTCCTGCAGGGATTTAATTAGCTCTCGGACCTTCACCCCTCTGTTCATTTTGTTTGACACAGACCAGCGAGTTCAACGCTTCTTGAGGGTGGAGGAG
>NW_009260342.1:1374448-1387467 GCF_000687185.1 Egretta garzetta | reverse complement strand
GCTTGATGGTGTCAGCCTCAATTCTCTGGCAGATAAGGATTTTGGAATTACCCTGGTAATCAAGAAGAGTTAAACCAGGCTGAAATCTGGCAAGGATTCATCCCTGCACTGCTGTGGCAGGCATGGGGCAATTCTGCACAGGAGCAGCACAGCTGGGACACCCAGTAACATCTCCTAGCTCCTTCCCACCCCAAAATATGGTTTGCGTCATGGTTTCCAAAGGACTGGGAGCTGAGGTGTGCAGGCTACTCCTTCCAGAGCAGACATCTACATAAATTGCCACAATAATGCCATAAAGCAGTAGGAAACCCAATTTTTCCCTCCTACATTCTCTCTACCCCTGCTCATTCCCACTGCTGCTGCTAACAACGTACATATTCTCCAAGCTTATAATTTAGTGGCCACAATCCAATAAACTCTTCAAGGTTTTCCCCTCCTACTCTCCCCACAGTCCCCTTCTCGCCGTCGGCCTCCCGAAGCCTTCTCCGTCCCTCACGCAAGCCTGGGGTCTTCACCTGCTGCAGCTGCAGGGAGCTTGCACAAGCAGCTGCAGGGGGAAAAGGGAATGAAGCTGCACCGAGAAAGAGAAGAGGAGCTGGTGTGTTGTGAGGGAAGGATGTGGCTGCTGAGCTACTGCCAAAAGAGGAATAGTGGAGTTTTAAAAAGCTGCCACACAGTCCTGGGATGATAATTACGCAGGAGCGGCACAAGACACCAGCAACTGGTTCCCATCAAGTGCGGACCGGTTGTATCTGCAAGTATGATCAAGCAAGGTCTGGAACGACTGGATAGTGAGGTTTCTGAAATTCACATGGTAGCAGAAAACAAAATCCATTCTCCTGCCTTTATTTGTGAGGTTTGGTGCAATATAAACAATAATAAAGAGCAGGGATGACTAAAATAGGAAGGCTGGTTTTGCAGGCACGACAGTAGCAAAAATAGACATATTTTATAAATAAAGATGTCCTGGAAATCAGAGACTCCTGAGTTTCATGCTCATCAGCTCAGCTGTTCTGGCTGGGGGTCTTCTCCTCAAGTAGCGCACAGGGGATTTGTGTAGGCCTAAATGAGCAGTAATATAAGCACGTGCATGAAATTCCCTTTGTGTAAAACAGCCCCATTAGTTGATCTACTCGTGGCCGTCACATTAACCCACGGGCCCTAGTTAAATTAGGGCTGGAGGTTTACCCAGAATAGGTTAAATCAAAGTGTTTGAAGAGAGCTGCATATGTATTTCCATTAAGTCAAAGACTGTGTGTTGTAGAAGAAATTGAATTACATCAGTCTGGCTTGAGAAAATAAAGCTTTTGAGCTGACCTTCTTCTAGGAGAATAAATTTGCGTCTTCAGGAGTGAGCAAGTCTCACTTCAGTGATCTTATCTCAAAAAAAAGGTGATAAAATGAGAAAAGACATGGAGGAGGGTGGTAAGGACAGTGGAAGTGATGGGATAAATACCATATGAGGAGGAAAGGCTAGAAAAATGAAGAGACTCCAGTTTGGAAGAAGAAACCCTTGGAGCAAGCGAAGACAGAGAAGTCTGAAGAAGTCAGAGAGGTCTGGTATGGACCTGGAATTATTTTTCCTTGTTCCTCACAACCCGAGAGTGAAGGAGCATGGAGAGAAATGTTCAGGAGTCGGCTGTAAAGCAGAGAAAAGGAAGTACTTTTTCACACAACACATTGTGGAACTTATTGCCACAGGATGTCGTGGAGGCCAAAAGTACAAATGAATTAAAAAAAAAAAGGGATTAGACAAATTCATGCAACCTCCGGCTCAGGAAGTCTCTCAACTGCTGATTACTGGGAGCCGGGAGGGTACGCTGGAGGAAGGATCACTTTATACTCTCCCTCTTTTTTTTTAAGCATCTGCTGCTGGCCATGGCCGGGCACTGGTTATCGCCCAAGGTGAACGTTTATTCTGAGCCAACCTGGCAATGCTTATATCCTCCTGGTAACTCCCTATGGATGGAGCCTTAGGGACCAGAGGCGTCTCCTGGCCAGATACAGAACTGACCCCTAATTTTGTTACCTCCAGCCCGGCGCGGTCCCAGCGAAGTCCATCGTGGCCACTCTGTGCTGATTTAGGCTGGTGTAATTGAGGCCAGATTGAGCCCTGAAACCTTCAGAGAGACTCTTCCGCTTTCCCTGCCCCTGGGATTAAGCACTGAAATCTCCGTGCTAAAACCCTCTTTGAACAGGGATGGCAGATAATGCGCAAACTGATTAAAAAAAAAACCCAGCGCTGGGGAAAGTTAAATATTAAAGAGCCAAGGCCCAGTTTTAACTGCTGCTGCCGTCCCTCCTTCATCTCATGCCAACTGCCTCCAGGATACATATGCTGACACTGAATTTCTACCCCACAAAAGCGGCCGCAGCATGGGCTTTAAACTCAGGCCGTTAATGCCGGGATAGGAAGCAGAAAAAATAGAACAAAGGCAGCGAGGGGCTCCTCTGGCTCTCACCTACTCCGACTCTGCCTGATCCATCCCTGCAGCATGGCAGGGTGGCTACCCCGGCACCCCCTGCCCCAGCGAGATATTTTGTTCCTTCCTCGTTTCCTTCAACTTCCCAACATTGGTAGGTCTAAAATATTTTGCTCCCTGCTTAGCCCTGTTGTAACTAAACTATAATTTTCACTAGTGGAGAAGAGGGATTTCAGAGAAACATCTGGTCCCGTTTCATCAGGATAACAGCTCTGTCTCTATTTATACACACGCCAGGATTGTTGTAGCTCTCAGCTGTTCTTCACTCGACATCTCCTTTCAAGCTGCCGTGTCCCACTCCGTTGGGGCAGGAGGCGGGTCAAGGCCAGCCTGCTGACACGTGAAACAGAAATCGGTCCTAAAAATGGGGACTTGTGAGAGCTTATGTCCTCTCAACACTTGGCACTCGCTGTCTGCTGGGCTTGTGACAATGGTGTGCCTCAGTGGACCCGGTTGCTCCTGTCCTTCCACCCCAGTGGAGAGAAAATGGGGAAAACCCATCCAACTGGGAAAATAATAGCAATTTACTCAGTAATCCCAGAGATTTTGCTTGGTCAGGGATCAGGCCTGCAATGAGCCAATCTCATGGGTCTGAATAAACTGGCCTCAATGGTCTGAATTTTCGTCTGAAATCCACATTGTGATTTCAATCCAAAATCCACACTGAGAAGAGACTGGCTGGCCCCAGCTCTTCTCTACAAGGTGTTAACAAATAAGCTGTGACCCCGCAGAGACATGGGGGGGTCAGAGGCTCCTCTTGGGAAGGCAGCATGTCCTATTTAATTCACCACGGTGGCAAAAATCCGCTCTGCTGCCTCCACTCCAGCGCTCACAAGACATCACATCTCATTCGGCATGTTTAAAAAACCCTCAAGTCAAATGGCTGAGTACCTGGAAAATTACCAGACTGCATGTTCTGCAGCGCAAGTCGCTGTATAAAATGAATGCTCATCTCCTGAATGATGATGGTGTGTAGGTCGGCATTAATCATCTCGAGAAAGTCTACCCCACTGCCCCGCTTTTCCCTCAAATGGGCTGTTTCTCTCCTCCCATCCCGATCCACTTCTAGCTCTGCATGTCCCCAAAACATAGCTGCTTTAGCATCACTCCCTCTCCTCACTTCAGCGGATCTGGACCGTTTATTAATTATTTTCTGATACACAGCCATGGAAGGAGGAGTCACTTGGAGACACAGGTTTCTGTAACCCAAATGAGACCAGTGTTTTCAGATTCTACTATTGATTGTACTGAGGTTGCAAACTCCCTGGAGCGGGATTGAGTTTCACCCTGCATTTGTACCATCTGATGGGATCCTGCCCCTTCGATATACTACTTCAAAATACTATTCTCAGCAGTGACCTGAGGTTGGGTAGATCAATATTTGTTTACTGAGCTCAGGTCTAATTTTCATATGTGCTTGGTAATCCAAGTCCACCTGAATGCAACAGAAAGGGGTACTCCTGCCCATTGCATGAATCAGAAATAAACTTGCACCCTTCCCGAAATACCACCCTTTAGGAGCAACCCTTGAGGAAGGAAATATGACTCAGTCTTTGGGAGAACACGGTCCAAATATAAACCCTGGTGATGCTGTGGACACTTTGGGGTGGAGGGGTGACCGTCTGAGCCCTTGTGAGCTCTTCACTTCCAGGACTCTTCTGTTTGGGAAACTTTTTTTTCTCATTTAAGTCAGTCCTTTTGCAGCACATTGAGGACCTTTGTAAAATGTGTCAGAAGTGCACCAAACTGGCCAATTCCTGTCTAGTGGCTGAGACGTGTTCTCTCACCCTGAGCAAAACTACGCAAGGGATACTAAGTGAGCAGCCTGAGATAACAGCACCTTATGCTGCCAATAGGATGCTCTTAAGGTTAAATCTGTCTTCATCCCATCCCCTTTATGAGAAGCAAACATGAAGGCATGCATAGCACTGATCTTTTTTTCTTTCCCATGGGATTTGGGGAGGAGGGGAATGAAGAAAGGCTGGTGCTGGAATACGAAGTTCTGATTTTGCATATCTTTTCTTTGGTCCCTGGGGTGTGAGGATTGGACACAAAGCTCAAGGAAGGGCTGGACATGGCCTTGCTGGGGTACCTGAAATCTGATCAAAGGCGCTCACAAGTCAGAGCAGGAGCCTTGTTAAAGAAGGTGGAGTTTCCCCTCTGTCTGCTGGAGATGCTCAAATTCTCTGCTCTGGCCACATGTCCCCTTGCCTTGCCGGTCAGGAATATCCAGACACAAAAAATCCTTCAGCTTGTCAAAAGCAGTCAGCTGGCTTTAAAGCCCAAATGACTCTCTCTCTTTTTTTTTTAATTTCTCTTTTGAATAGTGCCTGCCTGTCTGCTGCTGCTGCCCCTATTTAAAACAAAACCACCAGCCTCCAGCAACCTTCAGAACAGATCTGTAAAACTCTCCAACTGACTCTAACAAGCAAAGGCAAGACTGTGACAAACCTGCTGGCTTTCTCTTCGTGGGTTGGATCATCTTCAGGGAGCGCAGGACTGGTGTTTAAAAATGTAGCCTTTGAACCAGTCCTTTTTTTGTGATAAAGCTGGTCCCCGGGACACTGGGGAGGTGACGACAGCAGATGCTGTGATGAGTCAGTGCAGAGAAGGCTGTGGAATGGACATGGGGCCAGTGAAAGGGTCCATTTACTGGACTGTGCTGAGCCAGAAAGGTTTTGGGTTTTATCTTTGGGCAAGAAATGAGGCCAACAAGGAAGGAATGATTTATTTGTCCCTATTCTTCCTGTCAGACTCCAGGTTAGATGGCTTTGCTTGAACTTTGAGAAAAGAATAATCACTAGATTTATCTACATCTCTAGAAACGGGGGCTTCTTTTTCTGGGCTGCCTATATTATTAATTTATCCAGCTTCTTTCTGCTATATTTTTGTTCTGTGTTGCCCAAACAGATGGGTTCCCTTCC
This sequence comes from Egretta garzetta, assembly GCF_000687185.1. Taxonomy (NCBI): domain Eukaryota; kingdom Metazoa; phylum Chordata; class Aves; order Pelecaniformes; family Ardeidae; genus Egretta; species Egretta garzetta. Next base: position 1,382,060 of record NW_009260342.1, on the reverse strand, counting down.
TTTGCTATTGTGAGCGGAGGCAGATGCAAATAAATAGGCACTTGTGCTCTGTTGTGTGGTTACCTAGAGAGGCTGTTGTTTGCAAACAAAGGCTGTACCAGGACACAAATAGCCTCGTTTGGTGTAGCCTGGAGATGCACTTCATTAAAAATACTGCTGCGGGGTGCCCCATGCTGCCCTTCAGTGTTTATCATTGGAGTCAAGTGCAGCAGGCGGTGGCAGCATCCACCAAAGCAGAACGGATCGAGAGCGCTGTAAGATGCTGACATTTCAGAAGAAAGGAGGAGCAAAACGTATAAGCTCTCCTCCTCTCCCCTCCCAATTCTCTAACCTATTGTTGCTTTAGATGCTTGAATAAATAAAGGAAAAAAACACTGCTCTGGAGCACAAGGCAGCTGTTCCATAACAGCTCACGTAAATGAAAATACAGCATCCAGCTTTCTCCCCTGTCCTGTGAGCAGACCCAGACAGTTGATACGCATTACACAGTAGCTGCTCATGGTTTTGCAGGTGCTGGAGGCCAGTTTGGGGAATTTGCTTGCGGACCACGTGGAAGTAGTGACTGTGGCTGCCAGCTCTCAAGGCAGCCTTGCCTCCCACAGGGAGGGCACCTGCAAAGGTGCTGGGATGGAGATGCAACCCTGCCTGTCACCTGTGAATCTCCTGGGAGCAAAGCCTGCCCCATAGGTTTGATGGCCATGGTGGGTCCTGGTCCAGGACTAGACATCATGGTGACATGAATAAGACAGCAGCGTCGCATTTTTAGACTCAGTCCCTGTTAAAAATGCAGAGATCATTAAAGCTACATGCCCATGCTTGTCCTGGTTGAAGCTGCATTTAAAGTAAAATGTAGGAGTCCTATAATCAGGTCCTACAGAAGAAAACGGAGTCTTGGAGCAAGAATTGCCTTGTGGTGGAAAATGGCTGTGTGATGCTGGTCACAGCAGCCCTTCAGCCCAAAGAGTGCAACCAGGATCAGGGGTTGCAAGGAGGAGATTCAGACATCAAAGTGGTACAGACACAGACCAAAAACCATAAAAACATCCCAGGCACATCAGAAGAAACACCTGAACAGAAATGCCTCCACTGAACACAAGGTTACAACCTCATGACAATAATAACCGCCACAATCAGAGCAATGCTTTGCCTTTCTGAGCAGTGTTCTCTCCTGAGGAGAAGGTCTAGGCTTCTTTGGTTACCATGTGAGCCTCAGGTCTCAATCCCTCTGCCTTTGTTTTGCCTGCCAGAGTCTTTGCAAGGATTTTGGTGCTCTCTTCCACTGGCTGTTAGTACTTGGGTATTTTAAGAGATGCGCAGCAACATCCTGCCAGGAGTCGTACCTGCTGCTCGTGCTGTGCTTGTGTGGCATTTGGGGCATCAGATGTTCTACCTCAGTCAATTAAAAGTGTGTCCCAGGATAAAAATGCTGCAATTTCCTTTCTGCTTTTCCAGGAATAAAGCATGCATTTGGAGTGCAGATGACAGCGGTGCCATCTCTACAGGAGGGGATAGAGTCCTGAAGGTGTTGAGCAGACAGGAGCAACACTCAGCGGCAAGCAGCGTGAGATGGTACCACTTTTACAATCCCTATTCTGCCCTTAATTACGAGCTTAAGTGATGGCTAATAAAGATGATCCAAAACAAATAAATTGAGCTGCTGCTCTAATTAAGCGGCTTTTGCTGCATGCAGAGCCAGGCCCATCTGTGTCATAGTTCAGCAGAAGCCAGGAAGGTTCCACAAGGGATTCATTTGTATTGCATCTGAACTGCTTCAAGGAGGAAAACCCAGCACTGACCATCTTGTTTCCTACACTGCTAGCCAAGAAACACTGGTCCGTTCCCCAGACAGTCATCCTAGGCAGGGGCACAGCCATTCACATCCATTTCATTTGATTGCATCTGCCTTTACGGCAAGTACATTAACGTGAGACCTTCCGTTGCTTATGGGAGGGAAGCTTGAAGCTGTTGGGTAGCAGTGATTGTTTTTTGGGCCAGATAATACTATAACAATAACACTTCATGGCTGTGCCCCTGTTTTTTTAACCAGCCCCATACAGCAGAGACAAGAAGCGATTACTGTTGGACATATGTTTGTTTGATAGATGAAATGAGCTGACAGTCCCCTTGACAAATGGCAGCAAAAGGCTTTTCAGATCGTCCACTTCATCTCACAGGTAGGGGCTGACGCCTGGGAAGGGCAGATGTGAAGGACAGCGTATATGGAGAGAGCCCACGTCGTGACTGCCCTGCAGATATACAGCTTTAATTTCAGGAGCCTGAACTCCCAAACTGCAGCTAATGCTCCGGCAAGCCTCTGCTTTCCAGACATGCAATGCCCAGTCATCTCTGCTGGTACAGTCCAAAATGTTTAAGCCTGAGTTCATGAGTGCAAATTTTTGCCTGAGAAATACTGAGCATCTTGGAGATGCGTAGGATATTTTTCCTCCCTCCTCTGTATGTCCCATGGAAGAGTGTAGTCTCAGCACCATAACTTCTATGACCACAGCTGATATTTTAAAATCCACTTGCCTCAGAGAAAAGCCAGTATGTGATCCTTTTGCAGGACTCCAATCCAGGTTGTGTATGATGGCTTGTAACAACATGCCCCAGCATATCTGAAAATGTTACCAGCGTTCAGCTTGAGCCTGCTCCCTTCTCCTTTGTGTCAGCATAAAGCACCAGGGCTAGTGGTCATAACCCTGGTAAGAAAGGCATTCACTCCTTAAGATATTAAGATACCATTTATTGGAGCTGATCCTAGAAGGAAAAAGGGGATAGCATAGAAAATCTCATGTCTGTTCAGACACGGGGCACTTGCAGTTGTGCAGCATCAACTGGACCTCCGATCAGGGCATGGCACCCTGTGCAGATCCCATCCGTCCATTCTGTCACCAACACTTTCATCTTTAGAGCTCTTGCAGGATTTTATTAGAAGAAACCAGCTCTGTTCCTCATCCTGAGTGCCAAGCAAAAGCATGGTCACGTGTGAATGTGCTGCTTCACTTGAAGATAAAGGCAAGGACACGCAGGTGGTGTGATCGCCGGTGCCAAGCGGGAGCTGCCTCCGATACGATTAGCCAGCAAAGTTTACCCTGTGCCAAGGGATATGCATGGCATGAGCTGGACAGCCATGTTGTACGTGTGCACAGCACCTTCACAGGGGAACTGCTACGTGGACCAGCAACTGCTGGACGTACTGTGGTCTTCCTCTTTAGGGTCATTATAGTAACAAATAGCCACACTGATTTCTCCAGACAGAGATTTGTTGTCTCATACTCCCTCCCCCATACGCATTCCCATCTGCCTTCCGGACAGAGAGTTATAAGATGTTTCAGCCCAAGCAGCACATTATTTTCTCAGAAAATACTTTTCTCTGAGAATCATAGGCAAACAGCAATGCAGCTTCAGAGCAAGAGATCCCCCAAGGGGAAAGGATGAGCTTGTGGTTAAACCATGGGATGGAGAGTCAGCAGATCGGGGTTTCTCATCCCCTGGCTCTGTAAGCTTTGACTCACTCCGTGATCCCTGCGTGGTTCATGCGTGTTTGGTTTCCCCAGCTGGAAAACCAGTGTGATGACACTGTAACAGCAACACGTGGCCATTTATAGCTGCTGGGAACCACCACGGGTGCCTGCAAAGGCACACTTTCATTACAACAAAATGGAGCCTTCGTGATGCAAAATGCTCCTCCGCAAAGTTTTCTGCCACTGTGGTTCACTGGAGCTGCAAAGATCTACTTAGATATTTAAATATTTACCCAGCATTTAAATATTTACCCAATATTGAAAGCGTCAGCGCTTGATGCCTGGTCCCCTGGGCATGCACAGCCACGTGGGTGGCTGTGCCCTGAGGAGCTGCATTGTGGGGCTGGGCTGCCAGGGGCTGCGGCCACCCTGCTGCCTCCCCAGCTGCCCCAAGGTGGGATGGGGCACGGAGGGGGCTGGGAGGCCCTTTCTTTTTCCCCCATCAATTTCTCTCCCCCCCTCAGCACCCACTGTCTCCCCCAGGCCTCCTGCGGCTCAGCCCCAGGGCAGGGCTTCCTTCACTTCCCCTCAAGCCCAGCACTGAAGATCTTTGCTCCCACACCACCTTCCTGGAGCATCCCCAAAGCCTCCTGGAGAGAGGGTGCTTGGGGCTCCTGAGCTGGCAAAGCCCTTGGTCTTGGAGGATGTCCCCACCTCTGCAGCTCCACCAGGTATACTGATCACTGCAAAGGCTTGTGGCATTTGACGGATTCCCAAGAATAATCTAATGTCCTGAGATTGGGGAAGTAAATCAAGTTGTGTTCCTCAGGGGAGCGTGTACCTGCCCTGGCCCGATCTGCTGTATCTCCAGGATCCATTGTCCCTCTGCTCCCCTCTTTCAGCTCTAGTCATAGAATCATAGAATCATAGAATCATAGAATGTTTTGGGTTGGAAGGGACCCCTAGAGGTCATCTAGTCCAACCCTCCTGCTTCAGCACCCTCTTGTCTTTCGATGTCTCCTGCTGTCCTGTCCCCTCTGCAAACACTGCTGCTGTCGCCAGGGGTTCAATGCGAGTGCAGGGGCCACCAGCCTTCGACAGCTTCATGCACTGGAGAAAGCCCTGCTCTGGGAATTTGACAGCATCGCCAGCCCACTCTCCACTTGCTCTGCCCTGTCCCTTTACCCTGAAACTCTCCACAACACAAGGGGCTGCCGCTTTTCATATTATTTGGGCAGAATCATAGAATCATAGAATCATAGAATCATAGAATGTTTTGGGTTGGAAGGGACCCCTAGAGGTCATCTAGTCCAACCCTCCTGCTTCAGCACCCTCTTGTCTTTCGATGTCTCCTGCTGTCCTGTCCCCTCTGCAAACACTGCTGCTGTCGCCAGGGGTTCAATGCGAGTGCAGGGGCCACCAGCCTTCGACAGCTTCATGCACTGGAGAAAGCCCTGCTCTGGGAATTTGACAGCATCGCCAGCCCACTCTCCACTTGCTCTGCCCTGTCCCTTTACCCTGAAACTCTCCACAACACAAGGGGCTGCCGCTTTTCATATTATTTGGGCAATGCCTTACAATAGCATAAGCCCCACTTTCAAATCATCCCCTTTATTGCTACATTAGCAAGACTAGAGCTGTCTCTCCTCACCGATACATCTCCAGGCTCCTTACAGAGGATAAGAGGGTCTTTGCCCCCATTTTACAAGTGTGGACACTGGACTTACACAAATGACTTGTGCAAGATCTCCAGGCAGAGAAGCAGCAGCAGAGCTGGAAGATCTCCTAAGTCCCATCCCAGTGAAGTTGCCTAAGAACAGGACATACAAACAGACAAAGGTTATGTGCAGGTTGCAAAAGGTAGAGAAGATAGAAGGGAAGAGGAAGGTTAAATCCAAGATGCAAGGCAACGTGATGTTCAGATCTCACCCTCCTTCCACGTGTCACTTCCAGTATCTGCCAGCCCATCCCAGCATAACACTCCATCATGGTGGTGGGGCGATCAGTACGTATTTGCCATGCCCTTGAGAGAGCAGAGCTCTGCAAAAAAATATATTTCTTTCCCAGTTATTCTCACTGGGGAAATGGGATGACAAGCTTAAAATCCACAGTTCCTTGTGTACCTGCACCAAGGAGGTAAAATTCACAGAAGTCTGTAATGATCAACGTACACTGAAAGAATAAACATCCCAAATGGAAGCATAGCACAAAACTGTCCCAGTACGACAGATGCTCCCCAATGCATGCTGTCCATTTTCCACCAGGTTCCATGGGACAACAACCCAGGGGAGAATCCACACAGCCACAGCAACACCAGTTGCTGTTCCCAGTTTTGTCTGGTTGAGACTGTGACCCTGTGCTTTAGAGAACACCAGTGTCTTTTGAGAGATGGGACAGCACAGTGGTCAGAGTGACAACTGGCGAGGTCAGGATTTGGTTACTCAGACTTTACTGCAGACTCAGGGCAGTGTCTCTAAAACTCCTCCAGTGCTGTGGGATAGGAGGGAGTTAATGTTTGTGCCCTTCTGTCTTGCAGGTCCCAGTGGGTGTCCATTACTGTGGGTTAAATTTTGCTGGTATCTTGGCCTGCCAGGGATTGTATCAGGAAAACCATGCTCTTCCCTTCAACTTCTGGTGAGAAGGTGACGGATCTGTGCAGAAAGCGTAGAGTGACTAACGAACTACAGTACTAAATTCTGCTTGGGTTAAGAGCAGAGGATCAGCCCTGGGAAATGAAGGCCACTGCAGGTAAAGCAGAGGCTCACTTAAGGCATCTTCCTGGAGCCAACAAGACCACCACACTTTAACTTCCTCTCTGAAAATATTCAGCGTAAAATATTTTGCATTTTCAAGGTAGTGTGCAAAGAGCACTCCTGCTAGTCTTGGGAGAGCTACAGTAAATATTAAGCTTGCCTGAAAGCTAAGAAAACCAAAGCATAAGAGGTTTTAGGCAGGGCTGGGTCCTTCTGTCCTAAGCTTAGCGCTCCTTGGTGCTGCAGTATTTCACATAAGCACATGAGACAGCCCAGCATCGTGGTTTGGGGACCATATGTCTGTCCCTGGGCAGACATGCCACCCTGGCACCCTTCAGCCTGGCATGGGCACAGGGACTGCTCCTCTGCTGAAGGCACATCCTCGCCCCTTGTGAGAAAAATCCCTCTGGCCTTCAGCCCCTCTGTCTTTCAATGCACAGGCGATGCTTTTGCGGTCCTTCTCTCACTAAGCCTTTCAGGCTGAGCCATCTCCTTTGGCTTTTCCCATCCAGGAGTGTTGTGTCTTGTGACTTGATCACAATTCTGCAGTCCAAGGGCGTGAAAATGTCCCTTTTCCTCTGCAAAAATATATTGGTATTCCCAATTAGAATAAATCCCTACCTAGTTAAGCAAGCGGTTACTGTCTGCTGGGCTGATGCTGCCATCTTCTGCCCACTTGGTGCTTTGCTGCTGAAAACTTCTCCAGGGACCCTGCCCATGTACAAGGTAAAGGAGATGAGAAAAATTTAGAAATGGGCTCATAGTCCCTCATCAGTCACTGTAGGTGGAGATCCAGATGTGCACCACGGGGCTTGTCCTTTTCAAGCCTTTGCACCGTGGTGGGGGATGCACCTGAGCGGTGCTGCGCTCTGCCGGATGGAGGAGAGGGCAGAGGCTCTGCATGAGGAATCACATTCAAAAGGGATGTGCAGTTAATGCAATTGCTAAGTGGACTGTTATTAGACACAGCTTGCGCTGTTCACGGTTCTTCCTGAAAATGCAGGAAAATCAAATGCTTAATTCAGAGAGAACAGCAGGACTGCACGATTTCTCTCCTGACACCCATCGAATAAGGGTTTTTTGGCAGGCATACACTGTCTGACTGGCACTAACGCTATGGCGGCAGAGTCGGTTGTTGACCAGAAGGTAAGGACACAGAGCACTTGTTTTCCAAAACTGCAAAAGGCTTTTACATCTTTGTTCAGGGCTTTAGTTCTGCCAGAACCTCTGCCTCACAACCCTTTGATTACTTTTTTCCTTCCCCTGGCAGAATGGGATGCTTCGGGGGGTGTATGTGTGTGTTCCCAATCAGCAGGCTGTTAAAAGATGTACAAACTGTTAAAACAGACCTTTTCACATACCAATCCCCCACAATGCCTTGCCATGGGTTCGGTT
>NW_009260342.1:1359786-1373945 GCF_000687185.1 Egretta garzetta | reverse complement strand
TTGGGGATGTGTTGCAGGTCTTTGTATGCAGATGCTATGACGGATCTCTGAAGGTGTCATACGAGCATGTGGTGGCATTACCGACCACCTACGGCACAAACCTCGCTCGGTATGAGGATGTGGTGGCCTTGACGACCACCTATGGCACAACCTTGCTCGGTTTGAGGATGCGGTGATATTGGTGACCACCTACAGCACAACCTCGCTGGTTCTTGACCATAGGGCATGGCTTCGGCCAGGGTAAGTGACAGCAGCAGCTCAGAAGGCAACACATAACCCCAAACCTGGGCGTTTCAGCTGTCAAAAATGTTGTGGCATCTTGTCTCTTTTGCACACATCTGTATAAGCTGGGGTGGGTCATTTCAGGTTTGCACTTTGATTTTCCCTCCCTCTAAGAAGCCAGGGGGAAGTGTGCAGATTCAGTGGAAGTGAGGATTGCAGAGCATCCAGGGGGGATGCAGCCAGTGAGAAACGTGGCCAGCAGCCCCAACCAGTTGAATTTCAACAGTATTAAATTGTCAGGGCCTGAAGGAAAGGCAGCTCTTCTAAACTAAACCAACAGATGCTGTGTAAGCTTTAAACACTGTTAAATTAAAGAATTTGGTGTTCCTGGTGAACCTGTTCAGTGCTGAGAAGCTCTATAAACCATAGGCCATGTGCGGTGGTGAATAAATTCCCCATTCCCTTCACTGGGAAGCGTCCCAAGCAGGCAGCCTTGTATAGTTGTCTCACTGAAGATCAGCTCCCTGTCCACGTGCATCTCTCCTGATGGGGCTCTAGGGCAGCAGCTCTGTTTTGGAGGAGCAGGGGCGTACCACTTCGCCTTGGCTAGGGAGCTGTAGTGGGGGATGTCTGTAACTCACTGCATTTTCAGTAGCAGCTGAAATGCCGAGTTCTTCCCTCCTCTGAAACACGGAAACGTCACTAGACAAAGCCATAGAGATGAAGCAACTTCCTGACGTTCATACAGGGAGACAAGAGCAGAGGCAGGGATAGCCTGCAGAAACCATGTCTGCACCTGGATGCCGATCCTCCTCCCCCTGCCCCGCAGCAGAAGCAATTACACGGTCTGTCTGAACGGTACAGGAGCGACATTTTCTCTACAGCCTGGAGTTTATGTACTTCTGCTTGTAAAGTCATCCGGCAAACGTGGATCCTTGCTTAGCCGATCATTTCACTTTGCAGCATCGAAGCTTTGTGCTGGGGCAGAGCCAGCACCTTCGGTTTGGCTGAGCCCAGGGAGGGGACAGGCCTCCTTTCCAGAGAGGTACCCCTCAAATGGCTCTGGTATCCAGCGCATCCCTGATTGCAGGGGGGATTCTTGTGGCCTTGAAACATATTGTCCCCTTCAGAAATCAATGGCATCTTTCTGCTATGCCATACACATATACACATTTTAAACATATACAGAGAAAGAGAAGTTGGGTCTCCGGCTCCAACCTCCTGTTCACTATAAATAAAATAAAAAAGAAACATACCCCCAGCCTGGGGTGCTCTGTGCTTCCCTGAGCAGAGCAGCTTTCACCCTGGGTGCTGGGTTTTCCTTTGGTCTCAGGCGATAGCAGCAAGCTGGAAGTGATGCCAAATATGAGCTGGCTCTGAAGAGCAGAACAAGCCACGGCATGAACTACAGCCAGAGCAGACAGGGGAGGCGAAGGTGCTCACAAGCAGCAGAGCAGTTGATGTGGCCATTGAGGCCACCAGAGGGGACATCTTCAAGGCAGCTCTGCAAAGTTGCACTGAAATAAAAGCCCTGCCTTGCTCTGCCTTATGCCAAACCCATGCATGCACAGGTGATGCTGTTGACCTCTTTGAAGGATTTGCTGCCTTTCTGGGGGAAGGTTAAGCGGATCTGTTGGTCTCTGTTTGCAGAGATGCAGTCAAGGGGAGGTGCTTTTAGGGTCCAAATGCAGCTGACCACCTCCCAGGGGCAACGCCTGTGCATACAGAGGGGGTGTGAGTGGGACAGGACCTTGGCTTGTGGCTTTTTTTTTTTTCCCAAGGGTTTTAAATATGTTCTTTGAAAACCAATACTGAAGTGTAACCGCTCAGACCAGAGCATTTCATACGTGAAAGCTCAGCAACCTCAGCTTTTCAGCCCTCCTCAAGTGCAAGTACCGCCTCAATACAAGATGAAAGCCCTCTACTGGATCTGTTTTCTTCCCGCCCTCTCCTTGCAGGTTGGCATGGCAGGGCAGCATTGTGGGGATGGGTTTTGCTAGAGGAAAAATCCTCTCAGTTCCCACCAACCCGCTGCTTCTGAAGAAGGTGTCTGCCATGGGAATATACAGAGTCAGTACCAAAAAGAGGAACTCCCCCATTTTTTTCCTCTATCTCCTGCATTCCCTAGTATTGCTGGGAGAGAAATATTCATCCTCATCTGAGAGCTCTCTTCACACTGGGAGAGGTGAGTATGGAGCAGATTCCTCAGGATTATTTTAGCAAAGCTCTTTTTTTTTGTAGGTAGAAACATGGTTTTGTGCAGTTAGGCCCCTGGCACAGAAGCCTCCAGACTCCTGCTTCTCTAAGAAACAAAAATATTGTCAAGAAATCCCACTTTCTCTTCACCTTATTTAAACTTCTTTCACTGGGTTTGAGCCAGGGAGTTTTTAACTTCTGGTTCGGTATGGCAAGGCCAGAACTGCAATGTGCTCAATGTCAAAGTTACATAAAACTGCTCAGTCCCATACCAAAGAGTTTGTGGTCTTAAAGAATAATGTTCTGGGATAACGTTTGAGAAGTGGATTAGTGGACCCTGATGTGCCTTCATTTGCATTTTCCCCCTGAGCAACTCTGAAAGTGTTAAAAATGCTTTTTTTCCCCCTGATTTGATAGTACTTTAATTCTTAAATAATGGCTCAGGTCCTCAAGACTATTTATGTAGTCACCATCCAGCACACTCAGTGATGTAAGGCAGAAGAATACCCAGGAGCTTCTCTGATCCTCAGTTATTTAAATCCCAGCAGCGGATACCAGGGATGGACAGCCTGGACTCAGACACAGACTTCTCACACACATCCTTGTCCTGCCCCTTCCTTCCCTGAAAAGCCCTGCCCTGGTGGCCATCACCATACCTGGGGCTTTGTGTTTGCAAATAAGTGAAACCTTCAACCATGTGCTCCAGTGCAAGTCCCAGGAAAGGTCATCATCTTCTCCATGATGTACATGTGCTGTTTCCCTGGGACTCAGCCAGAGGAGGAGACTCTCCAAGCTCCCACCCCAACAGCAGACAAGCCAAATGAGTCAGGGACACAGCTTAGGGTGGCTTAAGAAGTTGCTGTATGTCAGCTGAACAGGGGTGGCTGTTGATGGCTGTGTGCTTTTAGCCTGGCCCCTTTCTTGGCTTCAACCACCAGCTGAAAAGGCTCCTGCCAAGGCTCAGAGCTCTGCAGCAAGAGGGGGAACCTTTGCAACCACTGCTCAGTTGTGTGGCTGATGCTTCATGCCTTCGCACAGCCCAGGGGACCCCCACAACATTGGTGTTACCAGGGACTTCTTGCATGACTGTACTTGTGTGTGGTATAATAAATCAGAGGATCCCCCAGATTACCTTGTGAATGTCGTGTATCTCCGCAGCTGCAGGAACAGTAATTTTGAGAAGGTTGCCTGGCCTCCCAAAATCTTGAGTAAATTTACATAGCACTCAAAATCTGCCCAGCTCAAAATCTTCTCAGTGGTAGAGTCACAGATATAGTCCAGATGCAAGCTGACTTCTTACACAGCTTGTCCAGCCCTATAGGTAGGCTATGGGCCATTTCTCCCGTATTGATGACACCCTAATATCCTGGGTTGGCTGTCGTTATTGGTTATGGGAGCAGAGGAAAGTAGCTCACTTCCAGCTTCTTTTTACATCTTTTGAGCTGTAGAAAGAATAACTGAGGCTAACTGGGGTCCCAGCGATCCCCATTTGGGAGCCACTGCCATGGGACATCAGAGCAGTGCCCCACCAGGCACCTGATAAGCAGCTTGACAGACAGGTCTGATCTGAAATGAGGACCAAAACAAGAAATACATGGGTGGAGAGGCAAAGATTTGCATGTATGTTTTGGAAGGGGAATGAAGCCACTGGCCCATCCTGCCTCCAGCAGCGACCAGCAAGGAAGGCAGGCTGATCTCCTGCCTTCCCTCCCCCTTGCCCACCCACATTCCCAGTCATTTCTGCCTGGGGAGAAGGAATGTGCTCTTGACCCTCTCTCAGTCCACCTTGCTCCCAGGAGGGGCGATTACAGATACCATTACTTTTGTAAGCAGCGCTGCAAACAAAAGGAGCCTGAAACTCTGGTAACAAGCTGGCTGTACTCTTTGAAGCTTAACATGAGAGACTTGAGCTACAATGGACTGTGGAGGCACAATAGTCAAACCATTTCATCTGACAATACGTAAATTTGTCTGTGCTGTGCCCTGCTGTTCCAGCGTTGCATAGACTTTAGCTACATAAGCCGCTCCAGCGTTGCCTCCGATTACAAAGTGCTTCCTCTGCTGCAATAGCCCTCCTGGCTTTCTTAGCGTGCCTTTATTACGGCAGCAACTCCAGTCCTGCTTTGCAGTGCCTTAGACCCCAGAGGAAGTTATTTAACTCTCATCCATCCTTTAAAAGCTTTGCAAATTCATCACGTTATGCACAGCTTCTCACTGCAGAAGAAAAGAAGTGGGTTTTTTAGCTTATTTCACTGGTAATAGCAGAAAATGGTCTATTGCAGCAAAGAATTTATCCAAATAAGCTGTGAGCTGTAGCTGTCCTGTAGATAACATCCAGCTCATTTTAGTGTCCTGGAAGCACTCTACAAGTATCCACTATTGGAGCATCATTGTGCTTTAGGCAAATGTGCTGCTTGAAGATAGCTGTCAGCAAAGACCACTGAACAACGGTTTCATTTTATATGTTCAAGCTGCTCCCTAAATGATTGACAACACCTGAAGTTAGTGGTCTGATTGTAGTAAAGTAGTTAGCGTGATAGTGGAAGAGCAGGACCCTTACCCTCTTGCACCCACTGAGCGTCCAGCAATGTTTAAGGACATAAAGTCACACATTACATCTAGGTTACTGCATTTATCAGCCTTCAATCATCATCCTTCCATCAGCTGGCTTTGTTGAAGTAATATCTTCAGTGTCCAGGTCACACCATGGGGGGTCCACAATGTAGTTACATACTACAGATACAGAAAACCTAAACAAATTGATTTTAAGTCTAACAGTATTTTTTATATTATTTCTGCTACAGCAAGTCCTGAAGAAACAAGCCCCTCATTACTAAGTGCTGCTTACCTCTGCCACATCTTTTCTTGATCCTGTAGAAGAGGCTCCAGGTCTTCAGAGACTCCCACACCTTACAGCCCTATCAACAATACAGAATCATAGAATTGTTTAGGTTGGAAAAGACCTTTAAGATCATCAAGTCCAACCATTAACCTAACCCTGCCATCCCACCACTAAATCATATTCTTAAACACCTCATCTACCTGTCTTTTAAATACCTCCAGGGATGGTGACTTTTTTTTTTTTAGAACACAAACACAGTCCCCCACTAGCACAAATTATGCAGTCAAGTTTCCTGTATTTGGGGAAATCACAGGGGTCAGCACACCCAGAGTACAGGGATAAGCCTTGCCCTGGGAAAACCACTTTCCTGATCATGGTGTTTCCCGTGCCAGGTAAGTATATTGAAGCCTTTCAAAGGCTTCTGCTTTTTGTTCACAAATAGTTATTTCAGGCAAAGTAGTTGAATACCTTTGTTACCTCGTGACTGTGGAACACATTTCAGGCTTTTAGGTCACTACTTCTTAACCTGATGCCCAGCTTCAACAACTGTTCCACTCCAGCACTTCCTCCTTCATCAGCCAGCCCCACAGCAGAAACCCACCCTCTCCTGCTCTACCTTTCCATAAGCCCCTGCTGTGCCTCAAAAAGCTTTACTGACCCTGACTGGCCTCACCTGAGCATCCCCACCCATGGGCCTGGGGCCCTATATAAGGTCAGCCTGGGGCTTCTCTTCTTTTCTAAACTGTGCTTGTAGGAAAACCCCTCTCTAGCTTAATATAGCCAGGCTGGCCTTAGATGCTGCTGCTTTCTAGACTCAGCCAAGCATGTCTGACCTGAGTACTTTCTCTAGACCTGATTTTGCCCTGTGGACTACCTTATCAGCTAGGCTTTAGATCTACCTCATCCTTGCAGAGGTGCCTGATACCTGGACCTGGGGTCTTTTACTGCTCTTCAGGTCCTCCAACCCCTAGTGGAGGTAAAACTTCCTTTGCTACTTGTTTTTCTATCTTAGTGTTAGCAGTTGACTGTTTGTCATTCTTGTTGGAGGTCTTCCACCATCCCAGTGGTTCCTGTGTGCTGTCTTTCCTGGAGCAGCACTGTTTGCTTATCCCAGTGTCTTCCCTTTGCAGCAGGAGCTGTGGTAGTGCTGGGCTGTCCCTTGCTTTGGCTCTGTGGGGCCTGCTGCCCCCCTCCCCCTCCACTGCACCCACACCTGGGCGGTGGGAGACACCCTGGGACTCATTTCCCAGGTGACCTCCTGCAGCCTAGTCCTGGCACCCTGTGCTGAACCTCCCGGGTGCTGTGAGAAGGTTGTGCATCCCACCCCAGACTTTACTCAGCTGAGCCGAGCATACGGGTGTTGGTAAGCTTGTCAGCTGCAATGGTGGGTATCTGCTACTGCTTGCTGAGTAATTTGTTGTTGCCTTCTCCTGAATAGATGCTCATTGGCCTCATGCTGGGGTAGCTGAACGGTTTGGGAAAGGAGCATGCTGTTAGCCAGGGTGTATCACAGCGCTGCTAGGTAGAGTTAAGTCGGGGGGGGGGGAAATTGCAACTACCCACAGGGTGTTGCCTTCCTCAGGAACCGTGAAGGATTTCTTCAGCTCTTCAAAATGTCTGGAGTTTTAGTACTTACAATCAGCAAAAATTGGAGTGGAATATCAACAGAGCACAGCTTTCAAAAACTCATTTTCTTTTTCCTTTCAAGCTGACAATAGGATTTTAAGAAAAACTTTGAATAATGGATACACTTTTGAATAATGGATGTTTCACAGCCAAAGTCCCTTGACTTTTCTCTCTGTGCCTGAATGAGAAGCCTTTTAATTGCACAACACGTGGAGAGGAGGTACAAAATGCTTTGTGTCTTGTGCTGCTGATTAACTGATGCGTACGCTCCCATTAAACATTCAGAGATGGATAAGTGTATCCCAGCCCGAAGCTGTATGTTATGCACATTGGTTTTTTTATCAGCTAAGGATCTGGCACAAGATGTTTTGCATTTTTCCTTGTCTCTGTCATGGCTGCTCATAATTTTCCTCTTTTTTTTTTTTTTTTTTTTTTTTTTTTTTGTGGGTTGGATCTTTCTCGCTTCTAGGGCGTTGTTCCACATGAAGAGCTTGCACCTTATTCATGCTCTGGGCTCATGCGATGTGGTGCGAGGTCACCTTGCGAAGCGAAGAATCCTCCTGAGCTTAGACCATGGAGCAAACTTTTAAATAGGATTTTCCAAAATAGCAGTGCTTATTGCAGGGGTTTTGCTGAGAGACAGTTGTATGGCATGAGACAGTTGTCCTGGTGTCTGTGCCAGGCTGGATGCTGTGCTATGGTGTGATGGTGAATCTGCAACGCAGGGAGGAATCAGAGCCCCCTGCAAATTAGCTGCGTGGGACATGGGGAGGGGAATTAGCCAGCACAGCAGTGGTACAGGTCTTCCCATCTCTTATTCTAGCACGCTGCTCTCTGTCCCCAGCACTGGCTCTTCTCCAAGTTAATTCAGCTGTCATGAAAGTTTAACTTTGCTGCAGAAGGGAAAAGACAAGTCGCTATGCCCCTGAAAAATGTAAAAGGTGGGTTTGGGGTCAACGTTGTTTTTTGTGCTCAATCTCTGTCCTCAGTTTCCCCAGTCCCTGGTGAGGTGCCCAGCATTTTGAGTGAGCCCAGATGGGCTCAGCCAAGCGAAACCCTGCTGTGTTAGTACTTCTCTAACTTTTGTCTGCACAAAAAGCCCTTAAAATGAGAAGCTATGATCCCATCAGCCCCCTGGTTTTCTTTCCAAGCACAAATCCAGTCCAGGGACTGAGCCTCAATGTATTAAACACTGCTGGTGGGGACCTGAGGCTCAGGTTATACAGAGAAACCCTGAGAGTTCAGAACAGTTTTAACTCTTGCCATTAGACCATGGAAGTACCCACAGAGGCAGCTTGCTGGGTGGCACAGAGGGTCCCCTGGGCTCCCTTGTATCAGACTTTTCTTTTTCGCTTAGAGGTTTTTGGCGATCCTTGCCCCTGCACACCATGGGAGGCTGCTGGCCAGATCTCTAGCTTTAAACAGAGCTCGTTCTCTCTCAATTTTGCAGCTTCTTGCCTTAGAGGACAACTGCAATTTAGTTTTATTTCGCAAAATTTGACGTGACTTGAGACTATGATTTACTGGCCTTGAAGGATATGGTATATGTAACCGTGGAGGGCGTAAGTGGCTTTTCGTGGTAGAGGAGTCATAAATTGAGATGAAAAAAAATGAGGGAAACATTACTGTCCGACTTTACAAGGTAGCACTAAGAACAGGACACAGCGAAGCCATCTGTAACTGTCAAGGGTCTTTATTGTTCCTGATTGTGTGTAATAAAGCTCCTGAACGAGACCCATGGTCTCAAATCTGAAGGCAACCAATGTTCAAGTGCCTGAAAAGACACAAGATGGCAATCTTTTCAAAAGGACACCCTGGAATACCTCAGAGCTAAAGATTTCCAAGCTATCAGCTTTTCTCTCTCTGGCACTCTCTGGAGACCCTGGGAAAAGAGTCTGGGTCCAGGTCCCTCTGTGGCCACCAGAAAATGAGCCTGAAGGTACGTGGGGCGAGGAGGAGATCTCTGAGGGCATTGGCACAAGCAGGGCTGGCAGACCCAGCCATGTGGTCTGATCCAGACACGAGCTCAGCATCCCTCCCCTGCTCATTCGTGGCACCTATGCCACGAGATGCAGCAGTTGTAGCTGTGATGTTTCTTCTGGGGCTTATTGGCATTTGCATCCCCCTCTTTGCCTTCTGTCCCCTCCATATTTTCCAACAGACACAGATCCAGAGGGACATTTCATATAGCGAAGATATTTTAAATGAGAAAGAATAACCTCCTCTTGTTTTTTTGTTTTGTGTGGTTTGGTTTTTTTTTTCCTTAATTCCACAAAGAATAGCTTCAGAATTCATCTCACTTAAAAATTAATTTTCCCCGGTTGAGCAGGGGGTGGTGTGGGGCGGGTGGAGGAATTACCTCTGCTTGGTTTTCATCGTTTGCCCAGTGAATATTTCCAGGCATCTTGGTTTTATATGTTAATTTTCAGCTTAAAGGTTGTAACGCATTGCAATGTGGCAAGGCGACAGGGGCGGTGTGACAGTTTCCAGGCTGCTTGTGCTCGTTTTATCTGCAAATGGTTGAATTTGCAATGTGTAATGATCTCTGTAAGGCAGTTAGCAGCGAGATAAACATCAATTTTATGGCTGGGAAAACATAAGGGGTGTTGCACAGAAAAACGAGAGGACCTGCATACTGAGAGCTCTCTGACCTCCTCAATGCAGTTGGGTTTAGCTGTTGTGTCATCGCTGGCCTTTGTGCATCCCAATTCCTCCCCGTGGCGGGTCAAGCCGGGCAAGATGCTGAGGCAGAGCCTGCCACGGTGGGATGCAGGAGCAGCACCTCCTTTCCTTTCGGGGTGGGGATGCAAGTAGCGAGGACTTAGTATTCACAGCCAAGAGTTAAGAGGTTTTGCTGAAGTGGGAATGAAGCAAGGCAAAGACTTCAAAGTTTTTGGGGGGCTTGCTTTGTAATAGGAGCTCATGCAGGAGGCTGGAGCTCTGCTGCAGCCAGAGCGGGGACTTGTACAGCACTTTGCACAGATGTGCTTTGATTTCCACAAATAATAGCTTTTTGCAGCTCTGCTTCCTCATTGGATACGACATGGGGTGTAAAATGCTTTTTCTTAATTTGCTGTGTGCTGAATGCCTTTGGAATGCAATTAATATTCTCGCCTAAGTCTCAGAAAAATTAATAGGCATGTCTGGATGTTGCTAAACGTGACGGTGTATGTGCGGGGGGTGGTGGTGGGAGGGACAGCTCAGTCCCTCGAAGCTGGAAGCAACGCATTGTGAGGAAGAAAGGTGCAAAACCATTGGTGAAAACATAAGCGTGCAAACTGGCTATGGGGCGAAGTTGTGCAGTGGTGCCATGCTGGCTGAATCAATTCCACGCGATGGTGCTGATGCAGCGGCTGTGGGTGGGAGCAGACCTATCCCAGCTGCTCTGGGAGCCACCACCATCCTCCCACTGGGATGTCCCTGGACTGGGAAGGCCCCAAGTACCACCTCCAGCTGGAGCAGGGGGTCTTGCCACTCCTTCCCTGTAAGTCTGGCGGGAGTGATCAAGCTAATTAGTTAATTAGCTGCCATTGAGACTGATGGAGGATGAGGACTCTCCCCATGCTGGTGCAGGTGCTCAGCCTGCCTGGGAACCTGAGCTCTCAGGTTTCCTGGGGGGTTTTAATTTTCTTAGTCTGTGTGTTACATGTAATACGCCATCAAACATCTCCAATGCTGGCAGCATGATCAGGGCTGGTGTTCTCACGGTAAAGAATATTTAGGATGAGTTTTCACGTTTTATGTAGCTCATTTAGTACTTGCATTTCTGCCACGCAGATGTGATGAGAGATGAGCTGGTTTCAATTTTTGTCTCTTGACTGTAGCCAGCCCTTTCAAACACCCCTGCGCTGTGACATGATGCTTAAGACGTCTCCACAAAAAAAGTGTGTGTGTATATATATTTCACATTTCCAGGGGGCTAAAGCTCAGAGATGTACAAAGCTTCCTACTGATGCCATTTAAAAAAAAATAATAATCTTATCTCAGAACCAATTAGAAACAACACAAATCACCTAAAAATAGCTTCAGGTACTGAAACTACCTGGATTTCTCCTCTTAGGTGACAAAGATTTCTGATGAGGCTTTGCTAATTATTCTCACCAGTTGGGTTTGGGGAGGGGGGGACTGGCCCAAGTGTCTGGGGCTGCCTGCGAGCACTGCGCAAACACACGGAGGGCATGAAGAAAAATGTTTTCCACCTAATCTTGTTACTGTGACAACAGCAGTGAAACCTTTTAAAGCAGAAAAATACGATTTTTAAAGCGATAGTGGTGTCCCTTTAGCTCTGTCTGACAAATGCTATTTGCAGTGTGTGCTGCCTGCTTTGCAATAGTCCTGTAAGCTTGATGGCAGTCCTATGGCACAGAGCTTTCCAAGAAAGCTATATATCCTTTTAAAATAGAAATTTCTTGGGTAGAAACGATGTAGTTAAAGGGTTACCCTTTTCTTTCCCTCTTTCTAGCCCATCTGGTCCTTTTATCTCTGTTTTTTCTTCTTTCACTTTTCATTTCCCAGCTCCTTCCCCTGGCCCTCTTCTCTTCCAATGCACTTTTCTGTTTTTTCCTTTAAATTGGTGTTCCCCAGCTGTCCATTTCAAGCCACTTTTGCTTGAAGCTGGATGTAGCTGGCAGTGTTTCCTGCACCTCCTTCCCTGGCGTGGACTGTTACGGTGTTTCCACTCATCTCAAACACCAGCATCACAAGTTGCAGCTGCTTTTGTGCAAGTCAAGCTCCTGAGTCTTCCTCACAACCCAAATCCCCCAGATCTGGTGGGCAACAGCAGCCCAAGAAGCTGGGGCTCCTCTCAGCCTCTTCGTGGGGTGCTGGTTTGCATGTTCCCAATATAAATTTGTGTGGTTGCTGGAAAACATCCAGCAGTCACCTTTTGGCTAGAAACCTAAAGTTATTAGCCAGCAGCCAAGTGGAAGTATGATATATTTATATATTAAAAATTGGGATCTTCCTGGTCTCTAGGGTCCCTTTCTAGCTTTCCCAGGAGACCTGACCTGTCTATAACAGACCTTTTCCTTTGTTCAAAGCCTCCCAAAGTTTTGAAGGGCAGCTGTGAAAGGGATAGGGGATGCTTAATTTTGTTCTGCCGAAGCAGCTTGGCAGCACAAAGACAGAGCTTCCCTGGTTTGCATTTCTTCTGGTCGGCTCTCGGTACGGCTGAGTGCTAAGGATATTTTTTTATTTGAAACCTTGAATTCTGCAGAGACCAAGTGCTTATTTCTTAGGATCACCAGGGAAAATTTCTTACTGTCCCAGTAGGGTGGAAATTTCAAAGCTATAATAAATGTAGTCTTCCAACATCATTAAAACATGGTTTTGCCTGACAGTGTCACCGTGATGCAATGAATAAGATCATGCGTGCAAATTCCAAATAAATTGGTGGTGCAGTACCACAGTGGAGGTAATTTGGAGGAAATTTCTCAGGGAAAGCCAGGACCAGGAGGGTGTGAAAAAGAGAAAAATAGGGGGGAAAAAAAAAAAAAGCAGGTCATCCCATGTTCCTCTGTGTTGCCTTTGGGCTGAAGTCTGGCTGTTCACACTCAGCAAATGGAGGCTTTGGGGCTTAGGAAGCCATGCATGCTTTCCTTGGTGAAGGGGGAGAAGATGGCACATTGCTAGGTTCTGGGTGGAAGATGCTGGGTCTTATACCTAGTTTTACTGCCGTTTTCTATGATGCCATTTGCAGTAATTTACTCCTTTTTTGGTTTTTAAGGTGCCTGGGGGAGTTTGGGAGGGGGTCTGCAGGCAGGAATCCCCAGCTGCTTATGGAGTGAGGCTGTTACTGCACTATAAGGGCTTAGATGAGGCAACGCTGGGGTGGACCCCAGCTCCATCCTGCCCAAATTCTGCCCTGGGCTGCAGCTGCTGGGATGGATGTTATTTGCTTGAACTGTGGCTGGGTCTGGATTAAGCCAATAGGTCAGCCAGTAGGTTTTATTTATTATTATTTAGAAACTGTGAGGATGTATAGAGGAGGATACTTATCTTATGGCATTAAAAAACAAAAACAAAAAACCAAAAAACACCCCATAAATGCAGGAGAAATATCTGGCTTTTTTTGAGCTTGGAGGGCTGCGTGCTCCATCTCTCGGGTGAGAGGAGGCACAAGCGATGGGGAAGGTGGCCCTCAGGGGTGTGAACAGCAGCGCGAATCGGGCCCCGTGGCCTCCGAGCAGGTGTGTGCGGCCACTGCGGGGGGCGGACGGTGGTTGGGAATCCCTGGCTAAAAATTAGGGGGGCCCTCAGTGGGACCAAGATGATGGGTGTCTGGATGCTTGTGCCCTGGGGGCTATTTAGGGCAAGGATTTAACCCTGGTTCCACCTAGAAGGGGCACAAACTGAGCTGCCTCTGTTCAGACCTGAGTGTCATGTGCTGTCTGTGTTGTCCCTCCCTCCCCGCCCCACCCCTGAAATGACCCCAGAATGCCTTAAACTTTGAGTGTGAGGGGGGTGACAAGTGCTTCAGGCAGCATCTGGCCATCTGCCTGCATCAGGGAGGTTCGTGAGCCTTCCTGGGGGCAGTTTGGTTACCAATGCTGTGAGAGGAGACGTGGGGGGCTTGAGGGTGGTGTCCCTCCCATGTGTTACCCTGGGCTCTCCTTGGGGTTTCCTCTTCTGCGTGGGACTATTGTAAGTAAATCTGGTATCTGCTTGAACTGCTATATACTTGCTGGAGCCGAAAGGCAGGAGGAAATCCCTGTTTCCATTCCAGCTCATAGCTCACATGAGCAAAGCTCCATTTCTCCCTACTCATTTCTTTGAGAATAACTCTCCGTGTCCTGGTCGTAGCTTTGCCAATGTTCCTTCCCCTATGCTGTATAAAATGAGATTTCCCCTCCTTGTCACAGAGGTAAAGCTGATTTGTCACCTGCTTGGGGAGGCTGTGAGCTTTGCAAGGCTGGCTGGGGGTGCAGGGGGATGCTACCTGGATGCTGTCTCTTGCTCTGGGAAGAGCTGGGTGCCTGTTGCTTTCAAAAATAGACCATTTAATCCTGTTGTTTTAAAGGGAGCTTCAGGTTTAGGCAAATGGGGAAAGCAGCTTTTCCTTGCCTCTGGGCATTTTGGAAAGTATGGTGGGTTTCCAGCAGGCTCCCAAAAGCAGAGAGCAGGTGGTCACAGGCTTCACAGGAGACTTTGGGTGGTGGTGGTGTGAAAAGCCACTGATCAAACGCACTGTGGTTTATCTCATTGCTTGCAGGCCACTAAAGCCGTTTGGGACTTAACCCCACCCCCCCCCACCCCAAAACCGGAGAGGCTCTTG
>NW_009260342.1:1358107-1359261 GCF_000687185.1 Egretta garzetta | reverse complement strand
AGCGCGGGGGGCGGAAGACGGGCCCCGTGGCCTCCGAGCAGGTGTGTGCGGCCACTGCGGGGGGCGGACGGTGGTTGGGAATCCCTGGCTAAAAATTAGGGGGGCCCTCAGTGGGACCAAGATGATGGGTGTCTGGATGCTTGTGCCCTGGGGGCTATTTAGGGCAAGGATTTAACCCTGGTTCCACCTAGAAGGGGCACAAACTGAGCTGCCTCTGTTCAGACCTGAGTGTCATGTGCTGTCTGTGTTGTCCCTCCCTCCCCGCCCCACCCCTGAAATGACCCCAGAATGCCTTAAACTTTGAGTGTGAGGGGGGTGACAAGTGCTTCAGGCAGCATCTGGCCATCTGCCTGCATCAGGGAGGTTCGTGAGCCTTCCTGGGGGCAGTTTGGTTACCAATGCTGTGAGAGGAGACGTGGGGGGCTTGAGGGTGGTGTCCCTCCCATGTGTTACCCTGGGCTCTCCTTGGGGTTTCCTCTTCTGCGTGGGACTATTGTAAGTAAATCTGGTATCTGCTTGAACTGCTATATACTTGCTGGAGCCGAAAGGCAGGAGGAAATCCCTGTTTCCATTCCAGCTCATAGCTCACATGAGCAAAGCTCCATTTCTCCCTACTCATTTCTTTGAGAATAACTCTCCGTGTCCTGGTCGTAGCTTTGCCAATGTTCCTTCCCCTATGCTGTATAAAATGAGATTTCCCCTCCTTGTCACAGAGGTAAAGCTGATTTGTCACCTGCTTGGGGAGGCTGTGAGCTTTGCAAGGCTGGCTGGGGGTGCAGGGGGATGCTACCTGGATGCTGTCTCTTGCTCTGGGAAGAGCTGGGTGCCTGTTGCTTTCAAAAATAGACCATTTCATCCTGTTGTTTTAAAGGGAGCTTCAGGTTTAGGCAAATGGGGAAAGCAGCTTTTCCTTGCCTCTGGGCATTTTGGAAAGTATGGTGGGTTTCCAGCAGGCTCCCAAAAGCAGAGAGCAGGTGGTCACAGGCTTCACAGGAGACTTTGTGTGGTGGTGGTGTGAAAAGCCACTGATCAAACGCACTGTGGTTTATCTCATTGCTTGCAGGCCACTAAAGCCGTTTGGGACTTAACCCCCCCCCCCCCCACCCCAAAACCGGAGAGGCTCTTGCTGGCAAACTTATGATGGACCCCTGGTC
>NW_009260342.1:1338576-1358081 GCF_000687185.1 Egretta garzetta | reverse complement strand
ATGGGGCCCACCCCCCCCCGAGGGACCCCCGCAGGTCGGCTTCCCGGGCCGAGTACTATGACAGCAGCTACGCCAACAGGCCATACTCCAGGTGAGAGCTGCCTCACTCAGCCATGCTCGCGCTGAGCCCCCTCCTTGTAAACCCTTTAAAAATAAGATTTGACCACTTCACAGCTCTCGTGGGTTTGCCACATGGGTGCTGCCCTCGTCACAAGCACGGACAAAGTGGCGAGCAGCAGCCAGCTGCGGGCTCAGAAGGGCCGTGCCTGATTAGGGGATGTCCAGCTATTAAAGCAGCCCCTGACTTCTATATTTAAGGCTGCGTAGCAGTCGTGGCTCCAATTTCTTCTTACAGCTGTGACTTCAGTGGTTGCTGTTTTACAGGCTTCGTCTTGGTTCCAAGGTACATTTTTCCTGAAGGTTTGATTAAATGCAGATCTTTTTTACCAAGTGCAAGGTGAACAATAAAATTACAAATGGTAATATAGGAGCAAAAGGGAGCTTGCAAGCTCAGCTGCTGAAACAGCGGAGGGTGGAAGGATAAAATGTGGGCTAGAGGATGCTCTTGGTGCTGAGAAAGAGCTTTGAGCGCTCCAGCAAATTGGGGATGATTTGCCTGAGTTATTGCCCCCTGCGAGTTATGGTGTGGACACGCAGGGTTCTGTGCTGAGGCTGTACGATGCTCGCACCGGGAAGGGGGGTGTTGCGTGGGGCCAACCAAATCTCTGTGTAAATAATAAGGTTTAAGGTATGTGAGTGCTGGGTGGGGGTGGATTAGACTGGGGCTGGGCTCTGGCACAGAGGAAGACCTGCTGAGCTGTGTGGTGGACATGGCAACCCTAGAGCTTGGCGGAGAAGGTGCTTCTGGGGGACCTCTCCTAAAATGTGGGTGAAAGTTGATGCCCATGACCAAGTCCACACCACAGAACTGAAATTTGGCATCTCCTAAAACTGCAGGGCACGGCTTTCTCATAGATGGAGATGGGAAAGTATCCAAGCCTCCTGCTGCTCCTTCCAGCTGTGATGCTGGACCAATTTCTGACCCTGCTGCTGAGCAGGGCACTTGGGCAGGGGACCTGACTTTATTTCCAACACCCATTCTGCCTCCAAAGCTCCTGTCCAGGCCGCGAGTCTAACCCTAGATGTGGTCCAGAATTTGCAGCAGTGCCGTTTCTTTCTCAGATTAAGTGTGTTGTGTTGCATTTCAGGCAAGGGTATGAAGACCCCCACTGGCAGTATCCAGCAGCCAGCTACAGGGATGACTACACCTACCAAAGCCACCAGTGGTCACCAAAGCCAGTGGCCTGGCAGGATGACAGAGGTACGGGCTTATCCTTTGGGTCTGGGGATGGAGGTAACTTGCTTGCAGGAGAAGAGGCGATGCTTTCTCCAGGATGGGTTCTTCTCCCAGGGCTTGCACATCTTCAGGGCTTTTTCCTGCCCACAATCCTGGGCCATCGGTGCTGTTCTCCCCGTGCAGCACTGCCCTCAGTTTGCATTTTGGAAATGTGAGCAGGAACTAGGTGCACCCAAGGGAATGTATGATCTCCATCTCCATGGCTAAAAACCTGTGTAATTCCCAGTTCCAGGCTGAACTCGATGCTGATGGTGCTGTGTGATCAGGGTGGCCAGGGCCTCATTTTTGCTGTTTCTGGAGTTCCTGGGCTGAAGAAGAGGGGAGGGAAGAAAAGGACATCAGTGCTGCGTTGGCAAACGAGCATAGGGCTTTATCATGCCTCCAATGTGTTGGGCTAATTTGGAAGCAAATGGGGTGTGCATGGAAAATTGCCTGACTCATTGCTTTTCTTTTGCAACGTCATTCTGGCTTGTTGCTGTAGAGGGGCAATGCTAAATCTCTATTCTTTCTCTAGAGCGGAGACAGGGAGAGCCTTACGGCAAGAGTACCAATTACCGGGACCAGCACTACTACAGGGGTTACCACCCCAACCTGGCCATGAACCCCCCGGAGCAGGACAAGTAAGGGGGAGAGTCTGGGCATCACCTTGTGCAACCATCTGCCACAAAATTAGTAAGTTTGTGGCTGGCTGCAGAATCTGTGACCTTCAAGGTGTCTCCTTTTGCTCTCGTCTGCAGGATGCAGACCCATGACTCTTACGAGGAGAGCTACGTCTCGGCTGGCAGGATGGAGTGGGCAGGGGGTGAAACCCTCAGCAGCAATTTGGGGAAGGCTGGTGGCCAGCCCCAAGAGGTAACCTCAAAATGGGCAGGGGTTGGAGGACAAAAGGCTTGGGGATCTCCCAGAGATTTTGGGAGCAATCCATATGTCCCTCCTCCAGCTGGGAAGGAGGCTGAGGAGAAAAGGGCTGCTTTGCTGTTACCCTCAGTGCTTAACAGTCTCCAGGGATTATTATAGTGGGTTATTAGTATTTATGAACTCTCCATCTGCTGGGCTGTTGTTCCCCAGGCACAGGGCTGTACACCGCTCCCGCACAGGGCCAAGAGCAGGAGAGAAATCCAGGCTTGGTGGGATGCTCTTCTGCATCGTCCCGAGGTAGCCAAAAGCGGTGTGTGGTTGTCAGCTCTGTCCACCAAGTCCTGCTTCATCATGCTTGTGTCCTGATCACTGTATTTTGCCAAGGGCAAATTAAAAGATCAAATCAAAGCTGCTGTGGTGTTTTTGCTCCTGGGCAAAGATTTTTTGGGTTCTCAAGCCCCGTCTGCTGGCTGTGTTGAGGAGTCTGTGTTAAGGCTAGGAAAGTTGTTGGGCTAGACTGGTAGCTGATGTGAATTATTTTAAAAGCCATTGAGTATGACCAGGGTATGTGCCATGATGAACCTCTGATGCTGAAGGGCATGAGCTGCTCAAATGGGAATCGGCTGGGCTGTGCTTCTCCTGCTGGGCACTTTCATGGAGCAGCAGAGCCTGTCCCACTGTTTGGGGGAGCAGAAAAGCAGCGATGTCCCATCCCTAGTTTCACAGCTGGGTTTGTGTTTTCTCCCATCCTTGCAGCCCTTGGGACAGTCCAGTATGCTCCTGCAGTACCGCGAGTCGGGGCTCAGCTCCAGCAGCTCTGAGCTCAGCCAGTACATCCATGATAGTGCCGACCACTACGACTCAACGCTATCAGGGACCTGGAGCCCAGCACAAGCAGGTGAGGTGTGATGGGGCCCTGGCCCCATCTGTCAAGGTGGAGAGCAAGGAAATAAATGGCTGGTGTTAGGAGATTTGCTGCAGATCGCAGGTCGGTCCTTTCCTGGAGGAGGTTGTGCAGGCGCAAGGCATGACTGGGGGGCTGTGGAGTGGGTCCATGGTCTGGAAGCTCTGCTCTGGTAGGTGCAGGAGCTGCCACACATGCCTACTGCTTTAGGGGACAGTTCTTGCATAGGAGGGTCAGTGGAGGTTTACTTAAGTTGGGGGGCCAGGTTGGGACCTGGTTGTGTCCTCCATAGTGGAGGTGGTATGGGGTCAGGGTGAGGGGACTCATGGTGGCCTATGTGTTGTTGCAGGGGGGCACTTGGTGTCCAACCTGGCCCCGGTCGTACCACTCAAGTTCTTGCTGCCGCACATGGCAGTATGCTTTGGAGCCAGAGGCCAGCTGGTGCTGGTGTGTCCCCACCGCCCTGCCGAGGGGCAGCTAGCCCACGTCGAGTTGCACAGCCTGGAGGTATGCCACAGCCCAGCACCCAGACCACCCTCGATCCCCTTGCTGGAGTAGGTCCTTTTGCCCTGAGGGATGCAAACACCCTTTGTCACCCAAACAGCCTCCTTAGCAGCCTTCCCATCCCCTGATGCCTTCTTATCTCCAGCCCACATGGACCCTTGAGACTGCATCATGCCAGCCTGTGCCTGGGCACTGCTTTCAGCCTTCGGGCCCCTCATCCTGCTCCTTCAGCTCCATAACCCTTTGTCATCTGTGACCTGATCACAGTGATCCCTTCTGATAGGGACAGATGTTGTCCATACCTCACTGAAGGATAATTCTGCTCACCCTTCTGAGGTGCTCCAATACAGAGGCCATATCCATCCCCTGAGTCTACCACAGTGTCTCAGTCTCCTATTTTGCCATGTCAACAGGCATTTCTTTCCTGGACCTTAACATTGGGGTCCATGTGATGGTTTAGGGTCTATGTGCTGGGGTTACCTTAAGACAGCGCAGAGAATGGGTTCACCAGCACCGTTGAACCCTTGGCCAAGGTAGTGACTTGCAGCTTACCCAGCTGGGGCTGTCCTGATTTCTGAAGTCCAGCTGCTGAATTTGCTCTTGTTTTTTAGGTAATCCTTCACGACACGAAAGAGCTGGAGGAGCTACGAGCCTTCCCAGGGCCCTTGGCCAGGTATGCTGCACCAGCAGGTCTAGGATCTGTGTCCTCCTGGCTGTGCTGGCATGGCTGGCCTGGAGGCACCTCCCCTTTGGGAGGACACATGAACTCAAAGCAGACTTTAGGGTCCCCATGGTTTTGAGATACCTGCAAAGGCCAAGTCTAGGTCCAGATTGGGAGCCCAGCCCCTTTGCTGCTGTGTATGTTGGGTGGATTGTGGGAGATTGTGGGTTTTTTTGAATGTTCATAGGGTGTGAGTTTAGTGTGGTTTGTATGTCTGACCTTATTTTGGACTCGTGTCCCAGAAAACTGATCTTTGGGAGCATGGCAGGGTCAGACCCAGTATGCACCTTCAACCAGTGTGAGCCTGGGGATGAACCATGACACATTGCATCAGGTTGTCTCTGTATCGTTCTGGTTACACCAGCATGTAGCATGGCAGGGTCAGACCCAGTATGCACCTTCAGTGTGAGCCTGGGGATGAACCATGATGCATTGCATCAGGTTGTATCTGTATCGTACTGGTTACACCAGCATGCCTTCTGGTCACTCATGACCAGAGCGGGGAGAGGAAAGGAGTGTGCAGACAGAGGAAAACAATTTACTGAGGAAAACCATTTACTGAGCAAAAGAGCTTGTGATGCCCGGAAGCTGGGTAGAAGACCTAGAGTTTACCACCTGTGCTGAAGGGGACGTTGGGAACCTGCATATGATACATTGGTGTGATTGAGTCGGGATCAGCATCTCCATCCCCAGTCCCTCGCCCCTGGCTGATATTGCATCTCAGCCACCCTTTCTTTCCAACTGGCTGATTATTTTATTGTAAGATGGCAGTTCTGCCTGGCTTGCACATAGCTTAAAGCTTTCTGCTTCTGTTTCAGACCCAAAGGGTTTGTGTGGTCACAAGCGTGTCTTTCTCCATGCACTATGCCAGTTAAATAAAGCTACTGCCTGTACATGTGCCTGCTCCTGCAGCCTTGGACAGCCACAGCTGTAACAGCAGCACAGCAAAGCAAAACTGAGGTTCTTTGTGAATGGATGGATGAAAATATTATCAGGAGGGCAGAGAGAGGGTTTGAGAAGCACTCTGCACCCCTGAAACACAGAAATCTGCAGAGTCATAATAATGATAAAATTTAAGCATTTTTGATCTTGGTGTGGCTCATGTGGTAGGTGGTCGTTGGCATCTTCTGTCCTCCATCTCTCATTTTGAATCTTTGACATCCTTATCAGTGAACCTGGGGATGCTTTGCGTTTGAATGATGTCCTAGATTGCTTTGCCTTGGGTTTCTTTTGATGCCTTTCTTTGCTGCTGTAGGGAAGATCTGCGCAAGGTGGATGTGATGACATTTTGCCAGCAGAAGATAGACACGAGCTGTGATCTTTCAACACAGGGAGGCAGAGATTCATCTCTTCTCTGGAAACTCCTGGTCCTCCTCTGCCGGCAGAATGGGGTAGGTGTCCCATGGAAGGGACTGACCTTTTTGATCTTAGAAGTGAGACAAGTTATATGCCCCTTAATTGCCTCTTGATCCAGTCGCTATTTTCGTGTGTGTGTGTGTGTACCTTTAAAGCATCCCATTCCCATAGTGGTATCAGTTTGATACCACCTGGATATTTGGAGTAAGCCCTTCTCTGTGATAGCTTTTCACCCTGGTGAATTACCAACAAGCCAGTGCTATAGCAGCTGCGAAAGGGACTGGTGCCACCTTTGTTGAGGAGCCAGCACTTATGCTTAAAAGGGGATTATTCCCTTAACCCAATGAAATCCACCCAATCTAATTGGTGGCTGCTTGTTGGAAGCGCAGAAGATCTTCAGAGCGAGTGCTGTGAAGGTCTTGCCAGTTGTGCCGAATCCTTTGCCCTCCAAAACTGCGAGCTGGTGGCCAAGGCTGGTCTTGCTGGGGACACATGCTAGGATGAGGATACAATTATAAGGATGCCGAACTGGAGGTGCCGTCAGCCTTTGCTCATGGGGCAGCCTCCATGGGCCTCGTTCCTCCCCTTCCCTTTTGCAGTCCATGGTGGGCTCAGACACGGCTGAGCTGCTGATGCAAGACTGCAGGCGCTGGGAGAAGTACAAGAGACAAAACCCTGCGGCAAACCTGATTGGCCTGACAGATGATGAGTGGACGTCGCGTCAGCCGGGGACACTGGACCTCATCACGGGAGAGGTCCCTCCTGTCGTGGAGACGCAGGCACAGATAGTGGAGAAGTTCACGAAGCTGCTCTACTATGGCAGGAAAAAAGTAAGTAAGTGGTGTGAGCGGGATTCAGGCCACAGGGAGGACTTTTTTTTCTTGGCCCTTTTGGCCTCTTCAGGCAGGTTTTAAAGGGAAGAGGAGTCAAGAGGTGCCCTGTGGTTGTGGGATCAACACTTCAAGTTGTGTTTGTACAACAGGGCTTATGGCAATGATTTCCTACCATTGGGACCTGGGATGGGGCCCCAAGTGAAGACAAGATGCAGAAGCTTTTACCAGCACCGTGGATTTAGTTGCAGCTATGTGATCTCAAGGGATACTGAAGGCACAGGGAGAGAGGAGAGCTGGATGCAGAGAAATTGGGTGCCCAGGCTGGGATCCTGCAGTAGCAGCATTGAGAACTAACAGATAGCACAGGCCTGGAAATCTGGGAAAGGCAATATTGCTATGGAAGTCCCAGTTCTTGTCATTGGGCAAGGTAGAAAGATAAGGGGGCCTTTGTGAACGAGGAAGAATTTTTTGGAAGGTATTATTTAAAGTCACAGCAGTTATCGGAGCTCTTCTCCAAGCTGGGTGAGCAGAAGGTCCCCTGGCAGCAGAGGAGGGTAGGGGAAGCAGAGTGAGTGCAAACCCTTTTTCTTTTCCACTTTGGCTGCAGGATGCTCTGGTCTGGGCCATGAGAAACCAGCTGTGGGGCCATGCTCTCTTCCTCTCCAGCAAGATGGACCCTCGGACCTACAGCTGGGTGCTCACCGGGTATGTATGATGCTCTGTGGCTGCTTTGCCAAGCCTGTTATCCTTTTGGGTGCCCTCAGCCCCAGTGCACTGAAAAAAGAACATTGATTTCAGCTGGACCCTTTCAGAGGGGGCAAAAGGGGGAGAGGGGCACATATCCAGATGGGCCTGAGTCCTTTGGGCTTCCTGGTGGACAGGAGAAACAAAGTGGGGGTTGGAAAGCAAAAGGAAAGGCATTTTCTGGAGATGTGGGGATGGATTTATTCTGAGCCTTTGGGCTTGCCCTTGCTGCCCTAGCAAAGGCAGCCATCGGGGTAGGGGGAGCTGAGCCATCTTCACAGTGATCCAGCCTGGTCTGAGCTGTTCATCCCACTTGTATGAACATTTTCTTGTGGAATTAACGTACTTAGTCTGGATTGGGTTGATCCCTTCAGGGAGAGTTAAGCAGAAATTTTCTGTCTTGTGCAACCCAAATCCTTTTAAGGAGGTTTTATCCAGCGTCGTCCTGGAGACTTGCCTGCTCTGGAAGTAATGCAGATCATCAGCCTGGTGGGCTGATGATCCTTTCTGGCTTTTCCATGAAGCCCCTCAGGACACTGCTTTCATGGAGTGTTTGGGACGTGCCTTTGGAGGTGAATGAGGGTTTGGGGTCCCAACATGGCAGCCCTGTCTCTGCTGTCTCCTCACAGGTTCACCAGCACGTTGGCCACCAATGACCCCCTGCAGACCCTCTTCCAGCTCATGTCAGGAAGGATCCCTCAGGCAGCGCTGGTCCGTGAGCAAGAGGCTGGCCCGGGCACGGGTAACCCTGTGCTGTCACCTGCCTGTGACACCCACCTTGTGATGACCATCTCTGCTCACCTCCAGTCTCCTCTTGTCTCCCTC
Source organism: Egretta garzetta (assembly GCF_000687185.1). NCBI lineage: Eukaryota > Metazoa > Chordata > Aves > Pelecaniformes > Ardeidae > Egretta > Egretta garzetta. Next base: position 1,349,979 of record NW_009260342.1, on the reverse strand, counting down.
CAGTGCTGTGGTGATGCCACGTGGGGAGACTGGAGGCCCCACCTGGCTGTGCTGTTGTCCAACAAGGTTGGAGACATGGAGCTGAACTACCGAGCCATTGTCACCATGGGAGACACTTTGGGTGAGCTGAGGCCTTTGTGAGCAATTACGTTCCTGCTGTCTTGTAGTAGTGGGTGGACACCTGCAGTGCCACTGTGCATGTCCATGCAGGCATGGATGTATGTTGGTGCTGAGATGGGGTGTGCATGCCTGTACCCCTAGAGCTGCAGTGCCTGTGTGATGGCAGGGATGAGGTGTTGATGGATCCTGCTGCCCTTTGGGCTGGCAGATGAGTCAGGCTCAGGCGCATCCATTAGCTGCTCTTTTGGAGACACCTGGAACGGCTGGACCCAGGGAGGGCATATGGAACTGCAGGGACTGAGACTTGGTCCCGGTGGTGGGGACTTTCATGGATTTTGTACCAATAATGGCACCCTGCAGAGCTGGAGCTGGACCCTGCTCAGGCTCCCTGGTCCTTCCACTGAACTGAAACCCCCTCCTAGGTACAGAAAGCTGCAATCAGGGAAAACAGACAAAAAACAGGGAGAAGGGAGGGATCAGGGTCTGCATAGACAGGGAAGAAAAGTGGTGTGGTTTGGTTTGGGTTTCCATGTGAGCTTGGGAGCCCCCAAAGCAACTCTGACCACGTGGTGACTTCTCTTTCAGGACTAAGTGTTTGTCTCTTTCCTTCCCTCCCTCCTCCCCTCCAGCTGGCAAGGGAGCAGTCGAAGCAGCTCATTTCTGCTACCTGATGGCAGATATTCCTTTCGGTTACTTCGGAGCAAAGGCAGACCGCATGGCTCTGCTGGGCAGCAGCCACCGGTGAGCGAGCCCAGGAGGTGGTGCTCTTGCCAGAGCGACGTGTCTCAGCTTCTCCCCATCCCCAGGATCTCACTTTTATGCAAAAGCAATCCCTGTTTGTTGGTTTTCACTGCTCTCAAGGTCAGCTTTGCTCTGGGCCTTTCCAGCTGCAGGCTGGCACGGTGGTGGAGCTGTGAATCTGTGTGGGGGGCTGTCTGGGGAGAGAGCTCTGCTCCTGCTTGCTGAACCTACCCCTCTCCTCTGCAGTCAGGCGTTTGCCCAGTTTGCCAGGACGGAGGTCATCCAGCGGATGGAAATCTTTGAATACTGCCAGCAGCTACGGCAGCCCAAATCCTTCCTGCTCCCCTTCCAGGTAGCGGAGATTGCACAAGCACATCTGGTGCAGCAGCTCAGACCTGCCCCAAAACCTGCATCCATCCCCCTGAAGCCAGGGAATCAGGCTGCTCTCCAGGGCTTGTCCCCTTGCTGGGCTTTGGGAGCGATGGGGAGGCTGCCCTGGCCAAGGGGTGAGCTCCTCCAGGGCAAGGCTTTGGGCAGGTTTTGGGGCACAGTGTGTTTGAACAGTGCGTGCTCAGGTCTGGCTCCCCTCCTTCTCCCCGGGTAACAGAGAGGCTTTTCATACAGCAAAGAAGCACCCGGCTGCTGCTGCCTCAGGTGCTACACAAATCGGATGGATAAATGAAGACGGTGGGCTGGCCTTGCAACTGTACCACGGTTCTGGGGAGTGCGGCTGGGCTGCCCCATGGGGATGGGTGAGGTGTCCCCAGGTTGCAGGTGACCTCTGGGGGATGAGACCCATGACCCAGGGTGTTCTGAGGCACCCCGGGATGATGTGCCAGCACCAGGGCAGGGGGGACTTGCGGGCACAAGCGTCTCCTCACTTACCTACATCTGCTCTGCTTCCCTCTCCTGAGGTGTACAAACTCCTCTATGCCTCTCGCCTGGCCGACTACGGGCTCCCAGCCCAGGCCCTGCAATACTGCGAGCAGATTGCCACCGCGCTCCTGGACCAGGATCCAGCCAGCCACCCCGTCCTAGCCCGGCAAGTGATGAAGGTGAGTCTCGTATCCCCCTGCATCTCTGGCAGGGTGGTACCCATTTAAGAACCGGTGCACTGGGAAGCATCCTCGAGGTTTCCCTGTGGCCAGGGGAGCTCTGAGCAGCCCCCCCAGGGTTTGCTGCCTGGCATGTGCTGAGCATGGCAAAGCCAACACCTCCACAGGATCTCTAATACCCATGGATTTAGGGTGGAAAACAAAGGAATTGTGCTGATTGCCAAGTTAGGAGCAGAGTTATTTGGAAGCAAAGGATGTTTTCTATTCTGGAGGGGCTTTTTGAACTTCTAAATGGAACAGACTTAAGAAGCTGAAGTGTGAGTGTTTGACATTTCCCCTCCAGCACATCATCCTACAGTTGCATTTACCTGCCGGGGGCTCTTTTGAGGTGACAGAAAATCCGAGCCTGTCCCAGCTTGTAGCTCTGAGCCCAGCTCCTCCGCTTCATGAGCGGGGTGCTGGGGCAGGGAGGGGAGAAGCAAAGTGTCCCAGGTCCCCCGAAGCAGGTTGGGCTCTCAGGAAAGCGGGTCAGCCCGCTCCACGAGCATCACTGGGGCAGTGCTGAGGCTGCTTGAAGCCTTCCTCAGCAGTGCTGTGTGATGAGGGGCAGCAGGGATGCCTGTCTGAAGCAGTTTCTGTAGAAATTGCCCAGAACTCGGCTGGCATGCCCCCCCCGCCCCCCCCTCTGAAACCTATTTACTGTCTAACAGCCTCTCGGATCTACCGTTCTGCTGGGGATAATGCTTCTCCTGGGAGAAAACACTTTTATCTGAAAAACTAGTGCATTCATAGACACTCTTGTCTTTGATGTTTTAGTCTGTGTTACAAATTATGATACACATTAGTGTTTGATTAAGACTTCCCCTCTTTTGAAGCTGGGGACCATATACAGCCAGGTGCTGGTTCATTAATATTGGATCAAAGTGCACATTAGCTTTTGGATTAAACATTCCCCCCATTTAGGAGTAATCATGCTTATAATTTCCTCTTTCCTGCGATTGATTTAGGATGAACACATGTGTGTTTGCAAAGAGACGGGATGGTGGGGTCTGGTAGTGCAAGCTCCTGGCTGGCTACTCTGCTTGCTGTGGCTGGGCCCTGTCCTGAGCTGGGCTCCAGCTGCACGGGTCCTGTCTCACTGTAACCTCCTGGAGGTGGGAAGTTTTATTTTCTGCTGGTTTAGACTGTTTTGAACAATTTTAGGAATAGGAAGAAACAACCAGTGTGGGCTGGGGGGGGATAGCTGAGACCTGTGTGGCCACGGAGAGTGGCTGAGCTGCAAAGTCACCTCTGGATAGCTTTTGGTGGCCCTTGATGAGGCAGCCCTGTAGCAAAGCATGGAAGATAAATGACCGCAAAGGAGCTAGGAGGGAGCTTGATAAATTCCCAAGAAGTGGGTCGATACCGGTAAGAGAAAATTCAGCAAAGGCTCGGATGAAGAACGGTGCTTTGGGTGAGCGTCATCTCCCCTTATCCAGCTGTCTTAAAACTGGACCCTTGTCTAGGCAATTTGTCCAGGCTGACTTAGGTCTGCAGGGAACCCTCCATCGCACCCTGGGCCGTGGGTTGGGTCACCCCAGAAGAGCTGCTTGCTCCGCTGACAGTAGCTGGAGCCCCATGTCATGGGGATGGCCGCAGCCAAGGCGGCGTGGACCCCTGCCTTGCAGGAGAAATTAAGCATGCAGAAGCAATACTGCAGAGAGGGACCTGGGGGAGATAGTGGAGCATGGAAAAAATACCAAGCAGCAACATAACAGGATGCTGTTGCAAAAAAGAAAAAAAAATCCAATGTTATAGTGTTATTCTGGGCTGTGAGAGTAAGAACGGCGTGTGTGAGACAAGGAGGTGATAATCCCCCCATGCTTGGGTCTCGGGGGTCTTGGCTGGGGCACTGTGCCCTGTTTGGGATGTGGTACTTGGAGACAGGGCTGAATTGGAGCAAGTGCAGAAGGGAAGAGCAGGGGTGATAAGAGACTGAGAGGAAAATGACCTCCGAAGAAGGCCTCGGGGTTATTTTTTTTTTTTCCAGGCAAGATATGCTGGGGAAGGGGTATGGGGGATGTGATAACAGCCCTCTGACACGCAGGAGGCTGCTTTTCAAGGGATGGTGCCTGATTGTCCCCACCGCTTCCGCAGGAGCGGGAATCGAGAGGCTTAATTTGCAGCAGGGAAGATTTCACTTAGATATAAAGAAAAAACTTTCACTTTAAGGACATCAAGCATCAGGACAGGCCTGGGAGGCTGTGAATCTTCTCCTTGGAGATTTTTAAGTGCAAATCAGACAAACACAGGCTGCATGGGCTGGTGTGGGCACGCAGGATTTTCTTGAGCAGATGGATCAGGTAGCCTCGGAGGGTCCCTCCCAACCCTGTATTTTTCTGTGTGATTATTAGTGATGGTGATGCTTGTTGCAAAGCTGGGTGAGGAAACGGCTGGGTGAGCCCTTAGCTCAAACCCTACCAGCTCCCTTCCATCCTCGTGGGGCAGGTACAGGGCTGGTGCACAGCCCTGGGAGCTGGGCTGTTCCCAGAGTTCCTGCTGGGGTGTCCTGCAAACCCACTGTGCCCCGGGCTGGCTGTCAAGTGGGATTAAAGGTGCTCACTTACCTCGGAGGAGAGAAGGATGGTACCAGTTACCTGCCTCTCTGATGTGAAGCGCATCTTTGACGTTGGTACTTTGACATCTCTGTGGAGATGGCTGAGATAGCCCTGCTGGGAGTCTCTCTGCGGGGCACGGCACCTCTCCACAGCAATGCAGGAGAGGGATTAAATCTTGCACAAGAGGCTGGTGTTATTTTAACCACTGTATTATGAAGAAGTGCAGCTCTGGTGCTATTTTTCCCCGGGCCTGTGTACCGCCCACGTGCAATTGCTGCGAGGGTCAGTCTCTCCCCCATGAAGCTGAGATGTGTGACGAGCCCCATTGCCCTCCTGGCTCTGCAGCTAGCTGAGCGGCTGAAGCTCTCTGACCCGCTGGAGAGCCCAAAACAGGCCCAGACGCTGGAGCCCGACTGGCTGGTACAGCTCCGAGCCTGCTGCCTGCAGTGGGAGGTAAGAAGGAGCAGGGATGCTGGGGGGCAGCTGGTCAGTGCTGTAGTTTGTCTGTGCGAGCATCTTCCTTTCCTGCCCTGAATCCGAGGGGATGGGTATGGAGGTTTGAAGGCAGCTGTTATCCAGGCACCTTTCCCCTTGGTTTGTGAGCTCACACATGTGGTCTCTGCTGTGGGACCTGCAGGAGCAGGGGGGGTGGCAACACCCCAGGGTGCAAGCAGCGAGGGCTGCATGGGGCAAAATGCTCCTCATCTTGGCTCAAGGAGGCAGTCAGGGGCTGGTGGGTGAATTATGATCTCCTCTTGTGGTGAGGATATTGCAGAGGACACTGGCAGGGCATCACCTTGCAGACGTGTGCCTTCAGGTCCTTTAACTGTGGTCTGGTCCCGGGATTAATGTTCTTCATTCAGGTTTCATGTCTGCTTTTGGTTTTGTGCCCTTTTCTGTCTCCAGTTTCCCCCCCTGCCTGCTCTCAGCAGGGCAGCGGTGCTGCAGCCCCCTTTGCTTGCTGGGAAAGGGCTGTGACTGTGCTGCTATGGGTCTCATCTGTAACATGGGCTCCTGCAGCCTGGGGTGGATCATGAGCCCCAGACCCACAAGCACCACACTTTCCTTTACACAGGCTTCTTGGTTCCCTTAGTCTTTGCCCTCTGCCATCCTGTTTTCCCTCTGACTCCTCTCAGGTGGAAGATGACCCTCCAGAGGTGGCACCCGCTCAGCCAGGGCTCTCCTGGACTCCTGCATCGATGTCAGGTAAAGAAAAGGAAGCAGCAGGTTGCAATCACTGCAGCAGGCTTCTCCATACGTGGGGTTGTACTACCACAGGCTGGGAGGCAGCTGCTCCCTGCTGCCCAGAGCATTTCTCAGCAACTGCTTGTTCCTTTTACACCCCCCCAGAGCTCAAAATTTTGCTCCTGCCTGGATGCATCCCTCTGATGTGGGGCTGCTGGGGTTGGGCTGCAAACAGAGGGGTTGATGCTCATGGCCTCCATATGAAGTCTGAGTTTTGGGTCTAATTACCACAGCTTCAGGAGTCCCTGTGGGCACTGTGGGAGGAGAAGGGTGACCGGGGACGGGCAGCTGGACGAAGCACATGCCTCCTGGCCAAGCCTCAGGAGTGATGGCCCCATTCCCAGGCAGTCCTCTGAGGATGCAAATTGGAGCTGAACTAAGGGGATTTCACACTTACAGAGCAAAAGATTTGGGAAGGAGCTCATCCCTTTGTGTGCTGGGCTGCAGCACGCCTGTTGGTGAAGCCGTAGAGCTTCCCCTTCCCCACTGCCTCTTTCATCCCTTTGCTTTGCCTCTTGGGGACCCCAACAGTCCTCTCCAGTGACAGTCCACCCAGAGGGTCAAGAGACATCAAGATGAGGGACGTGAGCCTCCCTTGGATGGCTGTCAAGGGAAGAGCTGGAGAGCTTTCCTTTCCTAGCTGGGCAGCATGTCCAGTGGGATGTCCCATTGAGGAGAAGTCAGGGGCTGGTGGCCCATTGGCATTGCTTCACAGCCACCTCCATCAGCAGGATGCCCTGGCACAGCCCACTGCTCCTCGCTGCTGCTCAGATCCAGCTTTCTGCTGGGAATGCTGGCACCGATGGGTGGAGAATAAAGGCTGGTGCAGACAGGATGAAACATGACCAATTCCTCCAAGCCATTTCTCCCCATCAGCTTTCCCTGCTGCTGCCAAATTCCTCTTCAAAGAGCTCTCCCAGGCAGTAAAAAGTATCATCAATCCTGATTGCCTTCTGCTGCTATCAGGGCTGGGGCTATGATCACCCTTTCCTGGAAAAAAAGTCACAGGTGTAATGGGATGGCTTCTCTGAGTGGCTGGGTCTGCTCCATGTGGTCTCCACAGCTCCCTTTCCTGATACTTGACCCTTTTGTTCATTGAGAAGGCCACCCAGGGTCACCATCTGAGGGACCTGCATGCAGAGAAAGCTGCCGTGGTGCTGAATTCATCCATCTTGGAAAGACAAAGCCTGAATCAAAGTGCTCAACTGGGATCCACCTGGTCATGGCAACCTCCCTCTCTATCCTTACAGCCTGGATGATCTTTTTCTGGCTGAGTTTGCCAGGCAATGTGGAGTAGAGCATCCACCATCTTCCCTGGGGATCTCGAGCACCTCCAGGCCATGGGGGAGCCGCTCATGGGTGCAAAGCCAACCCCGAGCGGGCTGGAAGTGATGCTGGCAGGCAAAGCGAAGGGATTTGTAGCACTGCATCCAAGAGGTGCCATGATCTGTCCCCAGGCTCAGACTCACGGGGTCTGGGTCCTGCCTGGCTGTGTCTCATGGCAATGGCCTAGCATGCTTCTGGCCGGAGGCTGGGGAGCTGGAACAAGCAGGACACGCAACTGCAACAGCAGTGTGCTGCCTGCACCATGTCTAACATCAGACAGAGCAATGTGCACGGGCGTGCATTAAATAAAACAAACACCACTTGCTCAATCTGCCTTTCAAACAAAAAAAACCCCAACCCTGAATAAATCTGCCTAAAGCAAGAAACTCATCTGTGGGCGCTCCCGTGGAGCAGTTTGGCTGTGGCTTCCCAGCCAATTTTCTCTCCTGCCTGGGGCATGCAGCAGGAGTAGAAGAAAAGGCTGGAGGCCCTGGGCTCCTTTGAACTGCAAGGCGGTTGCTGCTCCTGCTTGTTCTCTTTGCTTCCACAGCATTCCCCTTCCGAGGTCATTTGCAACCTCAGGCATGTTCCCGGGAGGTTCCCCCCTGTCTTTCACAGCCCACCTTCCTTGAAGCCTCTGAAAAGTCCCTGCTGCCGCACCATGCCCTACCTCCTCCCTCACCCACACGTCTTCCTGGGGGTCCCTCCTCACCCCCTTGGCTCCCACTGGTGTATAATGGCAAAGAGGAGAATTCTGTGCAATGACCTGGTGAAATATAAACACCGGAGTAAATGCCTGAGGTGTGGGTTTTTTCTTTTTGTGGTTTTTTTTTTTTTTTCCTTGCAGATGGAGGGCCTGAAGGCTACCAGTATGACCAGCAGTCCCAGCCCATGCCACCCCAGGGACCCAGCTCCCACGAGGACCTGTCTCTCCAGTCCCCAGCACCTGCTCAGGTTGCAGCATCGCCGGTGCTCGGTGTTCGGCAAGAGCTGCAGCCCACCGCGCTTGGCCCAGGGATGGCCACCCCTCCAGGAGGGGCTTTTGCTGAGCCCCTTCCACAGGTGGTGCCACCAGCAGGTAGGTGCTCTAGCCTTGTTTCTCTGCAAAAATACCTGTCCCCAGTTAGTAGCAGTGAGGTGGGGTGTCCCTCGGGGAAGTGTGATCCCCTACAACATGTGTGTCACTTCAGATGCTGCTCCTTGCCAGCGCTGTCTTCACCCAGGGCCTTGTTTCCCTCCAACCTTGTCCACACATGGAGCCACGCTTGCCCTGCTGCTGTGCATGCAAACTGTGTCCGGCAGCGCTGGCTGCCCTGGGCAGGTGGGGCTTCATTTTCAGAAGACCTTGCCCAAAGCAGCAAGGGAGGGCAGCTGTGGGTTGGTGGCAGTGCTGCTGCTTCCCTGACAGATGGGAAAACCAGCTTCATGTCCAGCAGCGCAGGGCAGGTTTTTGAGCTGCACCGATGCAGCCTTGTGGCTTACCCCCTCCCTGGTGCTGGTATGGACAGGGACAGGGTCCAGAGCAGTCTTTTGCCTCTCTTGGGGGGACATCTTGGCCAAGCGGCCTTGCTCCGGGGTGGGATGATAGAAGCACTGAAAATACCTCTGCCAGACATGGCAGGAGCTCCTCAGGCCAAACCCCGACTGTGTCCTTCTCTCTGTTCCACAGGAGAAGCTGGGGAGCCCTGGGGTGCTCCGCTGTCCCCCAGGGGGGTGCAGCCATCCCTCCCAGCAGAGCAGGTGAGTCAGAGGGGGCAGGGAGACCATCCTATTGGGGTTCCCGGGGGCATTTGGGCCTTGCTGGCTCATCCTTCTACGCATTTAGCTCACAGGCAAACCCCCTGTCATGGTGCCAGCCATCCCCTTAGGGCCCTGTCGGGTTAGGGTAGCCCTCTCCAGCCTCCTACCTCTGTGGCCATGGGCTGCCCACTGTGCCCCACTGTGGGTGCTATCCATCCCCACCTGCTGTGTAAGGGACACAGGGGTCCCCAAGGGATGCTATCCATTAAGCCTGGCATGGAGGAGTCCCAGGGATGCTCTGATCATACTTGGGGTGGCTCCTCTGGGAACACCAAGCGGCAGCTCTGATCTCCGATGCCAGGAGGAGTTAAAGGCAAGGGCTCGGACCATCTCTGAATGCTCCACCATATCCTTGGAAGACGACAGCCGGCCTTCCTCGGAGAGCACAGCTGAAGATGCCACCGAAGAGCCAGCACCAGCAGAGGCGGTGAAGCCGGGTGAGGATAAGGTGAGCGTACCAGAGCTGATGTGAAGCCTTGTGCTCCGAGCTTGCCTGTCCCCGATGCCTGCCGTGCCTGCCCTGACCTGGGCAAAATGATGCCTGCTCCTGGCTGGCACAGGGGGCTTCTGGGTGGCCGTGGCATCCTCCCCTTCTCATCCACTTCTGTTGACTGTGACAACCTCCATTTCCCAGAGCTCCGGGTTCAGGTGGTTTGGCTGGTTTCGGTCAAAGCCCAGCAAGGAAACATCTCCCAAAGCTGCGTCTGAGGTGGCCCCAGACTCCCCCACGCTAGGACCGCAGGTAGGGGACGAAAAGCTGTCCTGTCCCCGGGTGACACCCAGGGTTACAGCCATGGGGACGGGTGACACATCTCCCTCTTCATCCGCTATTCTCCCTCAGCCCTCGTGCAGATGGCTGGGCCGTGCCATTACACAGCAATTCATGGCCATAGCTGCTCTGTCTGGAGACAGAGCAGGACTGGGAGCGCTTTTAGCCTGGAAGTGAATCCTTGATTAATAATAATTGTAAATTTAAAAAGCCTCGCTCATCGGGAAGGTCCTCTGAGCGCTTGGTAAGCTCTGTGGGGATTGCTTGCCCTCCGCCGGAGCGGAAAGCAGCAGCTGTGAGCAGCACTGGTCAGGCAGGTGTTAGGAGCCGAAGGGAAGGAAAACCTCTTTAATTGGTAGCACAGCAGAGACCGGGAAGCAGCTGTGCATGGTTATCCCAGTCCTGGCTGAATCCTCAGGGTATCACATCCCCGATTGCAGGCTGATGTTAGATCCTCCATTGGAAGTTTCCTCCTGATTGAGAATGGCCTACAGTCCTGGAGCAGGAAATTTTGGGATATTCTTCCAAGACTAGCAGGAGATGAGGAACAGAGGGGGGAACCCAGGGACCCTGGTGGCCCCTTATGCTGTATGCAGGCTTGGAGTCCAGCCTAATTTTGAGCACTCTCTGGGTGATTTAGCTTTGTGACGGGGATTGCTTGCGCTGACTCTGCAGCTCCCTCTTAGATTGGGTGCCTGTAGCTCTTTGGGTACCTCTCCAGCAGGATGGGTGCAGAACAGTACCCCAAAAGTGTGGTGTGGTATCTGGTGCAGAGGTCTCCTCACCATGCAAGGAGCTTCTGCTCTAAACAGGGGGGTGCGGTTTCAGGAACGGACGTCGCCATCCCCGCTCGATGCTCCTCTCACATCTGGGACAAGCCCTTTGGCTCAGCCTCTGTCCAGAAACCCTGGTAAATGCTGCACGCGTCCCCTCTCCCCTCTCCCTGTCAGCCTTTTAGAAGCTGCGCCTCTTAATCTTAAGGGGTTTTTTTTTTTTCTTGTTGTTGTTGTTGCATGCCACAGGAGGAATGCAAGGTGAAAATACTTTTCCCTTTACTCCAGTGTCTATTGAGATGAAAGGCTCGTGGGATGCAGGCGGGGGGGAGTCAGCAGGAGAGCAGGTGAGGAGAGGAGGGAGGTGTATTTGTGTGTGATGGGGGGGTGTCCAAAATTGGGGGGTGCCCATTAAGTTTCTTTCCCTTCACTCCTTCCAGACTGGCTCCCACAAACCTCCCCCACCGGTGGGAACAGTCCCCCTCTTCAACCCTGCCCACGTCCCTCAGGTGAGAGCATCCTCCCGGGGTGTTGCTGGATAGGGCTGGGGGTAGCTCCTGGTTTTTGGGGAGATGCCAGATTGCCTGTAATCTGCTCTGGGCAGGGGGAATACAGGGGGGGGGATAGCAGCCCTTGGGTGTAAAAGTTCGGTATTTATAAGAAAATAAATGGAGGGAGGACAGTGGTATGGGGGGTGTGTGATGGAGGAGGGAAATGGGGGTGGTGGTGGAAGGGGAGAGGGGTTGCTTCTTGTAGGCCTACATTTTAGGCTACCAACCCTCCCTTTACACCATCTTTTTCTGCTTCCTAGCTCGCCGCTGCCTCTCGACCCAACCAACCCAGGTTGCTTTCCCAGCGGCGCTACCCCAACCCTCTGTGAGCGAAGAGATGGGGTGGGGGGATGTAGCAGAAAACAACAATTGAACCAAAATGGTGTTTGTGATTATTTTGAAAAGGGGGTGGCAGAGGTTGGGCCC
>NW_009260342.1:1318516-1337577 GCF_000687185.1 Egretta garzetta | reverse complement strand
CCCTGGTGCTGTGAGCAGGCCTGGGGAGGTGCAGCGAGGGCCCGGGTGGTGGGTGAGCCTGCAGCCCTTGGCGAGGGCGCCCTGGGCTGGGCTCAGGGCTGCCGGGATGCCCGGGGCCGCACAGCCCTGCAGAGCAGCGTTTGGGGAGCCCTTATCCCTCGCTACCACTGTCCCATAAGCATGAGGTGATGGGTGAGAGTAGCGGCAGAGAGGGCTTGTAGTCAGAGTGGGGTTGGTGGTGCAGGGGAATGCAGGTGGCTTACTTTAAAACACGCTGAGAAACACAAGCCTCCTTAGCATTGGGGTTGCTTTGCTTTACTGGCTGGGCAGGCACCGTAAAAACGTGCCCTGAATGCTTCTCACCTGCCTCTTCCTCCCTCCAGGGCTGGGTGCCTCTGGGTTTGGCTTGCAGGGCTGCACAGGTGGAATTAACTGGCTGAGCATGAGATACTGCACTGGGTGAGTCTGGCTGACTGCTGCACACAATTCCAGCAGGTTTCCTGCGGCTGGGGCTCCTAGTCCTGGGATACTTCTGTCTCTCTCGCTGTAGGGAGAGGGATCCCTAGGCTGCACTGGGACTGCAGCCCTCCTGGGTGTCCTCACAGCTCCGTGTGCTATAGCCCCATGTCTGTGCACCTTTCTGCCCCTCTATCCCAGCTGCAGGACACTTTGGGCAGCAGTGCTCGTGGGGCAACTCTTTGTGCAGTCAATATGTTGCTTCCCTAGCTTTGTAAGGGGCATTTGCTGTTTTCTAGTCTTTTGAGTTCATGTAAATGATTTGAGCAGTATGCGGAGCTCTCACCTTGGGCCCTAAACATCCTACTTCTCTGAGGTTCGGCATGGTCTGCCCTGGTCCTTTTGCAATATCTTTTTGGAGAAAAATGATAAACATGGGGGACTTCTTGTATAAGCTTGCAGGTCTGGCAAATAATTTTAGAAATAAATCTTGTGATTTTAGGATGACTCTTCAGACTTTTAGTTTCTGACTCCACTCTTGATCCCCCTGAGGTCGTAAGGAGTCAGGTAGCAAAGTTTTTCTGAACTAGAGCATGTTGCACATCCCCTTTGGAGAGGCAGCTCAGTGCGCAGCCATTCATGTTGGAGCTACAGGAGTTTCCTTGCTTGCATGCGTCTTGTTCTACTGCTCATAGTCTCACTACCATGGGGGTATGGAGATTAAGAGTCATGAAAGAGTTAAGAGGCTGCATCTGCCTTGTCTGCTGCACACGCAAGGCATGTGAATTGGGTGTCAGGCTTCAATGAAGGAGCTAAAAAAAGGGAGAGGCTGTGGGTGATTTTGGTGGCTTCTCACAGCAGGGAGGGTGGCTTGGTCTGGGTAAGATGTGATTTTTCCATTAGCTTCTTTCTGTGGAAATGTAGAGGTAGGGCAGCTGTCTGCTTGGACTAGGAGGGCTGGAGGAGCTTATTTTTTCAGTGCGGCTTTGGGTGTTTCAGAGATGGTGAATATCCTGGGGAAACTGTGTGCCTGGGAAGTTTGCCCGTGAGTTGCTTTCTTGTGGCCTCCAAGTAAACTTGAAGTAAACTGGGACTAAGATTCCCTTTTCCTTCCCCGTCCTCTCCTGAGAGCACTGGGAATGCATTAACCTGATGCCAATTGTTACTCTTAACTGATAGCAGCAATTATGGTCTGTAATCTGAGATCAAGTCTCTGTTATGTGGAGTGTTGTAATGGCTGCCTGGGGGAGCTCTCTGCTAAATACCCTGAGCTGGCATGCTATGAGGAAGCCCTGGGATGCTCCTAAACTCTACCAGCTTGTAGAGAAAGGTGAGTGTGTTCCCACTGAGCTGAGCTAACGGTGTCCGAAACACTGTGATTTATTTCAGCATTATGTACCTGATTGCTGGTGAGATGTTGCTTCCTTGCTTCCCCGCCATACAGCAGCGTCCTGCTGCCCAGCCTCTCCCAGGCAGAGTTGCTGAGAGGAGGCACTGCCCTGCCCAGCTTGCAGCTTGGGCATCCGCTTCCCAGATGCTTTCAGTCTTGTGTGTGTCCCGCTGGGTACAGCAAGGCCATGCTCATTTAAAACTGTTATTTATTAAAAGAAGTGCCGGGTGATGACCCTGTCTCTGTCCCTTCAGCTCCTGGTGACATCTGTGACACAGCTGGTCTTAAGAGGTCACTCATTTCCTCTTGCTTAATGATCTGCTGTAGAAAGCAAGCTTTCATTGCTTGCTAGAGTGTCAATGGGACATGAATATTAATGAAACCTTGGTGGTCCTGTGGTGCTGTCACAGCCATGAAGGGCTCATTTGGAGCTACCAGGCAGTGCGGGGAACTCTGTGATGGAGCGATAATAAAGTGTTCGTGAACTCTGCTCCGAGGTGCTGCTCGGGACTTTGAACTTGCAGGCTCCTGGCACAGCAGCATGAGGCTGGCTTGGCGTTTTCTAAAGCAGGCTCTTGCACAGCAGCATGAGCGTTAGCAGGGGAGGGACTCATGGGGACGCTTTGGATGCTGCAGGTATGGGAGAGTTTGTTGGTTGCAACTTCAGGTGGCAAACAGTCTTCTTAATGGAACCTAACGTCCTCTGAGGCCCTGAGCTGGGACTGGGGCGAGGGTGGATGCAACACAACATCTATTAAAATGTATTAAAATGGCCCCATTTGGCTGCTGGTATCAGCTGGGAATCACCATAAGGAGTGGGATGATGGCTGTTATATATGTTATGAGGGAAGAGCATAATTCTGAGTCTGCGGGAAGTGGGCTTTTGCTGCATTAATCCAGGCAAGTCTCTTCCAGCTTCAGCTACCCTGTGTGGAAAAGTCAGGGTAACAACTGAGGTCTTGTATTTACAACAGTTGTCTTTGGAAATAGGAGGCTTTTTACATACTAATCTGGAATATATTACACAGGCAATGCACCATGCCTTTTAACAGGGTGTGTTTAGTATCTGCACTTGAATGGCAGCAAAACTGCTCCCCAAAATATTATCTTGGAGAGAGAACCCCAGGTTCAGGTCTCTTGCTCTGAACCCTTACGTGTCCCCTGAAATGAGAGCCCAGGGCCAAACTGTGTGGGGTAGATGATTAGTGACTCTTATTTCCTTATCTGTGGAGAAGAATCTGCTTCACTCCTGGAGTAAAGCAGACCTGACTTGCCCTGCTTTCTCATAGACCAGTATCACTCCTTCCCTCCAACCTAGGGTGTTCCCTGGCCATAGAGATCTCGGGGGGGGCCCTTCTGCAAGGATTTCTGCTGGATCAGGGCCTTAGGATTTTGGCAGTGTCTGGCTATAGCAATGGACGTCCTGCCTTTGTATACCAGTCGCTGTAGGAATTGCCCCATTGCTGACCAGGTTTTTGCACTGTGCTGTACTGCTGTGCAGCCTCTTGCTATGCAGAAGGATTGTTCCAACTCCTCTGATCAAAAGGAGCATTACCTTTCCTGCAGATCCTGACGGGTGTGGCATAGCTGAGCTCATTTAAGTTAAAAAAAAATAAAAATGGTAGGTGTTGTCTGGGGTGTCTCCAAGCTATGGCCATTGCAGGCTGTCATGTCTTAGCGGCGTAGAAAGTCTGTCTGCATTCTGTGAAGTTGCTCATCTCCTTCATTTAACACCCAAGGATGAAGTGCAAAGGTGGGAGCCGATGGTTGTGTGTTAATTGTTATCACAGTGCCCATCAATCTCATTCAAACTGGCTCCCTTTTACAGTGAGTGAGTACAGTTCAGAAGGCTGATCCTTCCCTGCTGCTCCCCAAAAACTTGTGGAAGAGCTTGGCTGGTGCAGGGGCATCATGTACCTGGGGAGCTGGCAATCGGTTCTGCGACCTCGTTAGCATGACCTGGGAGGGTTGTAGCAGAAGCGAGAGGAAAAGGGACGTTTGCTGTGGTAGGAAGACTAACAGGCTGCCTTTGGGAAGGATGCAGGATGGTTTCATACCTCCTCATCTTTGCACAGAAACGTTGGAGATCCTTAGTCCCCCTAACCATGGTAGGAAAGACTGACCTACGAAATCCTCTCTGAGCCTGTGCCCATGCGCCAGTGTTTCTGGAGTATAATCCACGTGAGTAAGAAGCAGGAGGGGCTGCTGTACCTGCAAGCCCTGAGGGACCTATACCACTGCTTTTGGAGATTTAAAGTTCTGAATATTATCCCAAGGATGTGTATTATATTCATGGAGGGGAAAAAAGCAGAAGCAATTGTAAGAAGCCTTTGGTGGTGTAAGGTAAAAGCATCACCTTTCTTGACATGTTTGTCTTGAGTGGAGATTGTATCTAGTGGTAGGATGAAAAGAAGTTGCATGCTGTCTGGTCTTAATTACAAAGGAAAAACCACATGAAAATCAGGTGAAACTGAATCCCACTGCATCTGATATTCCCAGAGTTGAAGGCCTCTGTGCATCTCGTTAGTTTAAAAACCCTGATGGAGAGAGCTCAGCTTCGAACAGGAAATTGATATGACATTGAGACCTGGGAGAGGATTAGCCGCCTGCCTCTGAACTTGTCCAAAGGAGTTGAACACGTAAATGTTCCCGTAGAGCAGCTCCCTGTGAGAAGGCATGCCAGTTAATTAAGGCCCCCGGGACTGCACAGTTGCAGTGAGGGAGGGATAAGGTCTGTGCGTGTGGAAAGTCCTGCTGCTGTTTTCTCTCTGCAGTGGAAATACTGCATGGGCTATGCAGACAGGCCCAAAGCTTTGGGTGTAGGGGCTCTATTTGGATGCTGGTAAAAGAGATGTTTTGTTGTACTTCTCAGTGGGCTTTGCGAGCACTGGGTTAGGATTGAACTACACAGGGTGTGGTGTTCTGGGACTGATGTCTTGGCTTATCTAGTGGAGGTGTCTACGGAGGGTGTGTGGCTGGGAGGCCCACAGGCGACTTGGGGACTGGCTTTTGTGCCAAAGAGTTTGGTTCCATTCTGGGACTCTGCAAGAGATGCTGACAGCCTAGAGTTCTGTGAATCTCACATTTGGATGCCAAACCACTTCTGTTTGCTGTGACCCAGTGTCTTTGCTCTAACAGTATGAAAATTGCAACACCAAGGCAATGTTCTCGCTGTATATAGAAAGCTGCAGCTGCTTTTTTTTTTTTTTTTTTTTTTTCCCCCCAGTGCTTGAGCTGATAGGAGGTATTTGCTAGGGAATGAAGGCCATCAGATGCACCGTGCTGCCACTTTGTACCTGTGAGCCTGTCTGCTTTGGGGCCTGCTGGGTTTACCCTTCTGATGAAGAGTTTGGTAATGGATGTACGTGGAGAGAAGATATTTTCCATTTTCTCTTTCAAGCACTAGCCGTGCTGTGTGCAGTACTAAGGCAAGGTGCTAATGATGAGGAATCCATGACTCGGTGGCACACCAAGGTTTTCAGCAGTACTTTGCTCCTTCTGAAAATGAAATGTGTTTGTGGGTTGACTGTAATCTCTGTGGCAGGTGGAGTTTGCAGACCACACCAATGTTGTTGTGCCTCTCCTGTACTTGGAGGCCAGTTTCTAGTTGGAACACTGCAATCCCTGGGCAGAATTGCTGGAAGGAGGGCTGGCAGGGGCCCTTTGCTTCCAGTGGGTGATAGAGGCTATGGAAGCCTGCGGGGATCTGGCTGTCAATATGATGCCTCTGCTTTGGACAGAAACTCCTGCTCAAGTGGCCAGGGGGTGACAATCTCTGCATCCCTCTGGCATGGGCCTCCTCGGGGGAAAATCTTGTCTCTTGATGAAACAGTGGCCTGTGGTAGGCTGTGCAGTAATGTAGGGGCAGGGATCCTCCTTGCCCATCCTCTGCCTGTGCATCTCTCCAGCCCTGCTTAAAATAAACAGACCTTCAGGTTCTCCATCGGAAGAACAGCTCCAGTGAGGAGCCCCAGAGGAGAACCCTTGTCCCAGCACAGTGCATCACTCGCGCTGACGTTGTTGCTGGAGAAGATGTTGGCTGGAGCAGGGAGCTGTGCTTTATGTAACTTGATGGTGTTTCAGCTTCCATCTGAGGATAGCCTAGATCAGGACTCAAGAGCTTGGAAGAGACGTGAGTGAGGAGGACTTGAGAGAGACCTATAAAATCACCCATGAAGGTGATTAGAAGGCAATTGTTTGTTGTTTCCTGCAGGACAAGAAGCTGGGCTCCCCACCAGAGATAGCGGGCTGCAGATTTAAATCAAACAGCATTACGTGCTACATGTGGAGGGGAAGTAATTCAGCCACAGAAACTTCTTGTCCTGGGATGTTGTGGAGGCCAAAAATATCATGAACCTTTAGAAAGGAATTTGGCAATTTCATGGCAGATAACTCTTGACGATGGGCCTAAATGCAGCCCTGGAGCAATTTACAGTTTGGGTGTTTGTAAGCGCCAGGCTGTTAGGAGCTGGAGAAATGTCCTGGGAAAACACTTCCATGTTCCACCTCCTGTTCAGCAATTTCCATTAGCATCAAGCTCTGTTGCTGTTGGAAACAGGAGGCTGAATCAGAGGAACCTCTTGGCTGATGGCTGTCACGAGTGGACAAATGCAGGTAAATGACCCTACTGTGCACCAGCTGAAGGAAGACTCTCTGGGAGGCTGTGATCAAAAGAGCTGTTTCAAGTCTAACACCAGCAATGCATGTTCCTCAGTACAGGCAGATGCTTGAGTGACTTCTCCAATGCCCACGCCTGCCTATGCAGAAGTTGAGGGGGTTGCTTGGTGACAGTTCTTCTGGGCAGGTTTAGGGAATTAAACAGTAAGTAAGATTAAGAGAAACGTATCAAAATATGTAAACATATGTATCACATCTCTTTGATAATGAAGGAGCACTTAATAAGTATTTGCAATCAACGTTCCTACCTGGAAGCTTTTTCTGAAAGCATTTCTGAGGCTGCTCAACCAACCCATTTATTTTCATCATTTTAACAACCTGTTTTCTCAAGGCAATTGAAATAACTTACTTAAAGAGCTGTCTCCCCTCCTCCCCACCTATGACACTCTCCATTTTACTAAGCCTTTGCTTGGTCTCTGGCTCCTGGCTGTGTCCTGAGCTGGATGGATTCTGGACCTAATGCTGGCTGGGTTCCTGCTCTGCTGGAAGTGTGTGCAGGGCAGGTGGATAGCCTTGGATGATGGTGAGTAGCTGGCTTATAGTCTCTCATGTGGAGATCCCTACCCAAAAGCCAGCACAGACATGGGGGGTCAGGAGCTGCCTTGATGCACAGCCTGAGTATGTGCGTGTCACTTGGAAACACTCATACTGGTTGGAGGAGCTCTCTGTTTGGGAGCAGGGCACTTCTGCTGTCTTACTGAAGCAACGCTTCCCACTGATGTGTCCTGAGGACTTGTAGGACACTGTTTTGCTTAGTCACCCAGCTGCTGTGCCTGGTTCTTTCAGTGCCTTGATGAGCTGTTCTATACATCCTGGTTCTTCTGGGGTAGAGAGAGATGCAGGTCCTGAACTGCTGCTTCCAGGACACGTGGGCATCATGTAGATATGGATGACTTCTTTCTTTGGGCTGTCAGAGCACTATACCTTCCTTTTTGTAGACAGCAGTGGGTGGGTGGGTGGCTGGTTCCCAGAGCAATGATGTGCTGCCTCAAAGACTGTATGATTAGTTGGGGGTGGTGCAGGAATAGTCGAGATCTCCATGATACCAGTCCAGCGAAGGCACAGTGTTGTCTTGGTCCTAGCACAAATGAGCTGCTGGGCCTCTGCTGCTTCCTGGAAGAACTCTGGGGCTGCTGTGTGTAGTTTTGAAATGTTGCTGTCCCACCTACTAGCCTGGGCACACCCCAGGACAGGGCTTGAAAGGTCAGCCCAAAAAGCGGGGATGATCCCTGCCTATTAAGAGTCATAACTTACCCCTGGCTAAGGGAAGATTGCAGATGTTGAACAAAAGCTTCAGCTTCCAGGGCTCTTCCCTATGTACTTCTTGCAAGGATTTCCATGCTCAGACTGTGCTGCTGCTTTGCCTTTTCCAGAGGCCTGGGGAGCTGGGAGCCACATGGCTTGTGGTGTTCCCCTGTTCCCTGGGGTTATTCCCTGTCCCCCTTTCTGAGGATGTGTTTGGGCTCTGCTTTGTGGGTTAACTGATAGGGCTGTCAGACCCCTTGTCCCAACAACCTCAGAAGATAAATAGTCCAACATGTGCAGCCACCTTCACAGGTCCTAAGGCCCTGACAGGAACCAGCACCGTGACAGATGGGCTGACACGCAGGGCTGACACAACTGGGTCAGCATGAATGTCGAAGAGGTGGAAGCCACGTCTCTATCTCCTCTCCGCTTGGCACCCCAGCGCCTCTGGGCCAGACGGTGGCCACTTATCACTACCTCCTTCAGTGTCTGCTGTAAGCTGCCGGCATGAGAGCCTCATCTAGAAGAAAGACACTAGTCATGGTCCTAACACTGCTCTGTGGAGCTGCCATCTGTCCTCTCCTTGGATGCTGCTGCCAGGGCAGCCTGGGAACATAACCCAGTGCTGATGCTCTGTCAGATGAGCATCTGCTTAGACTGTGTTCTACACCTCTACCTTCCCAACACACTGTAGTGCTGCTTTCCCTCCAAAAAGTTGAGCTTCTTCATGTATCTGCACATAGAGGTGTGTATATGTATATATTGTTTTCTTAGAGAGCTCCAACTTAGTACTTTGTGACTTGACGCCTCTTCCCTTGCCTGGCCTCCTGCAGCCTTAGCACTTTGTGTCTCTCCGCTCTTGCCCGGAGCCAGCTTGTGTGCTGTGGGATGGGTTAGTTGTTTGGAAAGGAAAGTTGCTCTCCTTCTGTGGATGAGTGAGGAAAATTTGGCAAGGCTGCGGCAAATGAGTCTTGTGAGTGTCTTGGAGTGGTGCGCTGAGAGCCCTGAGCCAGTCTCACTGTGCAAAATCCATTAGCCACGAGCAGAGCTGCTTCTGGGCTCAACATTCAGTACCTGTTATGGGTTGAATTAGTCCCTAATTTCTGTCTCTTACAGTTAAAATGACTCAGACATTTCTTTCTGAGATGGGGTATTGCTTCTGACTAAGTACCCTACAGCAATGGCTCTACTGACTATTAAATTGTTCTCAGAAATGCAGCGATCATCTTGTCTCTGGGTCAGCGTAGGCTGGTGCTGTCACCTGCGTGTTGCTGTGGGGCTAGAAGAGGTGCTTGCTTTGCTGTAGGAAAGCAAATACTGAGACACATCTGAGGACTCAATGGCTGCAGGTTTAATAAGATCAATACCACCTCTGCAAAAGATTACATGGTATACTAGGCAGCAAATAGACCACTTCTGCTGGATTTGGAAACCATTTATAGAGTCTATTAGGGATGGTAAGGTAGAAGGGACGTATCCAGAGTGAATTGCACAGACGCAGTAGTTGAGACTCCCACATTAAGGATTTTGCAGTCTATTAAATAGTAGAATTAAAAGCAAAATAAATGAGAAAGTTTTGTCCAAGAAGCTTTGCCGGCAGCCACATCATCAGCTGACGTGGCAGAGCTGGGCTGGGGCACCCTTCTGGCTGCTTCTGCTGCCTGTAGAAGGGCTGAACCTCCTAGTGCCAAGGTGGTGGCTTGACACTGCCTGAAGGCCGAAGCTTCACCGTTGCAGAAAGAACAGAGGAGAAAAGAGCTGCTGAGAAGATGAGTGCTTGCTCCCGTATCCATTGGCCAGGGCTGCCCCTCTGAAGCCTTGAAAGGTGGTGATAGGGGGTGTCTACCAGCCGCATGTCACAGCAGAGAAGAGCCAGTCAAGGGGTGAGACCTGGGCAGGCTTGGAGATCCTCACTGCTCCCGGCCAGCAGGTTGCTGGGTCTTGTACCCCATAGTTGGCAGGTCAAAAGCTGTCTGGTACTGTTGGAACATTCCCTTTCCCTGCTCCATCCCTTGTGTCACGCCATGTGCTCTGCAGCCAGTGTTAATGCTGTTCCCGTACGTGGCCTGCAGCAGGCAGGCTTGAGTTGAGGAACAGCTTTTGGGAGCAGCCTCTCTGGGCCCAGGCTACTCTGTTGGCCTTGTTTGAGCTGCCCATGTACTGCCATCACCTCCTCTGTTGTAGCCTTGGAATAATTAATTCTAATAACACATGAGCAATAGCCTGCCTGGTCACCCTGCTCGCTCCTGGGGAGTGAGGCAGGGCACTTGGCTCCTGTCATTTCTCTGGTGCTCTGTCTGGTCTCATCCGAAGTGCCTTGCAGGGTGAATTAGCGCTCCAAGGGAATTTGCAAAATAGGATCACACGCCAATTGAATCCGCCTGCAAAGTACAGGAAGATGATATGTCACCCTGTGGGTGGATTCTGCTCCCCTCTTATTTTTTTTTTTTTTTCTTTTTTTTTTTTTAATTTTAAAAGACTCTTGGACCTAGTAAGAACAATAAATACTTAGGGAACAAGTTCTCTGGTGTAAGGAGGAGCTGGATCAGGCCGTGCTGACTGAAGGTGGGTGATGCAGAAGGGAAGTGGGTGCTGAGGATGTACATGGCAGCAATGGGTAAGGAAGCAAGGCAGGGATTCATACTGTGCTGCTGCCCAGCCTGGTGCCTCTGAAAGCAAGATAATGCTATGTGAGTATCTGGGAGTGTGCCACAGGGTAAAGTGTGCTGGGGGAGGCAGGAGTGGAAGATGTTTACCAGCCATGGGAGGCTTTAGGGACAAATAACAACCTGCCCAAGTCAGTAGAAGCAGCCTCAGTAGGAGCCATGCAGGTGCCATGACCCACACAGAGGTCTTGGGCACCCACGACCAACTCAAACAGCTCTGCATACTGACACAGGGGCAGCTGAACGTAGCCCTCGGGGTCCAAATTAGCCATTCCTGGCTGTCTGGTCTGGCTGTGACTCCCGGGGAGCGGGCTGAGGTTGCTCACCTCGACTCTTGGCCCTGGTGTGGGTGGACTGTGGAGGAGGGAGTTAACCCTTTTGCACTTTGGGTGGATTGAGATTGGCCTGGTGTTCGTTACCAAGCCTCCCTTCTCCTCCAGCTGGGATGATCCAGCCATTGCCTGAGGGGGAAGGGAAATGAGTTAAACCCATCTTCAGACACGTTTGTATTGATTCTGTCACTTTCTTGCTGCTTGCTGACAGGTGATGGATGGCTCATAATGCGACCGGCACAGTACATTACGTTTCCCATCCAGGGACTCCTAAATCATTTCAAATTTTCACATTCCCTAATCAATATTTTATCAGTAGCAGAAGAAAGCGGAACGGACCCATTTCTCAAGAGGTAGAAGAGTGAGCGTGTGCGGATGCGTGCCTGCACATATATAGGCATGAAAGTTTTTACGTTTGTAATCACAACTAAAGCACAGTTAGTACAACAATTATAATACCTGCATCCGTAAAAATAAATACAGAATTAGGATCAGGTATGTTGCTTACATTCAAGTGACTTCAGGATGAAGTAAATTAGAGATTTGGGTTTCAGATTTTAATGTGTATTAATGCTTAGTGGGGTTTGAACTGCCAGTTGCTCCATCCTTAGGCAGGGTGCAGGGGGGTCAAGGCAGATGGAAACTTGCCTAGTTTTGGGGGGAGGAAATCAGATTCGCAGCCTCCTGTAATGCAGTGAGGCTGAGATCTGTCACCTGCTGCTGAAGCAGTAACAGGGAAATGTCCCTAGCGAACTTGTCTGGAGTTGGGTTATGTGGCCCAGGTGGGGCATTGCATGAAGTTTTAATTGATCAAACCAGGCATGGTGCTGCTTTCTTGGAAACTGGAGTGCACTGGGCAAGTGAGGGAACCTGTTGCTACCATGGTGTGCTGGCTCCTGGTGGATGCGGGGACACTGGAGGACTAGGTGGGAATGTGCTTGCAATCATGTGTGCTTGAGCTGGTCCTGAGGAAACATTGTGTGCCTTTCTACACCTCTGCTGGTGCTTCCTGTTGCAGTGGGATGTGGTCCAGGACCAGGTGTGGTGGGGTTGAATGAGGCTAGGTATAGAAATATAAAGTGGTTTTTGGAGGAGGTGCAGGAGGACTCTGTGATGTTAGGCTACTGTATGAAGCATCTAATTCCAGACTGAGACCCAGATTCAGTGACTTTGCATGTCTTCCATACTGGGCTACATTCACCAGTAGCTCCCAGTTCCTGCCTGGCATCTGGCTTTCTGCTAGGCTTTCGGGTGGAAGAGCTCAGGGAAGAATGGGGCTAGTTCCCCCTGCTGTAGGAGGGGGGACTCTGAAAAGTGGAGGTGGCACAGGGCTTCATTCCTTCCCCTGCAAGGTGATCCTAGTGAGACAGCCAGGTAGGGGGAGCAGGAGCATACCTGTCTGCCCCGAAGATGGCTGCTTTCCCCAAATCCTCCCTGTGCTGGTGGTCCTGCGTGTGTGCTCTCTGCATCCCCTGACGTCTTCTGTTCAACAACCTCTCTCCATTGAATTCTCTGTTCTCTTAGACTGTTTTTTTTTTTGTTCCCAAGCTGGATGTTTTCCAAGTAAAAGATTTATTCTTAAGATGTTTCCCCCCCCGAAGAGAGCCTCCAAACAGCACAGATGTGAGGCTAAACATAACCCTCCTTGTTACTGTCACCTCTCTTCAGAGTTTGCCTGGGTGATCTGGTGTTGTCTTCGCCTTTCTGAGTGTTGTTTCACAGCTTGGTTGTAGCTTGCTGCTGGAGCATGCAACGCAGTGTGGCTTGCAAGAGAGAGCAGGGTTACTGGTCTTGGGAGCGTACGGCTGGAGTTTCAAAGGTGGCACTTATAAAACCCATGCTGACTTTCTGGCCCCATCCCAGGCTGCATGGGGACCCTTACCCCTTTTGGCTAGTGTGGTGGCATAGGCTGAGTAATAGGAGAGCCAGACTCTGCTGGTAGAGGTAGTTTGTGTAAGTGGAAACCTCATGTTCATAGAAGAAACTTCCTACCTTTCTGTCCCAATCTCTGCACAGCCTCTCTTAGAGGGAGCAATACATGCTCTTTTCCCAGTGCAATAGCTGCCTCACCACCAGCATGGAGGTATTACGCTACTACACTTTTATACCAATATTATTCTGTATATTTAGAGTTTTCGACGAGCTCAGTCTCAGACTGGATCCCAGCTGCATGCTGCTGGGTGCCCACATGTAGGTAAGGTATGCTGCTGTACCCTTTTCTCATCTTTGCATGCTCTGTCTGGTTTGGCAGGGATGGGGAACGCCTTTGGGTTGTGCTGTCCAGACTGCTCCCTTCCCCAGAGGCACTGTGCATAGCAGGAACCAGCCCTTGGGTCCCTGCTTGGTCATTGCAAAGGGGTGCATGAAAGTAACTGATTTCCCTCTTCTGAAAGCCTGGGCCTGATCTGCTAGAGCAGTAATCCTTCTGAAGGGGTCACATAAATGTGCACGAAGGTTACTCCAGACAGCCAGCTGGAGGCAGAGCCCACATGTGTTCATCCTCCAGACATTAGAATGGCTTCTGCCTGCTTCATGCCCATCTGTATAACTGGAGCAGAGCAGGAGAGAGGAAAGAAGCTACCAAGGTGCTTCCCAGAGAGATGACGTGTTTGTCATATAGCTGTCACCAGCCACTCTTCAAAGCAAACTTGGTCACCCAGACTACCTGCTGCCTTCTTCCTTCTTGTGGTTTAACCTGGCAGGCAGCTGAACACTACGCAGCCGCTCGCTCACTCCCCCCCTCCCTCAGTGGGATGTGGAGGAGAATCGGAAAAAAAGTAAAACCTCTGGGTTGAGATAAAGACAGTTTAATGAAACAGCATAAGAAAATAATAATAATAATGATAAGAGAATATACAGAATATACAGAACAAGTGATGCACAGTGCAATTGCTCACTACGGGCTGACTGATGCCCAGCCCGTCCCGAGCAGCGATCCCTCTCCCCGCCCAACTTCCCCCAAGCATGACATCATATGGTCTGGAATAGCCCTGTGGCCAGTTGGAGTCATCTGTCCTGGCTGTGCCCCCTCCCAGCTTCTTGTGCACCTGGCAGAGCATGAGAAGCTGACAAAATCCTTGACTGGTGTAAGCCCAACTTAGCAACAACTAAAACATAAGTGTGGTATCAGCATTTTTCTCATCCTAAATCCAAAACACAGCACTATGCCAGCTACTAGGAAGAAAATGAACTCTATCCCAGCCAAAACCAGGACATCTCTTTAATGTTCATAGCATGAATTGCCTTTTTCCTCCCTGCTTTGGTGTTAACTTTTGCTTGTTCTGATGCTTTTTGAGGATATGTCATGCCTTTCACTTTGAGTAGGACAAAGCCCAGACCTTGGTGCTTCATGGTTGCCACCTTTGCCACACACGTATGAGTCCCTGTCACTAGCTGATCTAGACAACTGCTGCACTTGGCTGATAAACTCAGTCCTCCAGCAGAAGAGGTGAAGCCTGTTGTTTGGGCACCGACAGCTTTAAATACTGTCTCCCTGGATGAGATTTGTTCTGAAAAACTGTGTCCCTGAGGAAAAAAAATGGGCCCTTAGGGTCTGAAAAAATTTCCTATGGAATTGTGTGTTGCAGTTCTCATCTTTATGGCTGCTGTGCCTGGGAAAGAGGGGAGAAGCTGGGAAATTCTCTGCAAGCAATACTGTGAGGTATAGCTCAAACAGGAGGGGATGGGATGAACTGGGTCCCCAAAGGGCAGTGCTTAACCTCTCCATTTGTCCTTAGCATAAGGAATGTGTTCAACCCTGAAGCTCCAGGACACAGCTCTGCCCTCTATCTTGCATGCTTTAAAACATACTTGGGGGGCCTGGAGGGATCTCAGGTTAGGAGTGGGATTTATATCCATCAGAATAAAACCCTGTGGCAAATAGATCTCAGCCAGCAGGGCCAGCGTATCTCTCCCCTTGTGCTTGTGGTGGTACAGCTGCTGTAAGGACAGAGGCCTCTCTTTTTCTGAGTTACCCCCGTTCTTTGCTGTGCTAGGGCAAGGAGGACATGGGCTGAAAACACCCAGAGCATTCATGACAGAGCTGGCAGTTGCCAGCCTGACCAGAATGTCTTGCAAGGAAGCAAATGCTGGGTAGCTTAGAAATGGAACACAATGGTTCTGTGTGGCTTTCAAATGAGCTGTGCTGGCATGAAGGGGAAATGCCCTGCCAGTTTTAGTAGCTGAGGGAAGTACTGGTGTACATTTAGTCTTTGTTTAAAGTGGTCTGGGGAGGTGAAATTCTCCTGCCTCATCTGCATCTGTGCTGGGTCTTTGCTGATAAGCAAAGAGCTGTTTTTCCCCGTGTTGTGGTTTAACCCGGCAGGCAGCTAAACAGCACACAGCCGTTCGCTCACTCCTGTCCTGTGAGATGGGGGAATGAATCAGGGAAAAAAGGCAAAACTTGTGCGTTGAGATAAAGACAATTCAATAGGACAGAAAAGGAAGGGAAAATAATAAAAAAGATGATAAAAGAATATACAAAACAGGTGACGCACAACAAGGTTGATTACCACCCACTGACCGATGCCCAGCCAGTTCCTGAGCAGTAGCCGTGCCCCACCAGCCAACTCCCCCCAGTTTTTGTTCAGCATGATATCATATGGTATGGAACACCCCTTTGGCTAGTTGGGGTCAGCTGTCCTGGCTGTTTCCCCTCCCAGCTTCTTGTGCACCTCCAGCCTCCTTGCTGGCAGGGCAGTATGAGAAGCTGAAAAGTCCCTGATTAGTGTAAGAACTGCTCAGCAACAACTAAAACATCAGTGAGTTATCAACATTCTTCTCATCCTAAATCCAAAACGCAGCACTATACCAGCTACTGGGAAGGAAATGAACTCTATCCCAGCTGAAACCAGGACGCCCCGCCAGCCACTTCTGCCAAGCCAGAAATAGCCTGCCGGAGTAAGCTCTCCATAGCAGCATTTCTCATTCAAAAGTTAATAAGCTTTGAAATTGGATTTTAATCAACTAATCTTTGATCCTAGCCACTAGAGCTCAATTAGGAGGGTTCAGTAAACCAAGTTTCATCTTTCTTCCATGCTGTCTTTTTTTTGCCCCAATCTAGCAAAGAAAGGGCTGGGAAATGTTTCAGTGTTTGAGGACCTGCAATTTTTAGCGTTTGTGTTGCCCCTGCTCTTTTGATCTGATCCTTCCCATGGATGAATGGAAAAACTGATCTCTGGTGGACATCTCTTTCATGGCTGATGCCT
This sequence comes from Egretta garzetta, assembly GCF_000687185.1. Taxonomy (NCBI): domain Eukaryota; kingdom Metazoa; phylum Chordata; class Aves; order Pelecaniformes; family Ardeidae; genus Egretta; species Egretta garzetta. The sequence goes on along the minus strand of NW_009260342.1, from coordinate 1,321,604 downwards.
GTAAATGTTAACAGCTCCTTTTGGGAAAGTGCTGGAGCTCTTTGAATCCAAACATTTGTTAGAAATCAGATGAGGTGGGACAAGGGATAGAAGATCTGCTGTGGCCCTAACCACATTCCTCCTATTCCCAGCATCAAAATAGGGTACCATGAATCCTGCATCCAACAGAATCATGAATTAGCTGAGGTTGGAGGAACCTCTGGAGACCATCTAGTCCAACCTGCCTGCTCAGGGCAGGGGCAGCTGGAACAGGCTGCCCAGGACCACATCCAGTCAGCGTTTGAATACCTCCAAGGATAGATGCATCTCTGGAAAACTTGTTAAGGTGTTAGATTGCCCTGACAGTATAAAAAGGTCTTGTGTTTGAATGGAATTTCTTGTATTTCAGTTTATGCCTGTTACCACTGAGAAGAACCTGGCTGGGTTGTCCTTACTCCCTTCTGTGAGGTATTTATGCACATGGATAAGATCCCCCTGAGCGTTGTCTTCTCTGGACTAAACAGGCCCAGATCTCTCAGCCTCTCCTTGTATGTTGGGTATCCCAAGCCCTTAGTCATCTTCGTGGCAACCATCTGGTCTGTCACCCCTTCCTCCCTGGGGTTGGTATCATCTGCAAACTTGCTGAGAGTGCGCTGTGTTGTGTCATCTAAGTCACCGATGAAGGTCATTAAGGGGCCTTTCCTCCTCTCTTCCTTTAGGGATTTTGCCAGGCAGCAAAGGAAGTTATAGCTGGACTTCAGAGTTATGTAGTTACACTTCCACTCAAGGGATGGATTCGGCTCAGACCTCTCCAAGTTGTTATTCAGCCTGCCCATAAATCTGAGCAAACACTCCTGTCTTGGTTTACCCTCTGAAGACTTTTCTCTTGTTTGGATGGAGTAGGGGCTGATTTTATTTTTTAAAGCTATATTTAGATTCTGTTGCACAGGCACCCGTTTCCTACAGAAATACTGGCTTAGTGAGCACTCCGGGGACCAAACACAGTTCCTCCCTGTGCTTGTGTAATGGTCAAATCAAATGGGAGAGGTTTCTTTTGGCAGCAGAGTAACGGCACAGAGGCGATGTGCTGCTTGCATGCTGTAGTCTTGTTATCTTGAGAGCAGTCCCAGGCACTGCTGGTTTGTTTAGGGTCAGGGCTAGACTCTCTAATGAGCCCCTCTTCCCCTAACCTCTCAGCACCCGGGCTGATGGGAGCGTGGGGTGGTCTTGCTGGAGGTGGTTGGGGTTTGATAGTGGATTGGTGCTGGTGCAGCGCTGGGCAAGCCAGCTGCGCTGTCTCTGAGCGGAGTCCCTGCGAGTCTCTGCTCTCTGGTACTTCTGCTAGCTGTTACGGAGGATGTTGTATTTCCCTTGCCTTGGGCTATGAACAACCGGCTAGACATTTATCTTTTTGCCTCTGAGGAAGGACAAGGGAGGGAGCGTAATGGTCCTTCCAAGCACACTTTACAACGTAGAATATCTCTATCCAATATAAAACTGCCCTAATGGCCAGCTTTTACTATTTCCAGTACTTTTCAGGGGAGTTAAGCCCTGTGACGGTACTTGCTAGGAATATGAACTGTGGTATGTTAGCTTTAGGGGACTGCCCAGCCTATGCTAGGTTGACATGTAGCTTGAAGGGAAGCTGGTCTACTGGGCAGGACTTTGCTGGCCTGTGGAAAACAGCGTGCTCGGGGTGAGTCAGCTTCCCCTGGAGGTGATGCTTCCAGCCAGCCACAGCCACATGGTAAATTAAAAGTGACATTAATCTAGCAAACCCCAGGCCAACACAGTTAGCAGAGCTGATCATACCAAGTTATGAAGAGGAATGAAGTTAACCTGGTTAGCATCCTCCAAGGGCTCTGGGCGCTACCAATCCCCAAACCTCCCCAAGCTACAGGTGGATTTCAGAGGCCCTCAGCTGGGCTGATCCTCAGAGGGAGCCCAGACCAAGTTTGATGCCCAACAGAAAGCGACAGGCAGGGTCCCAGAAGCCTTTCCCAGGGCAAAATGGAGGTGTCTTGCCTTATGTAGCCCTTGCAGTGAAGAGGAGATGCCTTTGTATGAGGCAGTCTGCAGAGCCTTTCTCAGATTTCCGCCTCATTTGTTTTTTCCCTTCTTATTTGCTGCTTCTAGCTAGGGCTAGTTTTCTTCTTCTTAACTTCAGATAAAGACCCCCAACCTGACAAGCCTCAGTCCTTTCTTGTGTTACCAAAGACCAAAATAGTCTCACTCTGGTGGCCTTTGGTGGTCAATTATTTTGCAAAGCTTTTTGGAGTGAAATTGCCCAATCCCATACCAGAGCAGCAAGAAGTGTAGTGTGGCTGAACAGCATTGCAGGACTCAACTTGTCCTCCAGGTTCTGTGAAATGTGTGAACGAGCTGCCAACAGCTGTGGTGGTGGGTGCGAAGGCCAGATCCCACTGCCCGCTTTGGGGTGTGTGAATGTTGCTTTAACCTTCCTAGGGCTTCCCATTGCGATGCTTTAGGGACTGGTTTCTGACAGGGCTCTGCATCTCCCATCTTGTGTCCAGCTTTCTTGCCTGCTTGACCCCATTAGTGATGGCTGAGCATTTGGACACTTCTCCATGTGCTGTGGCAATTGTCTGCTTGGGTGAAGAGAATGGGTATAGCTCAAAATAACTAGGAGAGAGTACCTCTCCCTATCCCCTCCTCCTGATCCTTTTCTCCAGATGCTCAAGATCTTTCTTCCTTGTTACTGCCAGCCTCTGGAAGGACTAGAATCACTGGAGATGCCCCTTGCTGGATATGAGTGCATAGAAGAGGCACTGGCTTTAGGAGAAGCTGTGGTGTTGACCTGCCCTAGCTGCCTAAACTGCCCTCTATTTATAATCCATGTCCAGCCACGGCCTAAACCAGAGAGGTGGTATTTCATGTCTGCTGTTATGACAAGCGAGGTGATAGAGGAGCAGGAGCCTGCCGACACAAGTGGCTGCTTTCCTCTTCTGGAGAGTGACCCAGGTTAGAGCTGGCTCGTGAGCATAGCCCCATTTTGCTGCAGCTTTCAAGGTTTTGAAATTTTCCAGGTGGCATTTGGACGTAAAGGCTTCATATCCAGTGAATTGTTTTCTTTCTTTTTTTTTTTTGG
>NW_009260342.1:1276843-1318472 GCF_000687185.1 Egretta garzetta | reverse complement strand
GGGGGGGCGGGGGGGAGGGGAGCAGGGAGGGGTGTGAGGGAGAAAGGGAAAAGGAATTGTGTTGTGCAGGTAGAGGTCAGCAGCTGGTGCTCATAGAAGTTAGAAGTCACCAGTATCTGAGACGTGAGTTAAGAATACAGGAGACCCAATTTTGAGTCCTTGCTCCATTTGATTTGAAGCAAACTTTAGCTTTTTCTCCCTGCTCACGGCCTAGGAAACCTCTGATTTGATCTGTGCTGTCAGTCCCCTAATCTTCCTCACCTCACTTTATGAATACATCTCCCTGGAAAAGGTTGGCAATATTGAAATAGCACTTCTAACTGTCTTTTTTGTGGTTGTGTTGTATTGTGACAGGTTTGGATATGATTATGGGAACCAGTAGGAGGATGCTATAGAAATGCTATATGCTGTGATCGGGCAGGGGGGAGGAAGAAGGATGTAAAACTGTTGTAAAACCATTGCTGCATGGGGAGAGGAGAGTGTGTGCCTGGGGACTATACTTCAGGGCTGGGGTTCAGTGTGCTGACAGAAGTCAGTCTGTCCTTTGCTGCAGTTTTGGGGTGGATCCCAGGGGTCTAACTGTGATGAACCACTTGGAAGATTTGATTATATGTAGAAGTTTAGACTGGGGACCCACCAGAGACAGGGGATATCCCTTTTTTTTTTTTCTCTTACTCTTTACATTTCGTTTTAATGAGGGCAGAATTTGTTGCCTACGTTATTAAGGAGAAGGAACAGACCCTAGACATACTTGTGTAGGGATGGTAGCCCCTGACGCTTCCACGAGTGTGCAGCTACGTGAAGGGGGTGATTGTGGTCCAGCCAGGGAGTTGAGCTGCCTTGTGTTAGCACAGTCCGACACAACTCTTGTGGGTCATTGCTTATATATCTGTATTGATCAGGAAATAGATGAGTTGACTTGTCTGCCCTTCTCCCTGCCCCAGCACAGAGTGTCACCACCAGCCCAGGGCATGTGGCTCATCCCTAGTGAAAGACCCAGTCTCATCAGAAGGGAATCCTGCCCAGGTGACCATCCCCAGGGACTGCTTTGCAAAGACGTGCCAGAGCTGCGGGGGCCACAGACTTGCTTAAATTCCAACAGTGAGCTCATTGGTGCCAAATCCCATTTGCATCACTATGAAAAATGGTAAAATCATCGTTAGGTGTTCACTAAAATACTCTAAATTTTGCAGAACATGAGGCATGAGTCAGGCATTGAAACCAGCATCCGAAGGAGGGAGGGAGTGGGGAGAGGCGGCAGGAGTGCTTATGAAATATTTTGTTTCACTGGCAAGAGGACAAGAAATAATTGGGCCCTAAATCAAGGAAATGGGAGAAAAGGAACAGCAAATCAAGGGAAATGGTGGAAAATTAGGTCTTACTGTTGAGAAATGTGTACACATGATCACCTGGTGGTGCTGGCAGAGATATATGCCCATAAATCTTCTCTTTTAACCTTTTCCCTGCTGCTTTAAGGGGAATAACGTCAGGTTTGCTGACCCTGTTCATCTTTTCTAGGGATGGTTGGGTTTGGCTTCCACCTGCCTGGTGCTGAGCACCCGCCAAGTGACCTGAGCCCCCTTCAGAGCTGGTGAGGGACCTCCCATGGTGCCTGGACTCCTTGGGGCAGCCTGGAGACTGTTATTCCTAAGAGAGGGTCCATCATGCAGACCCACCCCATGTCTGGCACAGGGTTGGGTGAATAGGATGAACTACAGAGGATTCTTCTCTAGGGTTGTAGAGTGTGTGTGTGTACGTGAATATCTTCGGGTTCATTTCAGCAGTAATGGCTGGTGTGGTCTGTTCTTCATACCCTGCAAATTGGTGCAGGTCTCAATTTCTAGGTTGTGAGCTGGACCTTAAGCAGTTTGGGAGAACGTTGTGATCATGTCTGGCCCTTACTGCAGACCATCAGAGCTTTTCCTGTCTGACTGTGATTGCAGCTGCATCCCCAACAGGACCCACTAATATAGTCTGTGAGGGCTGTCTCCCTTCCGCACCTTCCTGAGACCTGAAGAGCAAGGTGACCTGCAATGTCCTGCACGGAGACCGAGGCACCTCCCTTCTATTCACCCCTGGGCACAAGGCAGCTCTTCCAGCTGCAAATCTGTAATTCTGCTGTTAAAAAAAACCCAAAAAAACAACAACCCTCTTTATGCTCCCCTTAAGGTCCCTGGCTTATTTTTCTTATAAAAATAATGAAATATAAAAATAAAGCTTTCCCTGTTTGCTTTCTCCCAGCCCTCCCTCCCACTGCACAGTGCTCATTAACTCCCCTAACGCTCGAGTCAGACGTGGCCTCTGGTTAAAAACAGCAACCGCCCTCATGCCTCGCCTGTTTCCCGGGAGCTGGCAGCCAGACAATAACACCGGTGGGATCATCTTCATCAGAAGATGTCAGCCCCTCTGTGAAATTTAAGTAACTTGAATCTGGAGTCGGGGGGGTGGGTGAAAAAAAAAAGATTAAAAAAAAATGCTGGAAAAAGAAGTAGAAAGATTGGAGGAAAGCTGCTGTTTGGGAGAGGGTGCTGGAGAAGCAGCTGCCTCTTTGCCTGTCCCTGCTAGAGGCAGTTTTGGGCAGGTAGGAGTTTCTGCTCCTGGGATCACAGGTGATGTCAGTTATGTTGCTACTTTCCCCCCCCTCTCTCCTGGTTTGTAAAATTGGCATAACCTTTCTGAACTGCTCTGATATCTGGGGGTGAAAGTACTCTGAGAGAGCTGGGTGTTAAATTATTCTGTTGGAAACAAAAGTCTCAGCTGAACGTTGTTTTAAAATAGCCAGCCTAGGCCACGTGGTTGCGTGCGGTTTGAAAAGCTCTATTAAGTAGATGAAAACATTGTCTCCTCGCTTGATATTTAAGCATAATGGGGGTTTCCAGGGATGTCTAACACAAACACTGCTCCTGTAAAGCCTTTAACCTGATTTTGTTTGGCTGTTGGTCCATCCTGGTGGGAATCTGGTGTCAGCCCACCCCCCAGCTGCCCTAGGACAGCTGCCCAAGGAAGGCAAACCCAAGCCCAGCGCGTAAGGACTGAGGAGCCTGGGTTAGGGTGACTATGCTGATTCCTGCTTGAAATGCCGGTGTGCCCCAGACCAGGTTTCCATGTGGCACCCCGTGGAGTGCCCCTGGAGGGGAGGAGAGCTGTCACCTGCTGCGTTGGTGTGGGAGGACTTGCATCCTCTTTGGGCACCTGGGATGAGGGTCCTGAGCTGCCCAGAGGAAGCTCCTTCACCTCTGCCTGCCAGGGGAGCTCAGTCTGTGCTACAGTTAGCCCTGGCGCTCAGAGTGCTTAACGCTGTCGTGGATCCCCTTTCAGGGTCTGTACATCAGTCTTTTTTTAGTTATCATGGCTCCTAAGACTGCAATGGAGCTAACATTTGTGCTAGCAGCAGCTGAGGGTATCGGTAGCTGTCTAGGACTATTATGCAGAAGTTCAAGTCTTGACCAGCGTGCTGCATCGTAACGACCCCCAGCTGAAGACATGTCCAAGAGATGTTAGGCAAAGCTTTTCCTCTTTATTGTTTTGTGCCTTTTTAAATGTGGAAAGTGCTGGAAGATGCTGTTGTGTGGGATGTGTGTCCAGGCACAAAACAGCATCGCTTTTTCTGCCTGCTTTTCCATCACATCAGACTCTGCTTGTTTGTTTGCTGTTGTTGTGCCTATATTCTTTTTTTTTTAGCTCCTCCCTCTCCCCCCCCCCCCCCCCCCACTTCATTTCTTGCAAAAAAAGTTATTTAGCCTGTGAGTGTGCGGGAGCTTATTGTGCATGGAGAGCCACAGCACAAAGGATTCCAGAGACAATCTTGTTTCCTCTCGCCAGCGCAAGCCGCCCGGCCAGATGATTCAGAAACACAACATCTGCGAGTCTTAAAAGGAGTTATGCTCTGTTTGACTGCAGCTTAAAGCACGGGGAATGGGGGAGGGAGAATCCATTCCAGAGCCTGGAGGGTTTTATCAGACCACTCACGGTCCTGTGTCACAGCTGCAGCCCAGCCTGTACAGATATGTTAGTGGATGCCTGTGTTTGAGCTGGGGCTTCAATTTGCAGCTGGTCTGTAGATTAGCGATGGGCAGACTTTCCCCATGGGAAGCCCTGGCTTGTGGGGCATGGAGATCCCTCCCCAGGTAGGCTGCAGCTTTAGCACCGGAATGGCTGCCCTGGTGCTGTATTGGCACTTGTTAGCCCTGATGTTCTTTTGGCTCAGAAATCTGGATGCAGACATCCTTAATGAAGCGGTTCCGCTTTCCCACAGTGGCAGCTCTGAATGGTGCTGTGCCGTAAGGACGGACCTGCTTTCTCAGCAGTAGCTACAGGCTTTCCAATGCTCCCATTGCCCAAAGAAGTGTGTGTAGGTCCTCTAGAGATTGCCTCTGCAGGGACCCCAGGAGGCCTGTTGCCAGCCCAAGCACATGCTGGCTGTCAGGGGGCTGAAGCACATGCAGTGAGTTCAGGAGACTGTTGGGTCTCTGTGTCTCCCAGCGCTGTTCCAGGTAAGCCTGCTTGAATGCTGTCTTGATGCTTGATGTTCTTTTTTTTCAGTTTGGTCAGTGGTGTGTCTGACAGATTTGCTCTCCAGCTCAGTACAGCTCTGGTCCAGCTGGGGCATAATGGGGCATTTCTGACCAGGGAAACTCCTTTCAGATCTTATCTCTGGATCTGCACAGACAGGAGGGTTGGTTAACCCCACCCCACAAGTCATTCCCTCCAGTCTTATGAGACAAAGCATTTCCAAGCCCATGGATCAACCTCCCAACTTAGACGTGCTCCATGATACGTCAGGATTTGGGTGACCTCTTCCATCTCTCCTCGGGTGCTGTTGAAGTTCAACACTGCACCAAGTGGGAGAAGAGGCATTCAAGCAAATGGCAGGGACTAGCAGCTTTAAAAAACCCCTGTGTTTGCAGAGTGATGTTTCTTTTAACCTTTAAAGTCTCTGCTTTGCTTCCTTTCAAAGCCTCCTGCTTTGATTTCCCGTTCACAGTTGTCATTCTGGCAGCCCCTGGAAGAAAGGAGACATGCGCGAGGGTTAAAGAACAGCTGCGGGAACATAATTAATGCTTTGCAACATTTCTGAAGGCCTTTAGCACCTTGCCGTGACCCAGCCTGTAACATCTGTGCGTTGGCAGCAGCCAAGCTGTAAAACTTCCCTCCTGCAAGTCCTGCACAAAGCAACTGTCGCCTGCCCGAGGCATGCAATCGGGGCAGAAACTTAACAAATCAGTACAAAAGGCAGGCTGCAACGCAGATGGCAGGTCCTTGGGTGCTGGGATTGGCAGTGGTAAGGGGCTTCCAGCTGCTAATCCTTGTAGGTGTCCAAGGGGGGATGTGGAAAACTGCTGCTTTTGAAGAGATTTAATAAGAGAAATAGGACATATCCGAATCTGTGTGTAACACCAGTCCCTCTGCTTGCTCGTGTTCTTGCCCACTGAATGGATCTGGGTAGAAGCCAGTGCCCAAACCCTGCCCGGAGCTGTCAGAATGATTGTCTGCACAGCTGTCACATACCCCAAGGGATGCTGAATGTGTCCCCATTTGGATCATGTTTTATCAAGGTCTGTCTTTTGCAGCAGCACTTCTCCCTTCATGTGGCTAAAGGGCACCTTCAGGGCTTGCCACCCTCATTTTTATGTGAGCTGTAACTCAGTACAAAGAAGATGTGTAAGTGGCTCCAATTCCCGAGACCTCCAGCTAGCATTTTCCTTTCAGTCCCAGAATGCAAGTCACAGCTGGAGCTACCTTGGTGACCAAAGAGAAGATGAACGAAAGCACTTTGTTTTTGAAGATTAACTTTTTTCTTCTTCTGTATCTCCATTTTCCTCCCTGTTTCACTGCAGCCAACCCTGCTGAGTTTCCAGCCTTCAAAGCCCATCGTATCCAGCTGGACGGGAGCAAGTTTGCCAAGGGAAGTGTTCGTCCTTTGCTCTTTTTGATTTTCTGAGAGGCCCGTGACTGTAATGGATGCCAAGCAGCCCTAACCTTCACCTGACTGGAGTTCCCAGCTGCTGCTGTGTTATTACAGCATCTCTGCCTGATACAAATTCAGCTTGGTTCCTCATACCTGGAAATTTTATATGACAAATGAGTCTCATTCCTGATTCTAGTCTCCCTTTGACGGACCAGACTGTCTGCTACCTGGGAGAGGTTTGTCGATCTGAAAGGCCGGAAGGAAGCATTACATTTCTCTCCTTTGCCTTCTATTAACAGTGTGCCAGAGACACTAATCCAGCATTTGAATTTCAGCCAGGTAGCTGGAAGGGACTGTATCTTGGCACCCTCCTCTGATGGACTATCCAGCATTGCTTCTCTTCACGCCTTCCCGTACTTCTCTCGCCTTTGGGCAGGAGGGAGGTGTCGCTAGGGAGAGGAACTTTCTTTAAAAAAATCTCTTGCTTCACAAGTCAGATGAGGATGGTTTGCTGCATCTCTGATGAAATTTCTTCCCTTCAGAAGGAAATGTGGTTGGGTTTGCAGTTGGCTCCCTCCTGGTAATGAAAACGATGGGGTTACTTCAGGGACAGCGGCTGGGGAATTAGGGCTGAGTAACAGTGTATTATAACATCTCAGACATCTTTCTCTACGCAGCTTAAACAATGCATGAGCCATGATGTCCCTGCCGGCTTGGTGAGCCCTACAAGCTGTATGGCTGTCTGGGGCACCTCTGAGATGTATCTCCAGTTTTGCAGTGTGTGTTTGACTCCGTGTCTGTTGTTACATGCTTATGTGCTGCTTTCCTTGGTGAAGAGGAATAGGGATTACTGCCTTGCTGAGATGCAGCTTGGCTATGCTTAGATTTCAGGTGCTGAACTATTTTTCCTTTGGCTGGCATTTGCAAGGAGGCATCTTTTTTTTTTCTGGTGGTAGTGCCTTAGGGTCCTAATTCATGACCAGCTTCTCTTGGTGTGTTGGATGCTATGCAGTCACTTCTTCCTCACCCTACAATCAGTTTTTAAGGGGACTGGAGTAAGCAATAGAGTATTATTTTAGTTTGGGAATTGCAGCTGAGATAGAAAGTGCCTTGCTCTGATGGTCATTTCAGTGTCAAGTGTGTCCCAACCTATGCTGGCTGGAAAATGGTAAGCAAGTTGCTGCAGTGTGTATGAAGGTGAAAAGAAGAGAGCATAATCATGGGGGAATGAAAGCTGAGATGACTCTGAAGATCTGGTATCAACAGCCAGGAGTATGGGGGGGGACACGCTTTGGGTCGTGCAGCCATGACAGAGCTGAAGTGGGTGAGAACAGGACCAGGTGCATCACCACCACTTGCTTTGTCACCAGGGATCCCCACAGCAGTTTATCCAGAAGCAGTCTCTTCACGCACAGAGAAAGAAGCTGGTCACCCTGCTGGCTCTTGGCTGGAGTGCCCTGAGCGGGTGGGAGCTGGAGGAGAGCAGGTTTGCTGCGGCAGTAGGCTGAAGACCAAAGCAGCCCAGTTTGCCAGCTCTCAGCAAGTGCCTGTGCGTGGTGACTGCAAATGCAATGAAGGCTTGGGGATACGCGCCTGTGGCTGGCTGTGCTGTCCAGGCTGGCAGCCAGCTGTGCCACGGGGGTGCTGCACCATTTAATTCTCGCTGCAGGTCTTGCTGGACACAGAAAGCCTTTGGATCATAGTGGAGGGCCCAGTCTCCAAACCATTGGAGCAGCCACTGAAGTGTGGGCACAGGAGAGACCTGGTACCCTGCTGAGGGGCTGGTGCAAGGAACAGCCAGGCCTGCAGCAGCACTTTTCCAGGCATGTTCTTTGTCTGGGACCGGGATTGTAAAGAGCTGCTCTCTTCCATTGAGTGTGAGCAAAGCTCTTCTCACAGATGTGTGGCTCTTTCTGCATGAGCTGTTCTCCATGACAAGTAAGAACAAGGCATGGTGACCAGAGAAGAAGTGCCAGCTCTGAAGGAGGGATGCTAGTCTGGGAGATACGGTGCGTGAGCCACCTGGGGCTCCCCCCTCCTGGCTGCCTCCTTCACCTGCCTGGGACTGGAGGGAGCAGCACCCAGCGAAAGCAGCTTGCAGTATGTATAGCATTGGAGTGGGAGACAGCACGTGGCCTGGGAGTGTGAGAGCTCCCCAACCAGCCAGGCTGGGTCTGCAGCATCCAAGCAAGGAAGAGTCTTGAATGAGGAAAGAAAGGGGATGCGGGAGAAAAAAGGGCAGTGGATTAATAAGTTATACAAATCAGATTGCCATGGCTCCTGTTCTTTGTCTTATCCCCGTCAGCTCCAAGAGAGTGATTTTTAAAAGAAAATGAATGCCAAGATAGTATGTAGAACATACACAAAATCCCAAGTGTTTTGTTAGGAAGCTGCTCTTTTCTCCCAAGAATATTCTTTTTCTCTGTGCACATGCATATGCTCTGGGCAAATCCCCTTAATGTTATTTTGTGGTAAAGGCCCTCGAATACTGGTGTTTGAAGGAGAACATATTTCATGTTTGCACCCAAATTTGTGATTGTATGGGGAAAACCCCCACGTTTCCAGCCAATTCTGAAGCAAGGAAGTGTCATATTCCTCTCCTTTGCCTCCTATTAACAGGGTTTCTAGAGGCGCTGAGCTCCTGCGGTTCCCACTGACGTGAGCAGGGCAAAGCAACTCTGAAAATTAGAGGTGGGAGCTCTCCAAAGAGCCCAGCCCTCTGCTTCCTTGCTATTCCTGTGCATCCTGCAAGACCCCAGACGTGAGACCTGGTGTGTTTGCTACATGCTGGCTTGCTGTAGGACCTCCCGTCTGCTTTATAGCCCCATGCTGTGTTTCTCAAACCAGCGAGTTGCTGATCAGGCCAGATGATGGGGACCTGACCTGAGCACTATTGCTTTTGGGTGGTGGTCATCTCCCTTTGATTGCTAGGCATAAATCTCCCAGGAGTCACAGGCAGAGATAAATATATCAGTGAGACCCTGGCTGTGGAGTCGGAGCAAGTGTCTGAGGCATTGCCGATGTGTTTGTTCACTGTCCCATTGATGTGGCAGGGTGCAAAGGACTAGTTAATCAAACTGGAGGAATTAGGTGCCACCCAGCTATTTTTCAGTTGTCACCTGGTGATCAGACTGAGCAGCTGCTCCGACAGCCCTAAGCGCTCAGGTGGTGGTGTTTGACAGTGAATTAAACAGCAGGACCATGTTCTCTGCTCCTTTGCTCTTACAAATTGGGACTGAGTCCTCAAACCCACCATTTACCTGCGTGTGGGAGGAGGAAAAAACGGGGTTGTAAAATAAAATGAAACAGACCAGTCAAGTAATTTAATTCTTAAATCTTGTCTCCCTTGGGCTAATCTCCTCCAAGCCATTCTTTGCTCAGGTCAACTGCTTTTAATTAGCAAGCCTCATTGATCAGGGCAGGAGTGGGAGCTGGTGGGTTGCTGTCCAGGTCTTTTTAATTTAGAGGCTTTTTTTTCTTGCTGGAGGGATGGTATTACCCAGAGAGGAGACTGGCAAGAAGACCCTGGAATTGTTTGAAGGAGGCTGACCTGCGATCGCCTTTACTGCATCTCTTCTGGCAGAGTCAGGGGTTGGATAATTTTCAAGTGGAGGAAGGAGGGAGGGAAAAAGAATTAGCCTGAAAGCAGGTTGTGGTAATGTTGGAAATTACTGTATGGCTATAATTGCAGGCAGGGGTGTGTGTGTGTGATTTTTGTCCTCCCTGGGAAAGGCAAAAACCCCAAGGATCTGTGCAAACAGCACCAGTCTGCCCAGCTCTGGAGGATGCTCTTCTCCAGTCTGCTTTCTCAAATGGGGCTGCCCAGCCACATGGAGGAGTACCTTTGTGAGAAGGAGAGCGGCCAATCCCGCCTGCCTTGGAGAGGGATTCCCTGCAGTCTAACACGGTAGAGGTTCCTACCGTGGCTTTTCAGCCTCTTACAGTGGCTGTCTGAGGCGTTAATACTAGGGATAGGTCTTGTCATGTTACTGTGCCTTTGGGCAGGGGTGGTGGTGGTGCTGACTGGCTTCTCTAGCTGGTGTCTCCATAGGAAGCAAGGCTAAAAAATGCACCCCTAGACTATCTTACCCTCCCGAAGGAAGACACTTCGTTCTTCCTCCCTGCAAATGAAAAACAACTATATACATGATACTAGTGCTTCTTTACTCCATTACCAGAAGTGTTTGGACCTCTCTGTATTAAGTGTGGATGCACCGGCATCTCTGATCTCTGCCAGATCCCCTCGTGGTACCGTTGTCTTGCCTTTTAGATGAATTCTGGCACCGTTAGTGGATTGCATGATGACTATAGATGCAAATTTATGGGCCGTCGTTATGTGGTCACTGGGTGATTGCACACTCTGCCTCTGGGCCTCTCGTAGTTCATAGTTAAGGAAAATACATCTGATTAATTAATTAGCACAAATTTGCTATTTTATGTATTTGATCAACTAAGCCATGAAAATTCTGAAATGCAGTTAAATCAAACAGAAAGGAAGTGGCTTTGTATCAAACTATTGAATTAATATAATTATCTTATTGACTAAATCATCAAATAAACCTACAGCTCCTTTATCTGCTTTACTTAGCCATTTGGGAAGGCAACTGCCTTGTTCAGCTCTCAATCCCTGAAGCACCGGTCTCAATGCCAACGTCTGTCTTTATATTCCGGTCAGATAGGTGATCCCACGGAGGTGATCTCTGGCTGAATCTCCCACTGAGAGCAAGACTCCGATGTCCATTATAGCTGTCAGCCAAAATTATATATATTTGGGTAAGAGGTGATCTCTTGCATACCCACTCCAACGTGAATTACTGAGCCTGAACTGACATTACGCAGCTTGTTACATTTCAAATTACAGAAGGAAAATGCTGGTGAGTCATGACTTTTCAGGGTTAAACATGCCATAGGAACATGGGTACCTGTCTTGCAGGCCAAGGGCTATATCACGGCCTGCTTTTGGAGCTGGGGAGGTGCTCTTGAAATGTCTTCTCCAGTATGTTTAGTGGCTCTTTCTCTGCAAAGGGCTTCCTATTCTTGCATCTTAAGGGTGAAGGGTATGAGTGGAAAGGTATTAATATTAGTAGTGTTAGGTATTAGTATTAATAAATTCTAACATGGGCTGGCTTAGGGAGACCACCCCAAAGGACTGATATTCTGCTGCAAGTAATTTTAACCAGTGGTTTTAGTTGCCCAACTGTTTAAGGTATCAGACTGGTTAGCTGGCTGGAAGTTGCTTTCTTAGACCTGTCAATTATGCGACCCTGCCAATGGTTCTGCTTTTTGGTGGCTTGCCAAAAGAGGGAGAGGAAACAGCTATGTCAAAAAGAAGGTATGTAAGGTAGAGCGTGGCAGCTGCAATGTGAAGCTGTAAAATGTGGGCTTGATTTTAAATCAGGGTCAGCTTCCCATTGGAGTAATCCCGATCTTTAACCAGGCAGCCAGCCAAGAGCTGGGTGTGATTAGTCAGAGACATTATGATCTGCGAGTCCACCTCTGTTGACCCTGCAGGACTCCCAGCTTGAAAACATTAAGAACTTGCCACAATTTGGTGCTAAAATTGTCATCAAGCCCCCCAAAAGTTTTCTCCTCCATAGGCAGGTGCAGGAGGCAGTGGGTCTCTCTGCAAGCAGATGTTTAACTGGGTTTTAGGCTTTGAAGCAATGCTGAGCTCATGTAGGAATTGGGGAATAGGTTGGGGCTTTTGAGAACATCCCCGTTTTGGGCTCGGTTTCCTAATGCAAACCTCAGCCTGTCTCATGGGTCCCCCAGCCACCTCCCCGCTGGCTCATTGCTGATAAGCGACGCAATTTCATCCTTATCATTCCAGCTGACAGCAGCGAAGATGACTCATCCACAGCGCTGTTACTGGAGTGTGGGTTTAGCCTCCAATTGTACTGCGAAAAGAGAATAAGCAGGATGGGTTCATGAAGAGGAATGTATTGTTCCTTCCAGCTTAGGGTTGCTGTCTTGTGGCTCAGACACTAACAATATTGTCGATCTCTCTGAAGTCTCACTCCTAATGTACCTCAGTGGGGGAGAAGCGGTAAAAACCTAGAGGCATGATACAGGTTTGGCTTTGTGCTGTGCTCAAACTTCTCCATGGTTCCTCCTTCTTCAGGAAACAGTCACTCCACAGGTGAGGCATGAAATGCATCCATTGAACAAATGGAAAGAGACTGTCTCAGCAGGGGAGAGATTCGAATAACCTTGTGCTTCTGTCAGTTTTTGGGGGGGAGGTTTCCAGCCTTCCTTGGATGCAGATTTCCCAGGGGTGATGCTTTTCGTCCTGCATGTGATTTTTGCTTTTGGCAAGCTGCCCTTGGTGCTGCGTGTTGCTTGAGATGAAAAGCTGGAGTGAAGCATGTTCTTAACACTTAGGAAAGCAGCTGCGTTGTCAGATTCACCTTGAAATGCTGGTGAATGGCTATACAGGGGCCAGCACCCCTGTTACCCTGCATTGTCAGGGCTGCTCTCTGTAGAGATGAGGAAGACCACGGCCTCCCTTCCTGGTGGAGACAGCAGCAGGAGATAAGAGTTGACTGAGGACACAAAGGTTTGGTTCTAGCCTCAATTTCTGGAAGTCTGGTCCAGCATTTGAGATTGTACCTTGTGCTGATGCCCCCTCTGTGATGTGCCAGTCATACCTGGGCTGCTCCTGAGCAGCACTATTTGGCCCGGTTCTCTCCTGGCGAGCTGTCATGGTCACCCATTGGTGTCAGTTGGTGGGACCTTCCTGTCATCTGTCAGGATTCGCCTTTCTCTGATGTTGTGAAGTGATGGGCACCTCCCTGGGCCCTTCACCATGGGGAGATGCTTTAAAGTGGAGTGCCTAATCTCTAGGTACAGGTGGGTGAGAATGGTTGAAGAAACATCTGGTTGAAAATGCAAGCAGGTCAGGCATTGTCAGAGCATCCTTGGCCTGCATAACTGGCATTAAGGTCAAAATTTTTGGCTCTGTACCTGCAAAGCGATGATAGGTTGTGTATTCTAAGCATCTGCAGGGTGAGGGAGATCTTGCTGCTGGAGAAGGTCTCTCTGTAGCAGATGTATGTCACTCTACTGGTGCCCGGTGTGGTCCATATGGTCGGTCTGGTGCCAGCTCTCTGATTTATAACCCTAATGGTACCTGTGCTGCAATGTTGTGGGACCTCACTGTATAGATCATCTCCCCTTCTCCTCTGATGTCTCACTTGCTTTGCACTGATGAATTTTAGGGGCCACTCCTGCAGATTCACATAAGATCAAATCCTTCCTCATTGTCCTTCTCCTCGCTGGAGAGGCTATGTGCCTGGACAACGTGCATCCGACAGGTCAGTCTGCCCCAAGAAGACCTCCTGTCTGTTCCCTGTCAGACACCAAAATCTTTCCCTCTCTGCTTGTATCAACCAGTCAAGGTGTGTGACAGGGGAATGCCCTGGGCACTGGACCATGTTGGTGCTTGAGCATTGCTGGGCTACGCATGAGTTGCAGGCAAGAGGGTGCCCCAGTGCGCTCGATGTCTTGACTTTCCCTGCACGTCCAAATGTGCATCTCAGAGGATGCAGCGGGACTTTGTTCCCTTTCTGCATCTGTATTCTCTTGCCCAAAAGCAGATAATCCAGCCCAGCATTCCGTGTCCATGCTGGCACTGCTTGCGATATTGCACATGGTAGAGGCTCTGAACTGCTTCAGCCCTGCAGCATCTCCCTCCTCCTTCCCTTCGTAACCCTTCTCAGGCTCCCTGCTTGCCCGTATGGGGCCCTGGCCGTTTGGTCTTGCAGAGGATGCTGAGGCTGGACTGCTCTTTTTTTGGCAGAACAACAATCTGTGCTTAGGTCAGCCGTAATTTAATCGAGTGGTACAAAGGATTTAGTGCACCTTGCAGATGGAAATTGCCTTGGGCTGGACAAAAGAAATACGCATGCCCTTCCCTTTCTCGCCTCCTACAGTGGCTTAGTCTGTGGTTGGTTTTTTTTTTTTTCCCTTCCCCACTCCATGACATACAACTCGGAGGTAGTTTGCATCTCAGTGTGTCTCAAAGCATTACGAGGCTGCTTCTCTAGCAATGATGAATTCAGTGTATAAAGCCCAGAACCGTGATTTCCCTTAGGGTCCCTTGTAATAATAATTTCTGTAAATAAAGGCTGGAATCAGGATCTCTGTTGTAATAGGATTTTGTTTGTGCAAGGGCTGGTAGCCGTGTCCCCCTGACACTGCCCTATAATAGGATTGTGGGCTGTATCACAGCAGTGCAAGCCGGCTGGGAGGGGCCAGGCCAGCACAGAGCACCCTTGCAGGGAGGGAGAGGGGTAGGACTCGCATTTGGGATGTGCTAGGAAGTTGTGCAGGCCGTGAACACAGAGCTGACGGGCACCTCTGATGCTGGGTCTTGCCAGGCTGGTGAAATGTCTGGTTCGTATTCCTGGCGGGTCTCAGGGCTTTCTGCAAAGACCCCATGTCTGAGGTAAAGCCCCCGTTCCCTGTAAGGTGCCAAAGCCTGCTTGCCTTGGAGGAGAGGGAAGAGCCTGGGAGCATGGGGTCTGAACTGGCTACAGAGTGCTCTTGCTGCTGCTGTAACTGCACTGATATGCGTGGAGAAATGCTGCAGCCTCTTCATCTCTGGACTCAGAACTTAGGGTGCCGTGCACAGGCTACCGCAGTGACCCACATCCCGAACCAGCTGCCTTCCTGCGAAGCTCATGTCTATAAATGCATATCGTTGCTGAGAGCGCAATTTGGCAGCCTTCTGAATGAAGGGTGCAGGAAAACGGTGCACTTAATTATGGCTGCTTGGGAGAGAAGTGGGTGAGGAGGCATGTGCAATCGCAAGCCTTTGGGACTGTTACATTTTTTTCTCACCTGTTCTAGCAGTAAGAAGTGCATGGGGGAAGCATGCGCGTGTTCGCACATTCACGCTGCTACCCCTGCCGGGTGCAATAATTCTTCCTCTGCTGGTGAGCGTGTGCTGGAAGTGATGGGGATCTTTGTGTCCGGGCTGCTGCAGTGCTGCAGAGCATCATTGCTGCAGGATCCTGAGCCGCTGTGGGTGAAGGCAGGGTGTTTTGAACGTACACACCTCAGACACATTCGTAAATTAAGACCTTTAGTCTTGCACTGGCTGTGTCTCATACCAAAAAGCTTGCATCCTGAATTGGTCCTGCACCCAGATTAGATGGGCTCAGTACCACCTGGTGATGTGATGAGAAGCCCAATCGTTTCTGCGCTATGGAGGCGAGAGGCTTTTCCCTAGGCAATTGTGATGGCAAAGGGTTGATGCCAAGTTAAGTGTCGGCAGCAGCGAGTTGTGTTGTTCTCAAAAATAACCAGGTGCCAAAACCGTTTGTCATCGCCGCTTTGTGAAAGGTGTGCTGGCACTTCGCATCCCTCCCTGGCGTCATGGGGAAGGCTCAAGTTAGCTCTGACAAAGCCTGCACACCATTCACAGTGTAATTAGCACCACAAGTCTTGCTAATTGCTGAGGGTTTTTTTTCTCCCCCTTCCTTTTCTCCAGCACAAAATTTCTCTAGTTATCTTGGGTTATCATCATGGTAGACAGCGTGCTAAGCCTGGATGCTCCTTCTGAGGGCTGGTGTCAGGAATAATTACTGCTGTAGTAAGCTGATCAGCCCTTCATTATTAGCTGCTGTTGTTGTTACCCGACATTGATTAGTAATTTGTAGCTGCCAGTGCTTTCCTCTGTCCTCAAAGCCGAGTGTTTGCTGGTGCCGAGGTGCTGTTCTGCCAAGGACAAATGAACATCTCCCCCTTGCCACCCCCCCCGGCACTTCCCTATCTGCGCTTTGGTTTTTAAATACACAGTTTGTGGCTGGCAGCACCAGCCCTGTCTGAATGCTGACTTTGCAGCTGAAAATTACAGAGGGTCCCACCTGGCCACGATGATGGAAGATCTTGTGGTGAGTGACCCAGTGGTGGGACAATGTTTGTAATCAGGCCGAGTGCCTCGCAGTGATGCCCTCAACCCCCCCGTCATCCCTGGGTCTTGCCAGCTAGAGAGGGCAGCAGAGATGCCACTATAAATACTAACTAGCTCCAGAGCAGTCAGTGATGTTTGTAGGTGGCTGCTCATGTGTGTTCATGTCTGGACTGGTGAGGTTGGGTTTGGACGAAGGTGGGGTTTGGACTGGGGGAAAAGGAGAAAACACAGCTGTAGACCCTGTCCTGTTATGAGATGTTCAGGGTTGTTTTAAAGTAAGACCATTTAGTAACTTGAAACTGTAAATGCTGAGAGAAGGGGAGCTTCCCAGACATGACCTGGGATGGCAGGGGTCCTTGCTCTGCAGAGCCACCCTGTTTCACAGTGCTGACTCCCTGTGCCCTCTCCCTGTGGCTGTATCTGCTTCCTATATGTTTTTTCTGTTCCTCCCTGGCTCCACGAGCCACGTGCTGTCACTTGGTTGTCTGATCTGCTGATCTGTGGACCAGCTGTGCCCATCAAAGCAGGGTCAGGGAGTAGAAGGCAGGCTTGCAAGCCTGGGCTGGAAGTTCGGGGAAGGGATGTCTGGAGGCAAGTGCCTTCCATGTGATCTGCATCCCAGCTGTGCCTCATGTGCCAGCATGTTGCTAGCTCCCGCACTGCCTCAGGATCTCAGCAGTGAATCTTTCGAACAATTTGGGCCATCATCTGACACGGATGATGGTCAGCATTGCAGAGCAGCATCTCAGGACAGCGTCCCAGGAGATGGTTTATCTACCCTGGGCAAGCCTAACACCACTGGCAGGGTACGGGGGATTAGCTCTCCTCTGTGGAAGTGGGAGGGCTTGGGATGGCATGGTGCAGACCAGTCTCCCCACCCGGCTCCATAAGCCCTGCCACTGCTGCTGGGAGGCAGCAAGTGCAATCACACCAACGTATGTAAATGTCTGTCTGACACAGCAGGTATAAATCATGCATGGGCAGCCAGAGACGGCAGGGAACGCGCCTCCCGTAACCCCTACTCTGACTAGCATCCTTGTGATGCCAAGGGGGCGGCAAGGGGCAAAGCTTGATGTCACTTCTTGGCACTCCGAGAGGGCATTATTCAAAGAGACGGTGACCTCTCCTGGTGCGCAGAGCGCTGCCGGGGACCTCCAGCCCCACGTCTGCGGCAAATCAAATGATGTGCTGCAGGAGAGGAGGGTTGGGACTCAGACATCCATCATCAACCTGCTGACCACAGAGGAGAGGAAGAAAAAACTGCCAGGAAGCTTCCCCTCCGTCGGTCCTCAGAGGCACCGGTAGCTTTAATCCTGGGGTTTCTTCTTACTCATCCATTAGTGGGTACTAACCGCGGCTCCCTGTGCAAGCACCTTAATGGCTGCTTGGCCTGGACCAGCCCTAATTAAGACTGAAGAGTGGTTTCTTTTCAAAACCCCTGTTCAAATGTGTTTTTCTAGTCTCTCACCTTCCCAGATGAGATTTCTGGGGCTCAGGGTGGGCGGGTTTTTTTCTACTCTTTAGTAGTTCCAGTGATTCACCAGTTTGAAAATGTGAGAGGACTGCGGGACACCCAACCAGACTTTCTTTCTGATCAGCACATTCAGGGGATTTTATTATCTTTTCTCTTCCTCCCCAGACAGCTCAAGCTCCGAGGTAGCTCAGGTAGAAAGCTACAAACCGCAGAAATTAATCTTTGCTGACAAAAGCTTCCCGACTAAGCACTGGTCTGGATTTGAGGACGTGCTTGAAGTTGCAGAGAATGTGTGAGAAGGGTACTCCCAGGTGAGCTTGAAAAGTTGGAGGTAGCACCAGGATGTGTCCCACCGCTGTGGTCGATCATGGCAGGGCGTGTACTCACTGTGGGGCAGAGTTAAGGGTATCTAGGCCACTTTCTGGGCATGACGACAACTGTGTTGTAGCACAGGCCTTGATATTGCCAGGTATTTTGGAGGGTGAGACCAGAAGCCAAAGTGCCAGCCTGCAGAGGTCTGCATCTTGCTCGCAGGCTGCTCTGTAGGGCTGAGAGGTTTCTTCAGCTTGGAGGCTACATACTCCAGCCCCTCTCCTTTGCTGGTGCAAGCCAGTCTACAACTGCTAATTTCAATGGGCCAGCCTCAGTTTAACCAAAATGACAATGTTACCTTTGACCTCAGTTGAATTCCCTGGAGCATCCTCTCCCCTGTGGTCTACCCAAGGCCTTGCTTTCCTTGCCTTCCTGACACCCAGTGTCATGTCCAGCTTGCCCCTGCTGTTAAGGCCACCATCTCAGCCGTAGAAGCAATGCTGGGCCTTGGCTGCTGGCTGATGTGTCAGTGGAAAGGAGAGAGGCCGCCATGCTCTCCCTCTTTCTCGTGCTTGTTTCAGCTCCCTTCAGGTCTCACGAAGGAGCATTTTCTCTATATTTGCACGGTCTTTGCTCTCACAGCCTCCATGAGTACCTGTGGACCTTGCTTAGGTCCCCTCCAGCCTCCTCTGCTGTCCCTCAGGTTTCCTGGGATTCCCAGGGAGTTTTGGGTAGGTGGAGGACACTGCGGGCAATCCTGCAGCGGACACTTGTTTGCTGCCTGAACCATTCTTTTCTCTAGAGGGCCTGCCTCTCTATGCTGTCTGGGAGGTGCTGGTTGATATGTCACTGCATGGACTGACGTGCCTTTGGTCTTGTGTGGTGGAGACAAAGCATCATGTGAGGGGCTGTTAAATTGGAGAGCAACGTGGGCCAAAAAAAGCTGCTGGAAAACATCTTTGCTGTGGAGTAAGGACCTGGCCCAAAGTGGGGTCTGCTGGGATCTGAACCCACCTTTACAGAAGACTTTTCTGGGTGGTTGGCACTTCCCTGTGTGCAGAAAAGGCTTGTGATATGCAGCTTTCACAGACTCACCATGTAGGCTCCACTGGTGTCTCCCCACAGGACAGCCCGGTACTGGCCAGGAAGAGTCCCCAGCTCATATCTCTCCAAGTGGGTTGCTGAGGGCAAGGCAGTCCTTCAGATGCCCCGAAGCAGGAGAGAGAGTTGCCTACTCTCTGGCCAAGTTGTCCCAAAGGAAGACCTGAGTGTCACAACACCCCCTAACTCCCCATCCAACGTTGATTGAAATCTCTTGGAGTCTGGCCCATGCTGCACTCCTAAACCTCAGGTTCCCTGTCCCTGCTAACAGCTCTCTTCTACACAGGTGACTGGGGAGTGTGGAAATTCCTCCTGTTTTCCCAAGCCTGTCCACAAACAAGGCAAGGGGCCTCTAGATGGCAATGTTTCTGTTCAGGAGGCCAGCAGCTGCTTTTCAGGCAAGCTGTACCGTTCCCTTCCGTGCAGAGCTTTGGAAGCTCTGAGATTTACACTGGGCTGAAGTGGACAGCTTAGCACCCTGTTGCCTCTTATCACTTCCTCAGTGAAAGTGGCTTGGATTTTGTGACCTCAGGGGACCAGCGGTTTTAGCAGGCTAGACAGTAGTTTTCTGGCTGTCCTTCCCTCCATGTGATGAAATTGGCTTGGGCTTGGTTGCTCAGACAACTGCCCGTTGATCGGGGAGGTACCACGGTTTTTGGAGGTGATGGGAGTCCCTTGCTGTGACTGCGAGCTACTGGTAAAGGGCTCGGTGTTAATGATGCTCAGCTCGTTTCCCACATGTGCTTGAGGGTGCAGACAGAGGACTCTGCTCCCCCTGATGCAGTCAGTGTGCGTGGAGGGTGCGTGTATGAAAATAGGGCCTTGCCATTTGGCTGGAGAAGAGCTGGGACATTAGGGAAGGAAAACGTTGCTGGAGAGAGGACTGTAATTGCTCCTGCATGCTTAGACTGTCACTTGCTACCTCCTCCCTGTTCCTAGCTCTGCTTGGTGCCTGAGCGAAGGGGATGCTGGACTAAATACCCTCTGCTTTTCCCAGGGCTTCTGCCATGACAGTGAATGGAGACCACACCTCAGAGGCTGTGCCTGTGTTTATTATCTCTCCTGGATGCCACTGTTATAGGTACTTTCTTTGTCCATCACTGGCAAGGGAGAGAGGATGGAGGGAGGCTTGGAGGCCTACCTGAAGGCTGCTGTCCCTCACAGACAGCGTCAGTTCTAGCTAATCTTGATCATACCACAAACCCCTCTGCAGGACTCTCCAAAAGCAGTCTGGGTGATGGGCTGCCTGAGGAGCCAGCTGCTGTGTGCCTCTGGCCTCTCCCTGAAGTCCTGACAGCTCCCAGAGGGACCAAGCTCACTTGATTTCTCCTGACCTTGTTTTATCATGGGCTCAACTCACTTGCTGTCAAGAGAAGGAGAGGAACACGTGGAGAGATGGGGATGTCTTTCTGCCTCTGGGCACTGTGAAATGCAGCACATGCAAACTGGGGTCCTATAACTTTTCCCTCTTAACTGTTCTCGTGGGACCTGGAAAGAAAATACAGCTCCTTGCCAAAGTCCCCAGAAAAGGCGAGCAGCATGGAAAGTAAGCACCATGTTCAGCAAAGGTCTCAGCAAGAAATCAAGCAACCAGTTTGTACATGTTTTGGCTCCTTAGAGTTTTATGAATCCAAGTATACTCTCATCTTGGGAGCACTGTTTTTGTGGACCAGAAATTGAGGCTAGACCCAGATCTTGCTTGCACTTGCCTGGTGTGATCACAGCTGACCTGGGATCCAGGGTCGCATCCTTTTCAGTTTTTGGTGGTGGTTTGAGTGAACTACTGCTTCTTCGACCAAGGAAAGCATTGAGGTGTGTGTGACAGTGTTTCCTACCTGCATAGCGAGGGTGGGAGTAGCAAGCCCTGCTCCTGAAGCTCTCCCATTGCTCTCCATCCCTTCCTTCTCCCCTCTGCCTGCCCAACCTCGGCCTCCCAGGCCTGCTCATGCTCCTTTTCGCCAGCGCTGCGGAGGAGCCTGGAGCTGGTCCCGGGCGGTGGAACTACACTGGTGCCACAGAGCATGGAGGGGGGATGGGGTGTCAGGAGCTGCAGGAGATGCCAACTGATGCCCAGCTCTGCTTACAGCAGAGGATAAATCCTTCCTGTCTCCCTATGCATCATTTCCCTCTGCATAAAACAGACAGTGATCCTTTTCTTGTCTTGTTGAATTGATGCCAAAGGGGAGAGACTGGCTCCTCCTTGGTATTTTTCCCCACAGCGTGGATAATAGTCTCTTTGGAGTCGGCGTGCTCGTGCCTGGGCTCTCCAATCCACCAAGAGACCTTGAACCCTGGCTTAACAGGAGCGCGGCAGCAGGGGTGGGCTGGCTGCCTCCCAGCCTCTCCATACACTCAGAGCTCGCTCTCATCTCCAGCCTACGCAGACGCTTTCTCTGCCAGTCCTGCACCTGCAGCCCTGGGAAGGCAGCTATAGTCATGCTGCAGCGGGCATGGACAATTGATTATAAGCGGTCGTAGATTACCTGGAGCAATGCTATTAAATTTAATACAGTTCTCCACTGGCTCTTGGGGCACAGCCTTGGGTTGTGTAACTGACATCTTGTTGCAAAGCATTTTGGGGACATTGCTAGGGGTGTGAGGCAAAGAGATTCAGCTGCAAAGCGGGAGAAGAAGATGAGTTTCTGTTGAGATTTATTTCCTTCCCAATAATTGCCCAGAAAAGCTGTGTAAACCTTCTCTGTTTGTGGAACAAATACTGCAAGAGTTACTGCTCTGACCTTTTTTTCCTTTTCCACCGGACAATTGTCTGTGCCCTTGCTATTCAGAAGCCTTGATATGCCGCTGGCAGATTTATGCCGTGTTGAAACCCACCTCTTATTGCCTCCGAGTTGATTGGAAGAAAGGAAACTTGTTCGCTGAAAAATAAACTCACTGCCACATGCCCTGCATACCAAGCTGGGGTTGAAGTTTAAAAACAATCTGGAGCACTGACCTCTTTCCTCTGTCAGCTCCTTGTCTTCTGTCACTGTGTCATCTGTGAAGGGTGGATGACCAGTTACAAACAGGATCACCACTGGATTTAGGCAGGACTGAGATATCTTAGGAGCAACCCACGCTGAGATGGACCGAGGCCACTGCTCACTGCAGGCTCGATGCCTCTTGAGGGAAGGGCTGTTCAGTGTGCAAGTCCTGCCCTGGCTTAACAAAAGCTTGTGGCAAATCCCCATGTGAACACTCTGACAATGATTTGGCGGCTGCTAAATTTGGGAATAAATCCACCTTCCTTGACAGCAATAGTAAATCAGATGAGGCATGTCCAGCGAGGGTTTGGAGTCCATTGCAAAATGCAGTTAGTTTGTGTGTGGTTCAGGGGTTACCCATGCTGAAGAGGATCTGGGGTTAAAGCTCTCTGGAGCAAGCCTCTTGAGTTGAAATTCCATCCTGGGTGAGATCCCAGCAGTTTGTTAAGGCTTTTTGGGGTCTTCATTGCTCTCTGAGCCTCTGGTAGTGGTGCTAAGTGGCCCTCTTCCCTCTGTATCAACACGGAGCTGATAAGCCAACAGGGTTGTATAGACAGCCTGGAGAGGCTGTACAAGGAAGGCCACTTAGTGTCATTGATCCTCCCCTTGGATGCCGCACAACAGCAGATGCCACTTGCAAACCCAGCCTCGGCTCCTCATACGTTTTGGGCGGCTGCACGGTCCCTACGTTTTCTGCACGCCATTGCTACGGGAACTGTTTGGAGCCTGTACCCACCTCCACCCTGCCGCCTCGCTGCCAGGAAACAGCCCTGTCCAAGCAGAAATGGTTTTGCCTGTAAGTTTTATTCTTGGTAAAGTAGGATCTGTGGTAGCTGGTAAATGTCAGCCCTCATTAGGAAATATATCTCGTGGGTGTGTTTCTCCTCGCGTACAAACCTGTTGGAGGCTGCTGGTATTTCACCAAGAGTCTGAGCAGAGAATCAGGCCTATATGTATGTATATATGTATGTATGTATGTGTGCATTTCCTCCTGCAGATGACAGGAGAGTGGAGGGTGTGGGTTTTAATCCGTGTGTGTGTGGGCAGCTCTGCTGATGCTGTTTGTCAGCTGGAATCCCAGCACAGGGCTCTGCGGCATCAGCCGCGGCTTCCTTTTTGCCTTCTGTCACATTTGGAGGGAGGGAAGATGTAGCTGAGTCTTGCAATAGTAGGTCAAAACATACTGCAGCACTAAAGATCAGAGCAAAAGCTTTCTTGTACAAACACATGGTTTTATTCATCCTGTTATTTTCTTTATCAAATGCTTACTTGCCTTTACAGAGCAGCTTTCAGCCTCAGGGAAAGCAAGTGTCTTGTTGGAAGGGAAGCTGGGCTAGTGACTGGAGTGGGTCACAGTTATGGAAGGTGGGTGATCTGGACTTTTATTCCTAGCTCTGCTCTGGCCCCTTGCCCTCCAGATCTCTGTGAAGATCTTAAGAAATGAAGAGCAAGGACTGTTGCTGCATGTGTATGCAGCACATAGCATGGTGGCACCCCCAGAGCATCCCTGGCACTTCAAGAAATGCTAGTCATGGCAATCGCGCTATAAACAAGGATTGTTATGCTGCTGAAGTGCAGCTGTTTCTGGGTGGGTAGCAGTCTGGTTAGGGTACGACCTGGTTAGGGTGCTGGAGTGAGGTCTTTTAGCCAGACAAAGCTGTGCCTGGGATTCTTCAACGTCCAGACATGCAGACAGCTTATTTTTAAGGTCTCATTTGAAAGATGTCAGCTCCCCCTCCCTACTCTTCCCCAGGCAGCGAGAGCAGAAAACTAAATTTATCTGCATTGGGACAGAGAGAGCTGGAGTAAACCAGCCAGGCGCTGCTCCAGATCTGCTGGGTAGAGCAACTGGCACAGAGCTGTCTGTCTGTCCGACTCTGAGACGCTCGGGTGCTGCTGCTGTTGGGGTGGCAGTGACAACTACACAGTGTTTTCCATTCCAGCTCCTGGGTTTCAGAATTTACTGAGAAGTTTGCCTTGTGGGTGTGATGTTTTATCTGACTCCATCCCTGGGTTAATTTATGTTTTTATACATGAGGCAAAGCTGTCCCTCCGCTTTCTGAGAGAAAAGTGAGGAGCCACGCTCCTTGCCTTCCTTCCCAAGACCTTGTGAGGACCCCAGTGTGGAAGCAGTGCTGGAAAGAGGTTGAAGCACAGCCTGCAAAGAGCCCTTGCTGCTCAGGGACTTTTGAATGTCCTGTGGGTAGCGCATAGGAATGGGAATTGCAAGGCACTCAATATTTTCAGTTTGAGCCTCGCTGCCCACAGCTCCTTTTTTTGGGGTCCTTATTGACTGATGGAGATTGGTGGAAGGGAACACTGGGCAGATATTTGAACGGGTGTGTGCTATGCTGGCTGCTGTGTGCCTGGATTAAAGAGGAGACTCTTCAGTGCTGAGTCCCTTCCTGGAGCCACTTGGGGGACCACGCAGTGTCAGGGGACATGGGCAGGTGGGGATGAGGTGGGATCTGTTTTTCCTTTTCACCTCCTTCTAAAACTGGAGCATCCATCTCTGTCAAGCTGCTGCTAATGGGTTAGTTAAACAGCATCTCCTTACTGGAAACTCTTTTCAGTCCAATTAAGATCTTGCAACATGTCAGTTGTGACAATAAAAGTGAATTAAGCCTCATTTCTCCTTTTTTACGATGTTTATTAGAAGATGGGAATGCTCATTTAGAGGAGCTAATCATGGTTATTTATTTGCCAGTGGTACCAAGAAGCCCCTGCTCGGGCTAGGGACCCATTGTGCCAGATGCTGTGTGCGCTCATGGAGGAATGGGAGCCAGCCCTGGAGAATAGATTGACCACACAGGGAGAGCCCAGGCAAGGTAGGTAGACTCTCGTGGCCGTTTAGCCCCAGCTGCAGGACTTGCTGCTGCTTGGAGACACTGTGGGAGTCATTGAAGCCAGTGGAGATCTACCTCCACTGCGCTGCCCAGCAAAGATTGCTCTGAACAGCAGCAGAATCTCTCCTCTGACCTCTCGTCTTCCTTGTTGCAATGTCTCTGTCTTCATCAGCTGATTCCAGAGTTGCTGGGGAGCATATGTTGGGGAGAGAGGTGGGCAGGCACGTTGCATGGCTGTGTAAACCTCTTTTCCTGAGCAAGCCAGGGTAGAAGTGAAAACTGAAAGCTTTAACTCTGGAGTACAGTTTGATGGGAAGGCTAAATTGTGGCAAGAGGAGTATCTGGCAGTCCTGTGGGTCCCTTCTGTTTCACATGGCCTCTATTCATAGAATTGTTTAGGTTGGAAAAGATCATCAAGTCCAACCATTAACCTAACCCTGCCATCCCACCACTAAACCATGTCCCTAAGCATCACATCTACAGGTCTTTTAAATACCTCCAGAGATGGGGACTCAACTGCTTCCTTGGGCAGCCTGTTCCAATGCTTAACAACCCTTTTGGTGAAGAAATTTTTCCTAGTATCCCATCTAAACCTCCCCTGGTGCAACTTGAGGCTGTTCCATTTCGTCCTGTCACTTGTTACTTGGGAGAAGACTCCAACACCCACCTCGCTACAGCCTCCTTTCAGGTAGTTCTAGAGGGCAATAGTCTTCCCTCAGCCTCCTCTTCTCCAGGTTAAACAACCCCAGTTCCCTCAGCTGCTCCTCATCAGACTTGTGCTCCAGACCCCTCACCAGCTTTGTTGCCCTTCTCTGGACACGCTTCAGCACCTCAGTGTCAAGAAAGAGGGACCCAAAACTGAACACAGTATTTGAGGTGTGACCTCACCAGTGCTGAGTACAGGGGCACAATCACTTCCCTACTCCTGCTGGCCACGCTATTTCTGATGCAAGCCAGGATGCTGTTGGCCTTGGCCAGTTCCTCACCCCTGGGCCTTTGTTTGCAGGCAAAGAGAAGAATACTTAATTCATCTCCCCTCTCAAGCTGTTTTCATTCAGTGGCTTGGCTAAGACTTAAAGCAAGCTCTTCCAGGGGTTTGGGCTGCTAGTCAAGATGCTTTCCAGCACATCTAGCAGGGCAAAAGAGTTATTATTTTATTGCCATGAGGAGCCCAGGCAGGAGGATGCACTAGAAAAGGCCTGTAGGAAGGTTCAGTGCACCAGCTTGTTCTCAAGGGGGGTTTGGTTTGTGCTTCTCAAAACCAGCCAACTCCATCCTTAACTGATACGCTTGAAGGACCCGGCAACCAGGAGCAGAAAACCGAGGCTACGGAGACACAGGGACTAAGAGGCAGGCTCTGCGGCTCTAGCCTCGCATAAACATGGGTTTGGGTTGCCTGTGAAGGCTGTCACATGGAGGACAGAAGTGAGGGGCTTTGAAGATGATATTGGAGATGAGAATGGAGAAAGTTGGAGTAGGTGAGGCTGCAGCCGGACATGCTGGCTGGCTCCATGACTCCCTCAGCAGGATCACCAGGCTGGGGTGAGCTGACAGCAGCCTGTCCACAGGCTTGGCTCCTCGTTACTGCCAGGTGAATACAATGCACTGGGATTCTGCTCTGTCCGCCAGCCGACCTCACCATGTTGCAGCAGGCTGAATTTCCATCTGTATCGGAGGGAAAGCAACATCCTTCTTTCAGTCCTGCAGCTGTTGATGTTTTGAAGTTAAGAAAACATTTAAATGATTAAAAAAAAAAGCCAAAACTCAGCCTTAGTTTATCAAGGGAGCTTCTAATGAGCAGAAGGGGAGGGGGAACAGACACAGGAAGGGCAGCAGAGACTAACAGCCTGGCAGAGCACTTGTCATCTTGACAACACAATAAGTTTCAAACTGGGCTCACTCTTGACGTTTGCCTGAAGGTATGTTTAACTAGTGCGGGAGACGCTGGAGCAGAAGTGTGCACCTTTGAGCCCAAGGAAGCCTCAGTGGGGGTTAGCTGGGTTTTGGAAGAGGGGGAGATGAGCTCTAAATGGAAAATGTGCATCCTTCCCTCCCTCTCTGTCTGTGTGTAGCCAGACTGAAAGGCTGTGCTCGCAGCTTGGTGAGAGAGGATGCTAATGAAGCGTGAACCGGCTGCGCTCAGTGGCAGCTCCTGTGCTATCTGCCACCAGCCTGCCTGCCTGCCCGCTTCTTCCTTTCATTCTTTCTGTATTTGCATGTTGTGTTTGATGAATGGAAATGTGGGCTTCTCTTTGAAGCAGGAGGGATGGCAAACAAGCAGATAGAGTGGGAGCTCAAATTCTCCTTTCCTGGGTTAGGCTAAATGTTGGAGGATGTACAAGGCATCTGGGGGGGGATTTACAGTCTTTGGGACCTTAGGGCTGAATAGAGACCCTAGGTGCTGCAGGTTCAGTGGGGCACAAAGAAGGGGTCTTTATCTCCTAATTCTGCCCTTACTGTTGGGTTGGTTTTTTTTTTTCAGTCCCTGACAGTGGGCCCTGATTTGGGGTGCTCTGTGCTCCAGGGCTGCTGCTGCTGCTCTGTATAGGGTTCCAAGCCCCCAACCCTCCTCACCCCAGAGCTCCCAAAACACACCTCCCAACTTCCTCAACCCCCCTCAAGCTCTCCTTGCCCAGGTACCCCTGATCTTCTCCCCACAGCCCCTGGCACTTACCTCCCTTTCTTCTCCCAACATTCAATGCTTCAACCAAGCCTTTGCTCACTTTGTCACTACACCCTGTGCTATGGGATTTCAGAAACCAAGGTAAGAACTGTGTTTCCAGAAATCCTAAGATGGTGCTTGTCTTGCATTTGCATTGCATGCACACGGGAGTGGAAGGCATCTGCTCCCCAAACTTGCCTGCCACCAAAATAGGCTGGGCAGTCACAGGAGAACAGGATGCTTTATGTCTGGTCCTGTGTTACAGGAAGTTTCTGTGGCAGAGCTTAAGACTGATGCATTGACATTGGATGTGTCTGAAAATTGAGGTGTTTGGGGTTTTTTTATTGAGTGACTTTTTGGCATTTCTGAGAAGCAAACTCCCAACTAGGAGGCAGAACAAGCTGGGCACATGAGATGGGGGTCGTGCGATGAGCCAGACAATCTGCTGCCTTGGAGGGGTCTGAACTCTCCTTCTGTTGCTTTCATCACATCCCCAGGCATCTCATGGCATGTCACCTGTGTGCAAAAAAACATCTGGAAGGGTACAAATGCAAAACTGTTTGTATTGGCACTGCAGAACAAAGCCAGCCACCTCCCAAAATCAGTTTTAGCATGAGGAGATTGAAATACAGTGTTAAAAAATGGAATAGGAGCCCTGTCCAGGAGTCTTGCCTGGAAATGGGTGTCTGTGGCAGCATGGGGAATGGGCTAAAATCAGGGATGTTAGTCCATGCTCGTTTCTTGCGGCAGTATCGTTTTATCTTCCTTTCCAGATTAGCTTTAAGATATGGGAAAGCGTTGACATTCTTCCCACAGGAGAGATTTGCTGAGGTCCTTAGCTGGTACAAATCAATCAAGCTCTAACTCACAAAGCACCCTATGGGGACGCAACTTTGATAGGAACCTTCCTCCTGAAGTTTGATATGTTTTCCTTTTCTTCCAGCCACATATTTGCCTCTTTTTATCATGAAAATAAAAGCTGTGACAAAGCCTGGAGTAGCCCAAGAGCTGGTCACCACCTCCCTTGTCCCAGCCTTCGTGTCCTCCATCAGAAAACCATGAGTCATCACCTCTTGGCTCCCCCAGCATTGTAATTTTTTTTCTCCTCCTCATCCCCCCATCCCAGCTGGGGTGAAGAAGTGAGAAAGCAAACAGGAATAAATACCTCCAGCCATAAAAGTGAAATAAATCAATACCTCTTCTCTGAAGCCAGAGATGCTTAATAGGCAAGGATCACTGCCAGATTGTAAAGAATGTGTTTAGTGTGCGGCTGGGGCAAGTTTAACCCTTGGACATAAACAGCTGAGCAGCTTCTCTCACCTCTGAATTAAATAATTTTAACTGCAGAAGTCTGTGATTAATAGAGGTGCCTCTGGTTGGGATGCACCAGGTATTTTGTGCCTGTGGATCATCTGGGCAATTGCCTCAGAGGGAGAAGTTGTTGCCAGGTCCCTTCTGCAGGCACAGCGATGCTTTTTTCATGAAGAGACAGCTCTATTTGTGGGTAAGATAGCTCCTGGGCACTGGGCTGACTTCAGCTGCTCTTCCCAGAAATTAAGGACCTTTCCAGCTTTCCACCCTGCCTTTCTGTGGTGGCAATGCAGAGGAGTAAAGCTAGGGCAGCCTTGACTAAACAAACTTGGTATTGCCCATGCTGGGGAAGAGCTGAGGGAAATTCACGTGCCAGGTGCCTGAGGCTTTCTCAGCACGCAGGTGAGTGTGCCTGAGTGTCATTGTGCTGAGGGAATGAGAACTGCCTTGCAGGAATAATCCATTTCAGGGGGATATGGGAAGTTTAGTCTGGTTTCTTCATAGGTCTGCTCTAAGGTCCTGCTCTGGAAAGGGTTTGGTTATCCTGCTCAGCTCCAGTATGCATTTCCTCTCTTTGCCTGGCCAGTGGAATGGAAGGACAGAGTAAATCTCCTGTGTCTCAAAGCTGTCGTGAGGAAGGGCTGGGAGTCTGGTCCCAGTCTCTAGGATTTTAATTTTTTTTTTTTGTTTTCCTTCCAGGAGAGCCCATCACAGGACCTTCATAACTTTCTTTTTCCTAAAGAGTATGAGGCACCAGGATGATGAGATACAGCCAAGTTTGGAGTAAATGGGATGGTAGGAAGCCCTAGTGAGTTGTTCCTGGTGGGCTGGGGAAGTGTTAGCATTGCTGTCAGCTAGTTTGGTGAGACCTCATCAGGAAAAATGGCATTGCTCTGGCCACTCTTTCTGAAGACCAATGAAGTCATATGGGAGTAGGTATAAAGGAGCCCACAGAGAAATTCAGAGGTGTGAAGAATCCATCACACTTAGAGTTTGGCTTCACAAAAACAAGGCTGAGAAGTGATGTGTTGTGTGTATATCAGAAGAGAAATAGTTGGTAGGGAGAAGAGTAAGTAGATATTGGCACAAGGACAGCTAGTTATGGCCTGGCCATGAACTTGGAGGACTGGTGACAAGTAGAAAGCTCCTGCATGTTAGAGCAGAAAAGTGCTAGTCTCCTCCAGTGGTCATGGAACAAGAAAGCACCAGGACGAGAAGCTGAGCAGGAGTGATTATTTGATGTAACTCTGGCACTGCTCAGAGGCTGGATGCAGGGGTGTGGGGTTTCTTGCTAGTCTTACTTATGTCAGTCTGTGTGCCTGTTGTTGGGGCTAGGAGCTCAAAGGTAGCCAAGATTCTTCAGCAGAGGATTAGGGTTAGTTTCCTGCAAAGCCTTCCTGTACCTCCATAAGCTATTTGTTCTGCTGGCACGCAGACTCGCAGTCAACTAAGTGTTGCCTGGCACGCAAATGTTTTCCTCAACTATGGCAGAAGCCTTTTCCTGAGAAGAGCCATGTGATGGAAGTTAAGTTTGTATTTAGGAGCTGGGGGCATCTGGCACAGCTCTTGCAATGGTTTCCATGTGAAAGGAAGGCAGGCTGTACTGGGAAATGTGATCCTGGAAAAACTTGTATTTGTTTGGATTTTTTCTCATGCTTAGAGCAAATCACATCTCTTGCTGATGTACCTGTGGCAAGCAGAGGTTACGGGAGTTATTAAAGTAGCAATAAAAAAGGCTATTCCAAATGCGCACTATTTTGCTCTCCTCCCATGGCGAGTATTGCCCTTGGTTGGGACAGGACAAACAGACTGAGGACATGGTTGGTATAAAAGGGGAAGGATCTGTCCGTCACTTGTGCCAGGCCACCTTTATGGGCAGGAGAGGAGAAGCCTGTGTCTTAGGCCAAAAAAAAAAAGGCATTTAACTGACTCTTGACACTTTGCCTCTACCTTGCTCTGCTGTCTGTCGAGGCTTGGCTTGATAGGCAGCTCCTACTGCTCTCTGCCAGACTCCAGGCTTTCCAATTTGGACCTGAAAGTTGTTGTAGTTAGAGCAGGTGCAGTCACTGGTAGTTCTCCACACCTAAATCCACTTCTTGTTCTTAGCCTCTTGACCCCCTCAAATAGGTGCAAAGGATGGGCAATATCACCTGGAGTGAGATCTGTAAAAGCCTACTGCCTCCAAGACCCTTTTTTGGGGGTGAGGTGTTGTCCCATGGACATCAAACATCTTTTGCATGGCATTGCATGCATCATTCCTTCCTTGCACCCTTCTCCACCTCCAAACCTGGGAGAAAATACTCTTGGTGGCGCCTGGAGAGCTGTCTGTGAAAGTCAGGCCACGAAAGAGCTGTTGAATTGCTTTTCTGCCCAAGGCAAGCAAAGTGCTCCCAGTAGGGTAATCAATCTCCCCAAGAGCTCCCCCAGCTGAAGGCAATCGCCCTGGCTTTATGGAGTGTGTAGTGTTTCCCCTGTAAAGGCCATGAGTCCCCCTCCCAGCCAGCAGGACGCAGCAGCTCACCGTGGGATGGAGAGTGTATGCATGTGCTTAAAGGTGGTAAAATGCTTTGGGGGGGAAAGCTCCAGCTGTTACACGTGCCAACAGGAGAGCTCCCAGCACCTCAGCTGCCTTGGCATAACATCACAGTGGCGGGTAAATCCTGGAGAAATAAAATGAACCCAGCTGAATTAGCCCAGGACCATGCGCAGGAGGTAGGGAATGTTTTTGCGGTGTTTTGTCCTCTCTTGCAGTTGCCACATCATTGTGGGTAATTTTTCAGCTTGCCACAGTTCAAACCAGGAAGGGGTCCTTGTTGATTAATCCTAATAAGGGAGAGAGTCCAGCTCTTTGATGGTCTGACAGTACCATATTACGGTTATGTTTCCTGAAATGGTAAGAAAAAGCACTGGCTGTTTTTTTGGGGTGCCTTTTTGCTTTGGACTTTCTGATGCTGTGTCAGAGAAGACGCATAGGGTTTGGGGGAAGGATGCTCCCTGATGTCAGCTGGCATTGGGCTGGGTAGGCTCTGGCTTGATGGCTCCCCCGGGGCAGGAGCCGTCACCCCAGCTGGGATTTCTCCGGAGGCTGGGAAGTAGCTGCCAGGCGGGATCTGGGGTGGGGGAAGGGAAAGACTTAGTTTCTTTCAGCATCTGAGGGTGGATTAAGTGGAGCGTTCCTTGTTAGCTAATTGAAACAGTCAAAATGTCAAATGAGGCATTTCAATAATAGTGATGTTAGGAGCTTTACGTTTTTATTTCTTTCCCTCTCTCTTTTGTATTGCGCCTCCAAGACATAGGGACCTAAGTCCCTGCCTCTACAGAAACCCTCTTAAAGAGGGGCTTTGGAGGGATGGGGCAAGGACAGAAGCTGTTTTAATCCCCTCCAATGCCAACATTATTGTGTTTCAGCAAATATTTTGCAAAAGGATTTTCAGGCTGAACTTCAAACAGGCAAATGCCTCACTCCAGTGACTCGGGGAGCTTTGCAAATTCAGAAAAGAAAATGAAGATTGTTTTAGCTGACATTTAAACCTCTTCTCTCTTCTCTTTTCCCAGCCTGTCAGGCGGGTAGGACCATAACGGGGAAATCTCCAGGCTGCAGTACCTGTCAGATGAGGTTAACTTATGGCCCCAATAGTAACAGCCAACCTGGAACGCACTACAGGGAAGGAAGAAGGTGAGGGTCCAGCCCTGGGACACAGGAGTGTCTAGCCCAGGTAACTGGACCTATTTCCTTGAGGGTTAAAGTATGCTTGGCCAGAGTGTGGTATTTTCTGGGCAAACGTTTCCCTTATGTCTTGCTATGTTTTGTTGTCCTTCTGAAACTTGGGGAGTGCCAGGGGAAAATGATACAGAGAGATTTTGAAGTGTGGTTTGGATCATTCCCATCCATTGGGGAGGCAGGGAAGGGGTTAACTAGAGATGCTGAACCCAAATAAAAATAGCTTATCACACAGGGAGGCTGTGACTTGCTTGCCCTGGGTGGTTAGGAGCTTCTGAGGGGCTGATGGAGCATCTGGCTTGAACTTGGTTCCTCCTTGCTCCCTCTCAGCCAGGGCTGAAGCCAGGCCAGCGACGCTGAGCAGTGAGCAGCTGTCTGGGCTGTGGTTGGAGCAATTTACTCCCAGAGATTAGAGTGATTGGGGTTTCTTAAGGTAAAGACAGCTTGCAAAGAAAAATCAGTGTGTCTGGGGACAGCAGAGCTCTGCTGCAACCTGCTCTTTGTGTTGAACAAGCCGTGGGTAAGAGTTTTTGTCTGCACATCACCTCTGATCCACCACCGGTCCAGAAGGAGGGGAAGGGTCTGGGTGGCTCTGCTGCAGCCTGTGGGGAGCTCATCATGTGGGGCCGGGGCTGGGGAGTTGGGTTATAGTTGTCTTGTGTGGCTGATGGGGCTGCACAGGAGGTTTTGGCATAAGCATTTCTGCAGTCTGAGCCCTGGGGCTTGCTCTGAGGCCCCAGATATGACACTGAGGATATTTTGATGTAGCACAGGGTAGCTGGGCCTGGATGAAGGGTTGCTGTCAGGCTAATGTCCTGGGGCTGTTATTTCTACGTGGTGTTGGCTCATTGGGCTATAGTGTGGAAATCTCTGATGAGCTTAAACTAGACCTGTGACCTTCTCCCATGGCATAGGTCCATGCCTTTTCCTTTTGGCCAGCATGGGTGGATCTCTTCCTGTGTTTTCCTATGTCTCCCTAGATTTTAAGGGAAAGAAATCCAGTTGCAGTGCCTGGAGAAGGGAGCCATGATGGGGTCTGGCCAAGAGTCCTGGTTTAACCCTAAGAGTGTGGGGACCCATTCTCCATGGAATGGGGGTGTAGGTGCCACACAGAGCTGTGTAGGGTGCTGCAGGCACACTTTTCTTGTAGGAAAACCTCCTGGGTGAAAGAATAACAAAACCCCTCTTACAGACCTTGTCTCATGGAAGTGAGACCTAGAGAGAACTTCCCTGGGGATCGCAGGCGACTCTCAGCTGCTGTTACTCCTCTGGGCTGCATAGAAGTGGAAGAACCCAGGGCACTGTGTGGGATGATGTTCCAGGGGTCATCAGGCTTGCTCTTCTCCCATGTCCCTTCTGATACCAGCCCGGTCCTAGAGCCGAGCTGCCCTGGCTTTCATGATTCCCAGAAAGGAAAAACGACGAATCTTGTACACAGTGAGCTCTCCACTGTGGTTTTCCTGCCATCTGCCCACCCTGGTGGATGTTAACAAGCTAGTAGATCTAGACCTGCTGTGCTTTGATAGAAAGATTTATTTTTGGGACCTTGATATTTAAAATGATCTGTTAAAATTTCATGCTTAAATAACACTAAATAATGTTCCCTGTTTGCAGAGTGTAATTGGAAGAGGCAAATAAACCAAACAAACCAGCTATGACTGAGCTTCCTTAGTATTTTCGAACTGAAACAAACAGTAAAAAACAAGAGCTTGGCCAATTTAACACTTTGGGTTTTTTTTTCTAGTTGGCATTCCACTTTTTCATTTTCACAGGCCAAGAAACACAAGAGCTTTAAAGAGCCAGTGGCTTCTTGCCAAAGAAAACTCAGTTGGTCTTAGATTGAGAGAAGAAAAAAAAAAAAAAAAAAAAAGAAAAAAATTAAAAGTGAACTTATTTGTTTTTTAGGAACTGTCAGGGCTAATGACTCTGGAAGTGCCATGGGATTTTATGCGAGTGTAGAAAAGACTTAGAAAATGTTCAGCAAGTTCATTTAGGCTCCTTTCATGCTTCTGAAATCCTGAGGCTTCTTTATTGCTGCTTTATGTCAATTTGACACTGCTTGATTTCACTGTTGCTCTCAATTTTACTGCAATGGCATTGCCATGCTTGATGTGGAGTGGGTCCTGCACTGATCACATCTATAATATCCCATGTAATCTGCGTGGCATTTTAGGTGATTGAATTAAAGCTTTTAGATTCAGATGACCCTACCTGGGGATAAGAAGTTCAGGCTGAGCTGATGTTACCTATGTGCAAAGCCACAGGCATATCGTTTAAGTGAAGAGATTTTGTGATTAGTCATGAATGTGTTGTGTTCCCTTCTGGAAAACTGCCATTGGAGAGGGAATGTAGCCCGGGCTTTTGAAGCTGCTGCATGTCAGCTCATCAGTGCATCTTTAGCTGGAAGGACCCCTCCCATTAGAAGGGTGAGCGTAACTTTTCCCTCTATGTCCCTATGCTTAGACACCCCATGGAGCAACGTTCCACACTGATGGTGCTGAGACCCCTTAGCAGCCCTGCGTCCTGCTGTGGGTTCTTCCCTTTCCTTCCGGTGCTCTGTCCTCCCTCCATCCTGCCTGGTTTGGGGCGGGGAGCTGTCTTCCCACCAAAGCCTCCCCTCCTTCCAGGCTGGCGAAGTCCTTCTCCATCTTCCCCTCCCTCTGCTCCCCCCACCCCTCCGCTCCACACAAGCCTCGGCTCTGTTTGTGCCCACATTAGCATTTCTGCTGACTGCAAGGATTGGTTTAATTTCATGGGTGTCATTTCCTTCAAGAAATCTCTCTCTGAGCAGCAGCCCGACGAATGCCTGATAAAACATATTTTCCTACAGTAATGATTTTATGGACCCATAAGTCATGAATTTATTATGATCTCAGCCCCTGCTGCTGATTGCTGTAAAATGCAAAGTAATTAACAGCAAGCGGTAGCAGCTATTCCCACCTGGTAGCATGTTCTTGGGTACGCTGATGGGCTTGATTAAAGTAATGGCTAAAGTGTACAGCCCGGCTGTAAAATATTAGCATGATTAATGCAGTATCCTAAATAAGAAACAAAACTAATGGGCATGGTTTAAGGAATTAAAAAAATATATATATTCTGCTCCCTCCCTCTAGCTATTGTTCTGGCTCATTTATGCTTTCTTTTCTATTAAATAATGTATGGGCTTGAGGGCCAGGGGGCAGGCTAGAGATGCATATTGCAGTTTCATAACATCTTAAGTGCTTGTGTTAATTTTTCACTTCTCCCTTCTCTTTCCCCTCAAACTGCCATCTCCCATCGGATAGGGGGAGAAAGATAATCAAGATTCCTGAACTTGGCCCGAAGTCAGATGTGATTTGATTTGGATTGCAGACAGCCTGGGGAAGTGGCTCAGAGGCAACTTGGAGAGTTGGATTCAGTTTCTGGCCTCGCAGAAGAGAAACCCCGGTGCTGTGTTTGCATTCCCATGGCTGGGGGTGATCTCCGGTCTGTCTCAGCAGCCTGGAGCCTGTAAGTTTTTTGCACATGAAGAATAACCATGTCTGTCCAGAAGCTGCAGTGCTTCTGCTGAAAAAAAAGAATGCTTTTTCTTTTCTTTTCTTGAACAGCTTAAAAAAGTAGTGTCTGGATTTGAGTGAAAAATTAGCAAAAATAAGACTCGAGATAAAGTCAGATTTCTGGATTTCTCTGTGCCCTCCTCCCCCACCCCAAACCATGATAAATTTGATTTCTGGCATTTTTCAGTGGGAATGATGAGAAATTACTTGGATTTGGGGATGAGGTAAAATATAAAGTAGTTTGGGTTTTTTCATGCCAAAAGCCTAGAAAAACTTGTTTGGAAATCGAAAAAATACCTGATTTAAAAAAGGCTTTTTTGACCTACGCATTTTGATCAGCTCTTCTCTTCCACTTTCTAAAGATGCATATACCAATGTCATCTAATTCCCTCTGATCTGCCTCTAACTTTTCAGGTGTATTGATCTGCTCTAGTTTATGAAGCTAACGACTATTGGAAAGAAGAGTTTATAAATAACTACAGAGAAACAGGCTTCCATATCACAGGAGTTCCAGCAGTGCTGCTTTTGTTTATCACACAACACACATTTTTTGGGAATTCTTCTTAACCAGGAGATTGCAAAAGGGAGCTCAGCATGCCAATGTCACTGAGAATTGTTGTGTTGTATTGTACTGTGCAAATGGTGTTTTCTCCCTCTTGGGATGGAGAGGTTTCTGGGTTTGTTTTTGTAGATAAGATATAAACTTGGTAGTGGTTCTGCTAGTAAATACAAGTAGCCCCAAGCTCCAGAATATGTCTTGTTGGTCCCTCCAGTAATTTGACAAAGTATCCTTCCAGCAGCCTCCTGAAAGTACAACATGAACAATTTTGTTAATCCTTCAGTATCTGAAATAGTCGTGGCAAGGGGATGCTGGGCTCCATCAATAACTCTGCTTGGTGGCCAGCTCTCTGCCAACATTGGCATGGGTTTTTAGCTGTCTGACCCATGTTCGGTGGTGAGCGAAACAGGAATAGACTTGTTACCAGGAGGGTGAGAATTAAGTTCTGTCTCTAAAATTGCCACCACTGGCATTGTGACCGCCTTCTCTTGGGAAGGATATAGGAAATCTCAAAAAGATACAGACCGTGATCAAAGGTACAGGGGACCTTCCACACAAGGAAAGATTAAACAGATTGAGATGTATTCATTGAGTAAAGAGGCAGCTGAGAGGGGGTATGATCAAGCCATGTACAGTCCACAGTGGAGTAGAAGAGGTGGCAGAGATGGTTGTTTGCAATGTCTTGTAATTCAAGTTCTGAAGGCTACCCTGTGAACTCATTAAGCAGAAGGTGTAAAGCAGATTAAGGGAAGTCCATTTTTCTGAAGTGCATAATTACATATGTATTTCATTGCTGTGTGCTGCTGTGGAATCCAAAAGAGGAGGATAGATGTGAAGCGGGACTAGATCATCATGGAAGGTAGGTCTCAGGGGGATGCTGTACCTAACTGAAGGGTTTGCAGCAAGAAGAGGGCCATAGATATCCCATCACTCATTTGCTTCCTCTCTCCTCCCCTTGGCATGGCTGTGTTCTTCTGCCTGCTACATCCTCTTGTCTTGGATGGGCTCAGGGGCTGAGCACTGGAGGATGTAGCTGCTGCAGTTCGACTGAAAGTGCTTTCCTCAGGGATGGATCTCCTCAGAGTCTTCTCCTGCCATGCGAGACCATGTGTACTGGATGAGGAAGCACAGGGCAGGTGATGAAATAAGGACCATAATGTTGCTGGGCTACATGGGGGTCCTGACCAGAAATATCTGGGCTTGGAAAGGTGGAGGACACCACAAGCCCATGAGGCTGAGGCTTGGCAGTGGCCTCGAGAGGTAAGAGCCAAATGTGTGAATCTCGTCCCAGCTATGAGACGTGACAGTGTTCATCAAACACCAGCATGTGAGGATGGTGCATGATGGCTGAACAAGGGAAGGCAGATCCTTTTCATCTCTCATTTAGGTACTATTTGAGTCGGCTGCTGCAGTCAGGCAGCATGGTAGCTGGGTCATATTTGGAAGGCTTCCTCAGCAGTGCACACATGTTAATGATGTTTGGGGAGTAGTTTCTGTGGGAGACCTGGGAGCCAGGCAGCTCTGCAAATCAGCCCATTAGTATTTTTAAAAGAAAACCTTCATCCTTTAGGAACTGCTTCGGCCTCTGGAGACGTGCCAGAACTGTATCCCAGACTGCACCGCATCCGCTTCTCCTATTAGATGTTTCCCTCTCTCCTTTTATCCACCCCTTTTCCTTCCCTCCTGGCTAGAGCTTTCTATTGCTATTCTATCCAAAACACACTTTAGCTGTTGCCTTCTGTGCTTCTCTTGCCTGGAAGTTTGCACAAGGATAGGTTGGTGTTTATGTTTTTTTTCTCCTTTCTCCTTTTGGAGCTAATCACCCTGGTGAAATTGAGCTGTAATGCAGTTGGCAGTGGTCAGATTGAGCTGAACGTGTGTGCTCCAGCACATACCCAGATTCTTGCATCAATAAAAATGAACACAGACAGCCGCAAAGCGAAAGAGATATTGCATGGCCTTGTTTAAAACACACTTGCGCAAAAGCGTGAGCAACCTGAACAAAAGCTGCCTGTCTCCTCTTTTGAGGTGGGTGAAAGAAGTTGTTATTGGGCTTGATGTGCGCAGCGAGAAGGGGAGACCACATTTCTCCACCTCCTCCCCCTGCCATCTGCAGCCGTGCAGCAGGTAGAGGAGATCGCGTTTGGTGGGTAGGATTTATAGTTGTCATGAGTCAGTCAGAGTGTCAGGGTAAATCAAGCCTGACGTTTTTAACATCTTCCCCACACAAAGGGGGGCAAGGGGGAATGAAGGAAGCAATTGTAATTTTATGTCTATATCCTCCTCGACTAATCAAGGTGAGCAAGAGACATGCCAGCCAGAGGAGATTTTCCTCTTGTTAGCTTGATCGTTTCTTTGCTTTGGCTTTTTACTTCCTTTCCTGGACTACTATAGCGATGTCCTCTGCGGGGAAAGAAAGATCCAGCTGATCAGTGCTACAGGCTTGTAGACAAATGGTTCTTGCTCCTCCAGTTTGTCTCTCATAGTATGTCTCTAATCAGGTAAGTGAAAACTCATGGAAAACCACATTTTGGCAGAGGTTTGACTACTTTTGGCCCTGTCTCCTGTCTCCTCACTCCTATTCAGACCCCAGACCTACTGTTAACCCTGGGATGGCAGGGCTGTGGTGTACCATATCCTCTCCTGGTCCCCTTCTACCTCTCTCAGGAGCACCTTGCTGACAGGCCTACAGGTGAGCTACAGAGAGAAGGAATATCTGCATCATGAGGGGAACCTAATTCCAGAGGATTTCCAGCAGCAGCATGGCTTAGGAGTTGTGCTTGATATGCCTCTTGTCTTGCCTGAGGCACGTGCTGCTGCAAAGCCTCCCCATGCCTTTTACCTTGCTGCCAGTGCAGGCTGCCTCCTCTTGTCCCAGGTAGTCCCCTCCCTCTGGTGAGTAAGGAGAGGCAAGGAAGCAAAATAAATACATAAGTAGTTGTCTGTTCCTCACTCTTCCTATGCCACAGTCCAGAGTATTGGTGTAATGTATCAAGAGCATCCTGGTTTGAATACTGGGATTAGCAGGGTGCTCTACCTTTTGCTAGAAGTGAAGATCCAGTAGACTAGGATCCCTTGTGGCAGTGGAAAGTCATGTGCCCCAGGGAAGGACCTTGACAGCTTCAGTGCTGTCTTCTAGCATGTGGCATGGGGTGTCCCTGAAGGTGAATGAGGCGAAGCACGCACAGTCCTAAGCTGGAGCTGTTGAGCAGCATTAAAAGCCGCACGCTGGGTCCATGTGCCATCAACGCAGGGCAGCATCGTTAAAATTCCTTGCGTGCACGAAAGTGGGCTAAGTCATCAGCAGAGGGCAGGGAGCCTCTGAGCTGATGCTGGGCTCATGCTGACTTACACCAGCTGGGGAACTGGGCCAAATCTGTCTCATTCAATGAATGATCATTCAATTTTTCTCTCTGCTATCCAGCCCTTAAACAAAAGCCAACTGAAATCAATGAGAGGCTTTCATCATTTTCAGGGTTATAGGCCTAAAAAATTTGATGCTTCGGGAAAAAGCAGGCAGAGGAAGAGAAAGGGAAGAAGGAATAAATGCTGCTGTAACATGGCTTACAACATAAACAGATGCGAGTGAGAAATGCTTTAGTTACGATTCTCCAGCAGCCACGATTCAGTAAAGCTGTACATGGAAACATATACATTGAAGAGCATCCTTCGTTATGTAAACTGCTCTGCGGGTACAAAGGGAGCCTGTCCCTCTGTGAATCCTTTCCCTGCATGTCCTATTTCTATATGTGATTAAGTTCTCTGCTTTCCCATTGCAGTTAGGGTTCTTATTAATGGTAAGCACATGCTCCACAGGATGGCTGTTATGCACAGAAATACAGGAAGAAGCGCTGCCTTCTGCTCCCAGAACCAGCAGGATTTTTTTTCAGTAGCTGGAAGAGGGGGAGGTTAGTATCTCGTCCAGCCTCTGGCTGTATTTTGATAAAATCCTTTGTCCAATGACTGCAAAGTATTTTGCAAGTACGGCAGGGTAAATTCCCTTCAGACAGGTATTATCTGGCCTATTTTTATAGCTGAGAATTTGCATCTAGGCGATGGCGCTGTCTTCACCTTGTGATCTCCTCGGCTGAATGAATATGTCAGGATCGGTCCTTTCAAATCCAGCCCCAGTTCGTACACAGCCCTCCAGTACGTCTGGGTACAGGTAGATCCTTCGTACCTCAGCCTCCCCATCCGTACAACAGGTATGACAATCATCCTTTCCCCTGGGTAAACATTTCATTATGCGATGCTGCTGAAGAACCTCGGAGGGGAGAAGACCTACAGATAAGTCTGCATTCTCATTTTGGCTATATTTGTGTGCGTGTTTTCTGCTTTAACTGCCATTCTCTTGCTTTGCCTGCTCATTAGTTCTGCCTGAGTGCAGGACCTCTCCAAAAAATGCAGTGTTGGCAGTGGGCATGAATTCTTAACGACTCCTGTCTCTAATGACAGAATCCGGGGCAAGGCAGTCAGTTTGCTTGCTGAGAGGAGAGGCAAACTAGACCGTAGCTCGCTGCTGCTTTCTCTCATTGTGGGGTGAGTTTGCAAAATCACAGGAGGATCTGCAAAATATTCCTCAGGTGTTGGCCTGCTTCTCATGCTGCAAGGAGAATTGCTTGGGATGACAGATGGAAAGAGATGCCTCTCAGTCTGTGGAAGGTGTTGAATTTGTTTTTAAAGCTCACTCTGGCCTCTCTCTGCTGTTTTACCCAAGAGTTCAAGAACAGATTTTGGCTTTTGAGCTAAAGCTGGAAATCCTGAGCCTGACTTGCCCAGTGCCCTGTTGCGCTGTCCAACTTCATACAGAGGGAAAGTATTAAACTGGTAAAAAAAAAAAGCCAAACAAAACACCGCAGCAATCAATTTAAAGAAAAAATGCCAAAGGTTCCATTGTACCAAACAGGAGAAGGACTTCTCTTAATGGGAAGCTTAAAACTTATATTTAGTAATGTTTTTGTTGTCTTTTGTTTCTATTCTATACTTGTATTCAAAAATTTGTTGAATTTTTGCAAATGCAGTTTCTAACATAAGTTAGCTTTTCCTTTCACAGACTATATTTTGTTTAAAAAAGAAGGAAGTCTTGGCAAGTTAGAATAGGTGGGAAGGGAAAGGCAGGTGAATCCTGCCTGAGTGGCATTCTTTCCAT
Source organism: Egretta garzetta (assembly GCF_000687185.1). Taxonomy (NCBI): domain Eukaryota; kingdom Metazoa; phylum Chordata; class Aves; order Pelecaniformes; family Ardeidae; genus Egretta; species Egretta garzetta. Next base: position 1,276,996 of record NW_009260342.1, on the reverse strand, counting down.
TTCATTTAACGGCAGGAGTAAGAAGAAAGAAAGAAAGAAAGAAGAAAAAAGCACTCAACATTTCTTTTATTTTTGACTCTTAAAAGCCAAACCAGAGAAAATTACAATTTTTGGTGGTGGTGGTGAAAGCCTGAATTTCCATTTTGGTGGATT
>NW_009260342.1:1254800-1276832 GCF_000687185.1 Egretta garzetta | reverse complement strand
GTGGAATTGTTTTGTATCTGATGAAATCTCAGTGTGCACTGAGAAAATGTCAAGTTGATTCTGGGCTGTCTGCTGCCTGTTAGAGCTCTGGTTATTTCTTTGCATTTGTCTTTGTGTCTCCTTTTCACCTCCATCCTTGCTGATGCCTTTCTTTTACTCCTTTTCCACTAAAATTGCCACTATCAAGACAGTTAACTAACGACCATGAGGCTTTTCCTTCCTGGGTGGACTAATTGGGGTTGAGATCTTTGTGATTCCCAGATCTATTGTCTCAAGTTGACCAAATTGCCTCCATTTCACACCTTGTTGCTGGCAAGTTTTCTTTGTTGACCTCGGGGTACCTCCCTCCACTTCTTATATATGGAAAGGCAGCTTCTGGCACATTCCATGTGGCCCATGGCGGTCAGTCAGGTAGGCTGGATAGGCTGTGTTGACCGGAGAATCATTCTGGCTTTGCAGTAACTGAAGTTGAGCTTCCTTGCCAGCTTTCTGTTCCCCTGTAGCTCAGATCAGTTAAATAAATAAAAATGGAAGCTTTGGGGGAATCTTTGGAACCACATGTTGATCTTTGATTTGGAGGAAAAAGAAAGATGGGAGCTGTCCTGGCCATGGGTGTACACTTTGGGATTTGCTTTCTATCCAGTCCCTTCTGTGTCCATGGCCCCAGGGAAATGAGCTAGTGTTCAGCCTAGTTCTGATAGACAAGTGCATGCTGAAACACCAGCATTTTGCACCTCTGTTGGTGGTCTTGGCAAAGTAGTCTGAAAATCAAATGGTCTCTGGAGTCTAGAGCTCTCTTCAGAGCTCTGGGGGAGCTTCTTCTACATGAAGCCCGTGACACGACCTTGGAGACATGGCCTGCCTGGACCAGAACAGCCTGCAGGAGAATGGAGCCACTACCTTTTGTGGCACCCTGATGCTCTAGACTCTGGCTGAGGGATGTGATGCCTGGTGGTGCTCTTTTGCTGTGTTTGACTGTGACTTTCCTTTTGTTTGGTGGGGCTGAGCCACAGATGAAAGTACCTGGCTGTGTCTGTTCCTGGAGCCGGAGATTGGCTTTGGCAGCATGCCACCTAAATGTGTGAGGTACGGCTGTAGCTCCCAGTGGGTCTTCCAGAGCTACCTCAGTGCATAAACCTCGTGGCTTCTTTAGGCACAGGCTGAAGTTCACTTAGACCAACTCCACTCTGTGCCTAGTATGCGTCAAGCTGCCCTGTCCATTGAAAAACAAAGAGGACACCTGCTGGGAGGAGACCAAGAACAGAAGGCTTAGATAAGACACTCAGCCACCCCTGGCTGAAACGTTTGAGATCATACTGGAAGGGCTGGGGTCTGGCGAAGGTGCAGTGCCTCCCTGACATGAGCCACAGGTCCATCTCTGGGATGAAATATCCAATATTCATTTGTAACGTCTTGCAGAGTATGCTTCTCTGTGTACTTCCAGCCCCGCGAGAAGGCATGTTGTTTCCACATTCCACTTGTTCTTGAGGGCGGCTTTTGAAATCCTGTCATAATTATTCACGAGCCGTGATTGGAGCCCACGCTCAGAAACACTATTTGCATCCAGGGAGGATCTGATTATAATTGTCGCAGGGAAGTTTGTTTGAGACGGATTCTGTGTCAGCTTGAAATTTCTTGGTGATGCTTCTTGGGCAGGAGAACCGTGCAGGCACAAGGTCCAGGGAAGGGTAATGAAAGGGACTGGGGGTGTCAGTCTTGGGCATGGAAATTGCTTTTTCTTCAGAGAAGATGAATGTGAATGATAGGACTGCTTAGCTGGAGAAAGAGCAGAGCGGTAGAAATTAGAGTTATCTGACTGAACTTCAGGGCACCACTGTCTTCTCCACCCTGAAGACTTGAGAAAGATGCATGTTTTGTTCAGGATGGTTGATTTAAATCACCCATTTTAATCATGATTTAAATCAACAAGCAGGAAATCTTGATTTAAAAAACACGTTTTAATCTTGTATTTTAAAGTTCATTTCCTAATGAAACATAGTTTCTCATTGGTTGGCATAATTTGGTACTATTTTTGGCAAAGCAGAAGGGGACGCGACACCCATACATATTTATTGGCGCGACTGTATAGCTTAACATATATCTATTCCGATTTGGAACTTTTACATCTTTTTATTACATCGGAGAAATGGAAAACATGTAATTTCTGATTTATTAGACACAGCTTCTTTTTTTTTTTATACTTTTCTCAAGCTATACGAGGACAAAAATTAAAATGCAATTAAAAATGCATGAAGAAAGCATTTTGAAAGTTTGTTGCTGGTATCACAGAGCAGAGGGCTGGAATGAGCCTCTGCAGATAATCTACTCTGTACGTTGGCATTGAGGCAAGATCAATTACACCTTTCCCCTCTGCACAGGTGTTTGTTTAACCTTTCCATACATGTCTCCGATGAAAAATTCTGCAACTTCCCTGGTATCTGTGCTAGTGCAGAAGTTTTTTTTAATGTCTAAACTTAAGCTTTCTTTGCTCCAAGTTAAATTATTTCTTCTTCTCCTGCCACTGTGAACACAGAGAACAATCGACTGCTGTCTTAATAACCTGCTAGCTACTGGAAGATTGTTATACCTCCGTGCCTTAGTCTTCTCCTTTTTTTCCTGGGCTGAATGAGCCTAGTTCATTTAACCTTTCTTTGCCAGTTCTTCCTAAAGCTGTGATGGTTTTATTTCTTCTCCTCTGGACTGCCTCCTGCTTTTTTATGTCATTCTGCATCTGCAGTGAAATGACTTTGTGGATGCTTCAAAAGGAGAAATTGCTGCGATTTGTAGGCAAACTGCGGAACTCATTGCTACGGGATACTGTGGACGCTAAAGATTAAATGGGTTTGGAAAGTGTTTAAACAAAGTAATGAAAGATGTTCCTGAGCTGTGCATTGCTGGAAGGCCTTGTGAGATTGGGATAAGGGAGGAGGGGTAAAATGCTCAGCCCTATGGTTTCATTGCTGGTTTTGGGGTGCTGCTAGCCCTGTGGGGATCATACTGGCACCGGTGCAGTGCTCTGCATTCATGCTGTGCTGCTGTGATGTACCAGGAGCCCATCACACTGCTCTGTTTCAGAGAAGCACTGGGATGTGCCTGTGTCTTCCTCCCTGGAGCTCCTCTGTACAGCCCTTGCAGCTTCCGCCCTCTAACTAGCTGTGAAACAGGGGCTGTCTCTGATTCTGGTGCATTGGGAGTCAGAGCCTCAGAAAAGCTGGACTGCAGCAGGAGGTGTATGCGTTTGCTGGGATTTGCGTGTTAACCGGAGGCTGTTGGAGTAACGTTCTCCTCTACCCTATGGCAAATACAAGTGTGGGGTGGTGGTGGTAACTTTTCTGGAGCACGACAGTGGTTAATGCTATCCCAGCCAGGCTGTGCTAGCGCTGTAAACAGCCGTCGGGAAGCAAAATCTCTCTCTTCCCCAGAATGTACTGGATTCGACAGCTCTCCTTTTATCTGTTCAGAAAGTGCTGAAGTGTTTCTAGCTGCTCTTCAAAAGCAATTCTGCACTGCCCAGAGGGGGCTGTAATTCACGTGGGGAGCCAGGAGAAAATGATGCTACTCATCTCAGCAGAAGTGTGTAAACCACTTAACTTCTGGCTTCTGCTCCTGAGTGAGGTTTAAACATGAGTATGGGAATGTAGTTACAGGAACTCTGTGGGTCACCAGTGGGGTAAAGGTACACTGGGAAGCCATCGCTTTTGGAAAGGCAAGGTTTGAGGAGAGCACTGCTTAGTCCTGTAGCATCTTCAAGTGTGTTCAAAAAGATAATTGCAGTCCTTGGCTTTCCTGTTCGCTGAGACCTCATGATGCTCTGTGGTTTTCATGAGAATGCCCTGTTATTGAAGGTCTTTAGAGAACAGTGCCTCTTTGCTCCCATTTGTTCTTGGGCTTCCAAATCCCTTTTTCCTTTTCAGGTCACCTTGTGAAGGGGAGCACTCTCTAGAAAGACCCTGCCTGAGTTTAACTTTGCTGAGACCACCAGAGCGCAGCACAGATGGGGTAGGTCCACCGTTCCTTGGGTGAGAACAAGGCCACTTCAGCATCTATAGGGAAAGCTGGGATGTGGCTGCTGGTGGGCTGAGGATGGGCAAAGCAAAAAGCTGATTGACATCTTCCAGATGATGCTCCCAAGAGGATGACTGGTCCAGAAGGGCTTCATCACAGGTATTGCATCCCTTGCACCTCTTGAAAAATCTTTGCGCTAAGTGATGTCTTTGTTCCAAGAAATAATAAAGCTGGGCAGCTTGCAAGCCGCGGGCTTGTGCTTGCCTTCTCCCTGGTGTTCATGTGTTTGGCAGTGTCTTTGCTTTTCCTGAAGGAGCATGGATTTGTTTTTAACTCTTGCTGCTCTGTGAAAGTAGAGAGCATGCACAGGAAGAATAGGTTTGCATTTTGCAGGTAGGCAGGTGGTGGGCACCAAAACCCTCTCCTCTTCTTTAATCTTAGGTGCTGAAGGTGATCAGAGCGTTTTAAATAGACCTTTATCTGTTGGCAGCTTAATTAACTAATGGTCCCAGAAAGCTCTTACAGAACAATTGATTTTATCCACTTCAGAATCGTTATCTCTGTCCTATTGGCAACCAGGCTGTTGCGCAGCCTGTTCTTGGGTGGTGAAAGCTGGTCACCGTTTCCTTTCCCAGCCCTGGTTTTTATCCATAGGTTTTTGGATTAGAGATTCAGATTTGGAGAGAAAATAAAATCCTTTTTGTCTGTAGCTGTGTGGGGAACACATGGCTGCAGCTGTAACAGCCTTAGAGTATGAATGGCACAGGGTAAAGAAAACATGATCAGCATTGTTTCATTGCTGCCTTGCCTCACTGTCTCTGCTCCACACCTGACCTGAGGACACACGTGAGAGCAATACAAGATGTTCAGCCCCTCGTCATGTTATGTCTTTTCCTTGCCTCTGGCCTGAACCTAGGTCTTTTGGTTGCTAGTTCTTGCAATTTTACCAGTAGCCCTCCTGGTGATACATGTCATGTTGAACTCCCGTGTTGTGGGAGCATGTGACAGAGAGAATCACAGCCCTTATTTTAATAAAACTTAATTCCTCTGCCTCCATAAAAATATCTATGTAAGAAGACACAGCTGAGCCCTCAGGTCTAGGTATGAGAAGGTAGAGGGAAGATTTCCCCTGGGGGTGTGTGTATGTATTTAAGTGCTTTCCTGGTGTGCGATGTGGATTCCTGGGGTTGTTGGATTCGCTAAGGCTGCTGCATGGGAATTGCTGGGGTGAACTGGGGTTTGAAGAGAATTGAAGCTGTCTGTGGAAAAAAAAAAAAATGACCTCAGTCGTCCTCCAACTTCATTCTAGGTTGGTTTTTGCATCTTCTTTGCCAAGGGTAGAAGAAATTCATAATGGCAACAAGGGCCAGAGCAAACAGCTTTAAAACTCGATGCAGGTCCTCCCCCTGTCCCATCCTTCCACCTTTCCTAGACACCTGCTTGCTCCCCTTCTGCCCACCCAGCACAGAGCCCACCATTAATCCAGTGGCTCATCACCTAGCAGTTAAGCCATCCACCTCTGCTGCCTGTCTGTCCACATGCCCTTCCTACAGCGTCCATGGCCCTGTAGGCATCGTGGCAGACTCCTTTCTGGAGCTAAGGGCAGTTGGGCCAGCCCCTTCTGCACGTGGTGCTCTGTAGCAGAGGGAACTACTTCTCTTTTTATTAAAGAATGATAAAATACACCAGCACACATGGTGGCATCTCCATACAGATGAATTGATGGTCCCTCAGGCCTGGAGGTGAGCTGAACCCTCCCCTCTGTCCCCACAGACACTGGGACCATCAAAGTTGACTTTGTCCTATGTTTCACACTGCCTTGGTACCTTAGTGGGTCCTTCTGGGCTGCTGGTGGTTAGGGGGATGATGTTGCTTTGTTTGAAACCCAGAAAGGGTCATTAAGTCAACCAGTTTGTCTTCCTGCATGGCTAAGTGAGAGAGCCCCAGAAATGCAATGGGCTTCTCTCGTGGGCAACAGCTCATGCTTGATATTTATAGAGAAATTGTGCTTTGAAAATACCCCATTTTTTAGCCTCTCCTGCTGTTCTCTACCTAGGGCTGAGCCTTGCTGTTAATAAGGGAAATGCAGACATCTCTTCACAGTAAAGACAAAAAATAAAACCCCTTTGCTTTCCTTCCCATCTTGTCGGGAGCACCCTGCTGTTCCCTTCCACTTTCTTCCCATCTCACAAAGGGAGTGGATTCTCTCCGTTGTGCTCCTCACTAGAGGACTGGTTGCTGAGCATGTCCATGCAGCCATGGTGTATCCCTTCAGTTGGCTTTTAATAGCAAGCAGAAAGAAAAGTGCAATGGTTTGGGAGAAAAGGGAGAGTTTGGAAGACCTGGGGTTAAGTCTCTGTTGTACTTTGGATTTACTGTATAGCCTTGCAAAAGTCACTTCTGTGCATCTGCTCTCTACCTGTAAGTGTAGCCTCTGTCTGCATCAATGTCATCTGGTCGACTTCTTCAGTATTAAATGGTAGTCATGTGTCGCTTTTAACCATATTCCATCCACGAAGGAAAATATGCGGGTGTTGAAACAAGGGTCACTTTGAAGCCGAGCCTCAGATGTTTGTGTTTCTCAGGTGCTTTCAGTAATATGACCCACGGTTTATGTTACAGGCTTGGAAATACTGCAAAAGGCTATTTTGAGCCCTGCTAGCTTTAATTGAGATCCGGGCTCCTACTGGTCCTTGCAAAATGAGTCTCACATCCTGCACTGTGTTATTCTAGTAAAAACATGTTTCTTAAGCTTTTTGGCTGTGCTTTGGATAGACATTTGTGGTACGAGGGGTGCATAATCTCTGTCACTAAAAGAGTGGGGGCTCTGGCTCTGCAGGACTTGCTGGATGTATGTTGGAATTCTGCTTTCATTTTCTGCTCTGGAAAATCACTGACTGTGCGAGGATCTCCGAGGAGAAAATGCTTGGTTAAAAACTCAGAGGGACACTCCATGGTGAACCCATGGGACAATGCATTTCCCAAGTCTCCTCCTGCCTGTAGGGGCTATTAGGAGATTCATTTATTCTTCTCAAAGCCTGCAGGTTTATAAACACGGGCTCTTTTCTGCAGCTGAGTTGAAAGGAACAACTTCCATTTGATTTCCTTTGGGACTGGAGCTGGCTGTCTGTATTTCTCAGTTCAGGACTGTAGCAGTAGGGAGAAGAGGGAAGGGGGGAAAGCCGGGAGAGCACCGAGAGGGTCTTGGTTTGTGCTGGACTAGGAAAGCCTGCATTGTGGCAAGGATGGGTAGCAAATCTTGTGATTACGTGCCCAGTAAAACTTGTGCTGCTGGAGCAGTGGTTTCCTGCTGGAAGGATTAGCCCCATTAGAGCTCTTTGCTGCAGCATCCCTGGTACAGGTGGGTGGATGAGGAAGGGGCTGAGGACATGATTTGGCTCTTAGGCTTAGGCTGAACTACTTGGCTTTGGAAGGTGGGGGCAAGGGACAGCTTTCCGTGGGCTGGTGCAACACTCAGAAGAACACGCTGGCATTTCTGGGGCCTCTCAACGTCACCAGTATGTTGAAGATGGCTTTGGGCTCATGACTGAGAGATGCTATCACAAGGAAACCCAGAGTCTGAGAGTTTGCAGAGCTCATTGCAGAACTGCCTGGAGAAAACAGGTGGACTGGCTTATCTTTCTGGTTTTTTTCCTATGCTATACTCAGGAAGATTCAAATACTCTTGGGACCTGTTCAGGTCTGAGGCTTCTCTGTAGCTGGTGGGGTCACTTCCACCTTGCAGAATGGATTGAAAGGCTTTTCACTGGAGCTCCTCACCTTCCTCTACAGGGATCGAAGGGTTGTGCTCCTTGGCTTGTGAGACAGAATGACCACAGTTGCTGCAAGAGAGCAGGAAATCATCTCTGTAAAGCTGTCCAGAAAGCCTTGAATTCAGGTACAAGCCTCATGTTTATAGGAACGTAAAAGGAACCATGGAAACTAAATATGGGTCAGAGCACCTGCAAATAGAAGAATTGGAGGGATTGCAGAGTTACCCTAATTTCGCTGCCTTCAGATTTGCTGTGCTGGTTTCAAACCTGCCTAGGATCCTAGGCTCTGAAGGAGTCTTTGGGATCCGTATGAGGAAGGAATTTTCTGGGGAAGGCAGCAGGTAAAAGGCCTCATCTAAATGCCTGTTCCACAAGGGTCCCATGCTGCTCAGTCGTACGTGAGATACTGCTGGCTGTGGTGTTCCTGTTGAGCCTCAAAAGAGGTCAGGTACCTGGAGAGGAATGAAGAGCTTTATGTGCATTGTTGACATGGAACTTAAACTTTGCTTCCCTCTGATCCCTTATCTAGAGGATTAGCCCATGCAGCTCTGCATGCCCTCCTAGGCCCTTAGCAAGGATTCAGCTGTTCTGCATTCCTCAGCTTCATCATGGGAAACTTCTTCACCTAGCTGCTGCCAGCATGCTTTTGGCGACCCTGGGTGTCCCGTCAGCTGTTACAGGCCATTAAAGGATTTGTTTCTCTGTGTATGAAAAGGCTTAATTCAATTCTCATTCTCTCCTGGCATTCCTCAGAGGTGAGTGCGTCCCCTCGGCATGAATCCTCCGATGCTGCTAATTGACTTGAAAGTAGCTCGTGTCTCCTTGGAAATGTCACCCAGCCCTTTTCAAGTGCAATTCCAGGCAATCAGGATCAATATGTTTCTTTAGCTAAGGGTATTAGCACATGACTGACAGCCCTGCGGCATTAGCTTATTCATATGGACTTCCAGATGCTCATTTTTCTTCCCTGTCTCAGCTTTGGTCCCAGTAAGGGGGGACAGGGCTTTGAGGGGAGCCATCCCCTGGTCTGTGTTTGTTCACAGAGCACTGATGGGTACAGTGCTGGCTCTCCCATGCCTGCCCCAAATCTATAGGGTGCTCTTGTCCCCCATCTCCCAGGCAAAATCAAACTGCATCGTCCCATCCACTTGTTCATTGCATCATGGCCTCAAGATGGTTCAGGAAGGCAGGGGCTGAATTTTTCTGCCTGTGTTAATCAGTGCGGCGCTTTGTTTGATATAAGAAAAGGTGTCAGCATGTTTTTGCAGTACCTTTGCACAGAGAATATTGTCTGTGTAATTATCTCTTCTCAGAGCCCTACCCCCTCGGGCTCCTGGGGAGGCTGCGGTCCACAGCAGAGTACTTCCCTTGCTTTCCTCATCATGTGGTGATGCTGGGGTGGTCCTGGTGCCCAAAATATTTGGGTTTTTCATTACATCTTTCAGCAAGTATATATTCTCCTTCTTTCTTGGCTCAGAAATGTTTGTGAATTTGTCTTCCTAGCAGCCCTGTGAGGAAGGGGAGCGCTGCTGTCTCTACTTAGAGGTAGGGGGGTGAAAGCACTGGGAAATGAATTTAGAGGAGCTTACAAAAGCACTTGAGGCAGTGCTTCTGCGAGTGAATTTGATCCGGGCCTCAGTGCCCTCCGTTTTTCTTGTTTCCCTCTCTAATAAGGCTGTCACGGCTGATGCACCCACACCGCTCCTCTAGAGAGACCTCACATCCCTTCCGCATCCCAACTGTCAAAAATTCAGAAACAGAACAAAGAATATTTCAGCTTTTCAGAGGAAGAAACTGAGATGCTGAGAGACTGAGAGCCTTGTCCTAAGTGAGTCAACGTTTCTCAGACACAATTATTGCAGGTGCCTGCCACCCTGCCTCACAGCTAGTGGTGCTCCCAGATCTCCAGAAGAGCTGCTCCCTGGCATCGGCGCAGGTTAGAGCCTCAAGGAAAAAACCTGAAGTTAGCTCCCAAGTGGCAAACATTAATATACAGAGGAACAAGTTGTGCTGCACTGTGGTACCAGAAAAACTTCGAGGGGTTCTCTGCCATGCTGTGAATTTGAGTGTCTCCCTTGCAGGGCTGGTGAAGGCACGTCATCTGCCACTGCCTGGGATTTGTAACTGCTGCTGAGGCAGAGGTGGGGAATCTGTGTCAGGGAGCTGTTGAGTGCACGTTCCCAAAAGACACATCAAGAGATAAACAAGAAAGCCTGAAAGTTTTAAAGTATGAGGCTGCCTGGATACCTGCAGGTGCTTCTGACTGAATTTTGTGTCCTCTGAAATTAGTCAGGAAGGAGTTAATGTGTGTGCCCTGTGAGACAGCCAGAACAAGTGCATCCAAAACTCTGGTAATCAGAGGCAAGCAACAATTATTAACGCCTCGGCATTTAATGTGGCAGATCGCTTACACCCCCAGTTATATTGTGTGTTCAATTCCAGAGCACTCGGAGTTGTCAGTCAGCAGGTCCATAGATCATGGTGACCTTAGCATCATGTCAAGGGGCTTCACTCCATCAGGGATAATGAACATCTCCCACCAGTTTCTTCCAATCATTCATTTGAGATCCAGAAGTTCATCATGCAAATGACAAACAATGTTAATTTTCTGCAAATAATTCCTCCAGATGTCCATGGGATTCCAGCACTCCTTGCCCAGAACAGTAAAATATGTTTGTCTTCCTCCCTATAATTCATCACCAGGCCCACAAATCTCCCCAAACTCTCTATAAACAAAGCGGGAGGCAGAGCGCAGAGGATAATAGTTCACTGCAGACGTGTCTCGCAGTCTGTCCATGATGCACGCGGGGAGAGGAGTGGTGGAAGAAGTCAACAAGTTTCTTCTCAGGTGAGCTGACTTTGACTGCACTTAGTCTTGCAAATACAGTGACTGTGATGGTCTGAGGCAAGCCTCGTACAAACATAAGTCAATGGGGGAGGAAAAACTCAGGAGGAGTATTTCTGGGCTTAAAATTTAGGTCTGGTCTGCAGGAATGGCTAGGTCTGGAGCAAAACCTGGTGCAAGCCTTATCTACGTCTCTTGAGGACTCTCCATTGGATGGTTAGGCTTTATCATGGATCTGTGTAAAGCTGTGTTTTCAGATGAGTACTGAGGCAAATAGGCAGTTTGGTTTCTCCAAGCATCTTTCAGCTCCCTGAACTATGGATCCAGCCAAAAATATATGAAGAGCTCAAATCCAGGGAGGTTTGGGCCATGGAGCACAAGAAGTTGTTTTGGTTTGGACAAATTTGAAGGTATGATGCAGGAATTGGCTCCAGCAAATGTATCTGGAATAGAACAGGCCCATGATGAAGCAGCCAACAAAATGGCTCTATTTTTTACTCACACAAGAGGTCAGCAAGCAGCTAGAACAAAAATACAAGGGGGATGGTGAACATCCTGGGCTCCTGCCAATGTTCCAAAGAATCCAAAGTTCAGGAGAGTGTGTAGGCACCCAGATTGGCCTCAGGCTTGAAGAGCTTCTGTACTTGTGATTTATTTGTCTATATATATATAGGGTTTTTTTCTTTTTAATTTGGTTGGGTATAAAAAAATATATATATTGTTTAATTTGGTTGGAGATATATAGAGTCTTATTTGGGGGGGGGGGGGAAGAGAGAGATAAATACATAAATAAAAAACGTGGACATCTCAAAACTCTTTCTTCTCTGGCTGCTGAGAATACCTAACTGCCTGCTCTTGCCTTGTGTTGGTACCCATGAAGTGCTTGAGTCATCTTGGGAGCTTGGTCCTGAGTTACACCGTGGAAATGGCCTGACCTGGAGACAGGACTGTCTTGGTACTGGTGAATGATGGAACCACCAGCTAAAAGCAAGGCTTGCACATGCTGGAGGAGAGAGCACCTGAGACTCCATGGGAGGTCTTGCAAGGCCACAAGTTCCCTCTTGCCAATGGCACAACTGTGGTGGGTGAGTCACTTAATAGAGTACAGCTTTGAACACCCTTGGAGCATCCTCTTGACTTCAGCAGGGCTTTGCTTTTACAGGTGGGTATTGCTGCTCTGCACTTCTTGATCCATTTGCCACAACCGTAGCAGACCCAGCTTTGCTGTGGCTTTTCCCTCTCCATTCCCCCTGCTACTGCCAGCCCTCAAAGTGCACACCCGCTCCCTCCCCTGCTGGCCTTTTCACACTGGAAGGGTTTTTAAAGGTCCCTCTAAGTGGCAGCTGCTATGTGGCTTTTTGGTGTTTTTTTTATGATGATTTGGAAATTAATTTCTTTCTCGCTGTCATTGGACTACCCTTTCCCCACGTCACAGTGCAGAATGAGCTCGTAACTCTCTTGACTGCCTCATGGCTGAGTTAAGGGGTTCTTCTGTAGCATAGCCTACAGGGTTTTATTTAACTGTGGGTGTTTTGAAGAAAGCAGTGGAGAACTGTCATGCTTTTGCTGTCCATACACTTGGAAAGTTTTTCCTAATGTTTGACTGAAAGCTCCCTTGTTTTAAATTAAGCCTAGGATTTCTTGTCCTTTCTACAACAGAGCTGGGAACAATTGTTTTTCTTTTCCCTTTCCATTTTGCTTGTCTGAAGACTGTAACTATGTCTCCATCCTCTGTAGACTGAGCATCACAAATGCTTTCCATATCTTCTTGCCAACCATCTCCTATAGATTTCCAGTCACTGTTGTCTGTCTCTTTTGGACTGTCTCCAATTTTTCATACTGTCTTGGAGATCAGCATCCCAAACTGGACAACATGTTCCAGCTGAGATCTTAACACTGCAGAAGGCATGTGAGGATAATTTGGACCACTTACGTCTTTTTTGTGCTTTGATCCTGGTTGCCCTTGGCATGATCTTGAACCTGTTTTGGGGCAAGTGGGGTGAAATGTTTCAGTTACTGCCTAGGCCACCTGTTGTTGTCTCCTTGTCACTACACTCAGACACTAATCAGACCATCTGTTGCAGGAACCTGTGTCTCAAATCAGGGATGCTCGGGTGAGCTAATATGAAAGGACAAAAGATGCAGTCTGCTTGCAGGAACTGAAGCTTGTTAACCACCCTGCAGATGCTCTCCATATAGGCTCCTTCATGAGACTGTTTACAGGGTGGTTTAATATGTGCGTGATGACTATTAATATGCAACCTGTGTTGAGTCACACCTTAGCTGATTTGCTGTAGCCTTCCAAAGTGTCTGCCTGCAGCCGGATCAATGCCATGTGGGTTGCTTGTCTGGCAAGTTTAGAGCCTGGAAGAGCCACCAGTGACTTGGATTTAACCCTTGTTGCTGAACACATTGGTGTCTCTCACCTCCCTATTGCTAGAACTGAGAAAATCAGCAAGTGGTCCTTTATCCTTGCTTCCCTTCTGCTTTATTCACTCCTCCAAGCTCCATGCTGTCAACTCTATCCTTACTGATAGCCTTTGACTCCTCCCAAGAAACAGAGGCTAACTGCATATCTGTGCTTTCCCAAAAATGAGTTCTGGGGTGGTGGTGAGCAGTAAGAGCCATTAACAAGATCTGCCTGGACAACCCCTCAGACCTGCGGCGTTTGGGATCAGTCCCTGGGTGTGACACCAGGGCTTTGCTGCCTGTTTAATGTTCCTTCCATAGGAAAAAATTGGAAGGGTTGTGTCCACTGGAGCACTATTCTACTCACAGGGCTGTGGAGGAGCCATGGGGAAAGACCTGAGTCCTTGCTCTTTCCTCATCCCTAGCTCTTTGCATTTTTGTAATTTCTCCTTACAACCATCAGCTGACTCATGGGGTTTTTTGTGCCCAGCCATGCTTTGGTCCCCTTAATAACATCTTAATGACACTCCCGGGGCTTTGTCCCTGGCAGGGCAGCACCTAATCCTGTAGTATTTGCTCAGTTGAATGGGTCACTGGTTTCACTGGACTTGTGTGAAGGACATTATACAGATCCAAGTGCAGTTCAGGGGCTAGGCTATGTCTTGGGCTCTTGCAAGAGGGTGGTTTTATTTCCTCCATCTTGACTTTGCAGTGTGAAGAGCAATATCAAGACACCTAGCTGTGGAGCAGGGTGGCAAGAACAGTCATGAGAAGGAGAGGACTTGATTCCAGCCTGCCTGCTCATTGGCTCGTTAGCTAACTCAGCTGGAGGTAGAAGAGAGGGCGGGTCCAGCCAACAGCTGGAAAAGGTGAGTAGGAAACCTCAGCTTCCTGCGGGAAGGAGGGACTGAGGTCCTCAGGTTGTTCTCCTGCTTTTCAGGATTGGGCCTCAACTAGAGCATGGTTCTGACAAACCTTATGACCTCCTAGCATTAAGGATGGAAATGCAGATTTACTGCAATGTGCTGGTGCAGCTCCTCAGGTGATGCTTGTGTAAGTACAAGATGTGCTGCCTTTGATTTAACCTCTGTCTCAGTGGAAATGACCAAAGAGAACCTGCAAAATCCCTGGTGTTTCTCAGGAGTTTACCCCCAAACGTGGTAGTAAGTCAGTGTAACTGGCTTGTCTTGTCTTTACTGGAGTCTTGTAGGCAATTATCTATTTCTGGCTTCACTTGGACACTGTTTGCAGTCCAAATACTGACAAGTTCTGTGGGACAGCCCCCACCTCCACCTCAAACTTGTCTCCTGGAGTCAGGTGATTAGATGAGACTCTCTTTCATCTAAGTGCTTTTTTATCTTTCTGATCTGTGGAGGGAAGCTGACAGATACCATCTTTAAAGGTAAGGCAAATGGAGCCAACATTTTGTATTCCAGAAATCTCATTATTTTCCAACTAATATGCTGATTTGGGGTGCTGGAGTTTGGCAGTGACACAAGGGTCATTGCTGAACAAAGCAGAAGCAGGTTCATCCTGGAGAAGCCTGCGCAGATAAAATGTGCATTTTCTAGATGTGAATTCTCTGGGTCATGTCAAGGAGTGAGGCATTGTGGGTAATTTCCCTTTGACTCTGACTTGATGGTAGATTTCACAAGAGGAAAAAGTGTGTTTTAAGAAGTTACTTGACACTGATCTGTCCGGAGTGCTTTTCCCAGGCTGGATTTGGGGAAGGATTATCTCAGATTTTCATTTAGTTCTGAAATCCTGGGTATTGGTTTTATAAACTAAAACCCCTTCACAGCAGGTTGCTTGTTCTGCCTTGTTGTTTTAGCTTGATGCATAGGAAGGAATTTAAATTTTCTGAACAGATAGGGCCAGCGCCTCGCTGGGGTAAATCGGCATGGTTCAAATATTTAAAGGCAGATGCATCAATACTGGCAGCTGAGGATCTGGCTTACTTTGATTAAAATCTGATCAAGATTACTCAGCCTTACCAAGGGACTTGGATTACCAGTCTATAAAAAGAAGAGTAGGAGAGGAGAGGACATTAAATATAAAAATAATCCAATGAAGGACGTGAAGCTAAACTCATTGCAAATTGAACAATAATGAAAGCATCCTCCTTCAACAGGTGGAGGGCAGCAGGGCTTGCAGGTGAACACTGGGCTTGGAGCTAGGTCTGAGGTAGAAATATTGCTCTTAGGTTTCTCATGGCCATGGCCCAGCCTTTTAAAGGCAGATTTTTTTTCAAAGGAGAACCTTGCTCATTAAAAAATCCCCAAGGGAGGGTTGCGGGAGGAGATGTGGGTGACAAATCCTGTGGAAAATCCTTGCCTTTGCTTCCTCAGGAGACCTGGGCTAGTGCCAAATCTCACTGGCAAAGAAGTGATTGAAGCTGAGGAACAGAAAATCAACTCTCCCACAGATTTCAAAATGTGAAATCTGTGTTTGTCTTTAGGGTTTCTTACAGTGGTTGAACTTCAACTCTCCCCTTCCATCGCAGCATTTTTTTTGCCTGGTCTTTCTTTTTTAAATGTAAAACGTATTTAAGGAATATTACTATGCTGTGTGATTAGGCTTGATGGACAGTGACTGATAGGGACATTGTACCAAGCTCTTTGCTTGCTGGGCGGTCAGCAACGATGGCCTTTTTCATGCGTCAAGCCACTCAGCACGTGCCTAGCTTTCCCAAGATTTCCTATGCGTGTGGTCCCTAAGCTCAATAAAATCTAGTCTTCCCTGTGCTCTTGTGAAGTAGTGGTGTAGCTACTGGTAGGGCAGGCATACTCGGGTCCTAAGCTAGATGGCTTTTCATAAAATCATAGAATCGTCTAGGTTGGAAAAGACCTTTAAGATCATCAATCCAACGGTTAACGTAGCACTGCCATCCCACCACTAAACCATGTCCCTAAGCACCTCATCTACCCTTCTTTTAAATACCTGTTCTTTAAGTACCTCCAGGAAAAAAACCCAAACCCTATTTGCCCCTATTTGGGGCAGCAGATTTATCTCTCCTCTTAATGGAGCACGCCAACTCAATGGGCTTGCTTGAATGGGAAGAACATCCCTTGGTGATCTTTGTTAAGGGTGTGTGGAAGGAGATCTTCTACGGGGCTTGCGGGACTTGTGATTAGAGTGTCCTTTTGTATCCAAGACAGGCAATAGTGAACAAGATGCACAGTGAGCTAGCTGGCCTAAGAGGCTGTCTGGGGCGACTGGAAGATGCTTTGACTATCTCAGAGGGCTCTGGGAGCATGGAGAGTGGGACTGAGTGGCCTTAGAAATACTGGTGACTTAAACTGATGCATCTAAGATTGCTGGAGGAAAGGCAAGGGGGTTGTGGGACCTCCTGGGCAATTATATACATGGATGGTCAGCAGTATCGCCTGAATGCCCCAGCAGCGATGCCAGTCTGTCCAGTTTTCTTTAATTGGAATTAGGGTCAGATGAGGATAAGATTGTGTTTTAATAAGTATTTGTTAGCAAGTGCTTTCCCTTCCTCCTCTCCCCTAATATTGTTAATTTTCCTTGCAGTAACACGTGCGTCGTTCAGCTTCTGTTGCTCCATGTGTCGTGCCCTGTTACGCCATCTCATTCAGAGCCACAGAGCAGAGGGAATGCTGCCAAGGCTGTTTCTGGGAGTTTGCTCTGGTCCTGCTACTTCCCTGGGAGTGCTCAACTGATCTGTTTTGTTTGCAGGGGGAATAAAATGCTCAAATGTCAGCTTCTGAATGGACTATCAGAGACCAAGGTAAGGACCAGCTGCTCCTTTGTCTTTGTGAGCAGGTGCCTACAAACACATAGCCACGGTAAGTTTTGGGCGATGACTTTTTGAAAGAGAAAAGTTGCTAAGCGGTAAATGTGACCTTCTTGTCCTATTTTAAAAGATATGAGACTTTGCTTAAGGCAACCTTAGGATAAGGTGCTTTCCCCTGCCAGTCCTTTCCCAGGTGCAAAAATGGGGGCTACAAGTGGCTGTGATACCCTGTGGAAGGGTAATCTGTCTGAGATGCAACTGTATTTTCATATGGGCTGTTTGTGAAACAGTGTTAAAAAACATTGTTAATTGAAATGCATTGGTGAACACATTTTTAAAACACCTGCTATCTTGTTGGAGACATGATTATACTTACACAGACTAAACTGCTGCAGGGAAGGTAGAGATGTGGTGCTCTCTGCGGCTGGCTGGGCCATTCATTTGTTAGCACGGGGTTGGTTTTCTGATGACTCAGAAGGGAGCTCGGCTGCCCCTCAGCTATTTGCAGATCTGAAGATCAGTGGTATTGTGGTTATGAACCAGAACTCTGAGTATTGCACTGAGCGGAGCTGGGACCAAAAGCCACCTCAGTCTCAAAGTGCATATAAAAGCAAGCAGCTGAGGGTTCCCAAGTGCCAGGTTTGCACAGGGCACTCACTTGCAGGCAAGTCCCAGAAAAATAATAAGGGGGATGCTAGGT
This sequence comes from Egretta garzetta, assembly GCF_000687185.1. Lineage (NCBI taxonomy): Eukaryota > Metazoa > Chordata > Aves > Pelecaniformes > Ardeidae > Egretta > Egretta garzetta. The sequence goes on along the minus strand of NW_009260342.1, from coordinate 1,259,343 downwards.
AAGGGATTCTTGCTGCTTGCCTCAGTTTCTTTCAGGCCATGGGAGGGAGCAGAGGGAATTAAAAATTTCAAGCCTCTGTTTGAACCATCTGAAGTAGATCAGGAATGAGAGATCAATGTTGTGCAAAAACAGGGGCTTTACTACTGCAGGAGCTGGTGATGCTGCGTATCTTATACTTTCTGATTTATAATTCCTTCCTGGTCTGGAGTCTTCTCTCAACTGTCTTTGTATGTAAAGCCTGAGGAATATTTGGTGGGAAAGCCCCTTTTCTTGTAGGACATGCCTGTGAGCCTTCTCTACCAGGTAACAATGACTGCAGCAGTAGGACCCTCTTTCTGAGGTCTCTGAGAGTTGGACAGGTCAGTTGCCCACACCCAGTTGTAATACCCTTCCTTCTTGCCTTGCGTTCTCTTCCCTGAGAAAACAGGGTTAATGTGTGTTTAGCTCCTTTTTGCCCACCCCTAATAACTTTCCAGCCTGATGGCTGATTGCAGCTGTGCGTGCCAGAGATCTTAAAGATGAGTTCCTACCAGCTTGATATAAATAGATGGTTAGGGAGAAGACTTTATCTTTGCCCCTCTCTGCCAATGGAGTTCAATCCTTATCAGTCCAAGAGCATCTGTGTGTGAGAGAACGAGGAAAAGAGAGATGTTGTGAATGCCTATGGGGAAAACTGCATCCTACTCCATCCTGGAGAATCCCTCTGCGATGTGTAACATGGAAAATGGAAGTATTGCTGGCTCTGCTACTGGATGAGCACTGTATGAGGCTTTCTTTGTTTGCTTTCACCACAGCCTTTCTTCAGAGGCTGGAAGCAGTGATGTGTGTGGTGTTGCTGGCCTGAGTTAGAGCAGAGAGCTCAGGGACAGGAGCCTGGAACTGGAGCAGAGGATTGCATCCTTCTTCCAGGGGGGATGAGGCTGTTTTAGCCTCTGGCTGGTTGATGGGGCAGCTTTCCCCTGCGGCAGTACTTGCTTACCCTGGGCAATAGCCACTGTTTCTAGGATGGTCCTCTGGCTCATTACCCAGCTCCTTTCCTGCCCTCTTTGCCTTCTGCAGAAAGCCATTTAATCAACAGTGTATCAAAATCATCTGTCTATGCTGGTGTCAACAACCCAGCTTCAGGGACATTTTAAACAATTTTCTTTCCACACCCTGTAATGGATTTCATTGCCAAGGGGATGGAGAGTGGGGCAGCAAAGGTATTTTAATTACATCTGATTGTGGCATCTTGCAGGCTTGCCCTGTCAGTTGTTCTGGCACAGCACCATTCAGAGCCTGCTTTTGCCAGCACCAGCATGTTAGCTGGAGGTTTACTGGTCTCAGAGGAAAACATTGATATTTCACTCCTGACATCATCTTGGGGCTGTGACTTCTCTCTCTACCCTGCTTTTGTGGCATCGGCTTCTTCCACACTAGAGGATTTCAGTCCTTGCATACTATGTCGCTTAGAAGCAGTAAAAACCACAGTCACCTGCCCTGTTGTGTGGGCAGGGCAGAGTTACTTTGCTCTTAAGAGAACCTGCCTTCCTGCAAGGGAGATGTCTGAACCCTTTCCCCTACTCACATCTTGGTTTCACAGCCTGCCCACATAAAAAGGGCTTCTCTTTTTCTTAGTCAGGCAGGGGAGGGTTGAAATGCTGCCTCCAACAAGACTATCTGGAGGAAGAAGGAGGGAACGAGACAGGGAAAGCTGCTAGTTTTGCTGTGCTGAAACACCCTGATCAGACCCGTGGGGCTGGATCAGCGGTGGAGTAAGTCCTGGGACAGGCAGGAGTGTGGCAGGTGCAATAAAGCACATTTTCAGAAGCGACTGCTCACCAAACAAGAGGAACTCCAGCTGGGTGCACGTTGAAATGTCAATGACTGTTGTATCTTTACATGGCTTTAGGTGTATTTTCACTAGCAGTCGGGACTAGTGGTATCTGCAGTGCTGCCTGCATGTTTTCTGGAGCATTCAGCAGGTAGCAGTTCCCAGTGCCCATATTTGACCTGCCTATTCAAAGTGTTTAGCACGCAAAAGGCAGAAACTATTTGAATCTAACCTGGGGTTTGGAAGAAGGAGAGTCCAAGAAGGAGAAGGACAGACTTAAGGCCATTTTTTTTATATGACTACTAATATGCATTTCCATTCTTGCCAAAGCTTTTGGTTCTGATTTAATAGGAAGCTTAATCTTCAATATCCACAATTTTTCAGTGTTGGAATGTGTTTGTGTTCTTAACAACACTCATCTGTGTCATTTCCTCCTCTTAATAGGTATAACCTCAGCTGCAGATTAGAGAAGTGTTTTGTTTGTGATTCCTAGATGCTCTACACTTGATGCATTGTCTTCCTACAGACGCAGGGCAAACACTGCTCCTCCCTTCTGGCCTGGGTTGCAATGATGGATTAAGTAGGTAAGTAATAGAGTGGTAATGAGATAACCACTGACATCGAGCATTAACGTGGGAATAAATGAAGTTACCATCCAGAACTAATGGCCTGAACTATCACTGGGTTGTAATTAATGAATGTGGTGGCTGAGATTTACAAGGATATTTTAGGATGCTGCTTGCATGCAGCTTTGGGTTTTATGGCTTGGTTGGAGAGAAATCAATTAATGCCAAGAACTTAATGAATGGGCAGAAGCTGTTCTTTGTCAGTTTGTAGTGCCCCTTTTGTGGAAGAGGCTAGACTGGCACATGTGGAGTATCTGCCTTTTCTTTACTTCAGCAGGGTGGAAGAAGGCAGGATGTTGTGGCCTCTGACTCCAAGTCACTCACTCTTCAGTGCCTAGTAGAGATGCTGCAAAGTATTTTGTCTTCTGTTTTCTTAGGGCAGAGCAGCAGGAGTCTTTGTGGAGACAGTACATTTGAAGTGAACCCATGCAGCAGGCTGCAAGTCTGCTTGTATGTAGAAAGGATTGCCAGTGATGGGGATTCTTCAGCCAGGGTCTCTGAATTGAGCAATGACAAGCTGCCCTGTTTTGCCCCATGAAGGTAGGGCATCTAGTTACTTCTTCAGGTGGTCTCCTCCCTGCAGCTGTGGCTCTGTCTCCTGCGTGTCACCCTCTTCCTTGCCCTGCAGTCTCGCTCTGGTGTCCTGTGTGATTCGATGACTGCACCTACTGCATGAGCCTCCTGGAGGAGGAGTTGAGGTGTCCATGCTGCATGCACGCAGTGTGCCCATGCTCAAGGGGCCTTGTCTGGAGAGCTATCCCTCTCTGCTTTCAGAGCCTACTAGGCATGTGACCTTGCTAACCACTTCTCAGATGTGTGAGTAACACTTTTGAGGTGGTTGCTAGGCTCTTGCAGAAAACACAGCAGAGCAGTCAAAATTCTTCATGTTAATTGGTAGGAATACTCCAGCAATCTCACTGCTGCCTCCCTCATCTTTCCATGGCAACACTCTCTCTACAGCAGCCCAGGTGCTTGTGGTTCGATATAGTGGGATTTTTTGAGCCCTCTGTCTTCCAAATCGGCCCTTGGAGCATGAAGGGAACATCTGTACTTTTAAAGTATAGGCATCATGTGATGCATCAAATAGCTTCCCTTGGTGTAACCATATTCCTTTTTAACACCGTCAGAGATGGGAAACTTTGGAAACATGCCTGAAATGAGCCCTTGCATCTCTTTGGTGGAAAGAGCTGTTGCCCTGTTTTTCTGACAGGGAGAGAAAGGTGCTAGAACAGTCCTGAGTGTTTCTCTTCCTTCCCATGACCTGAGCCATCACACCTTTCTGTGAGCTGGAGAAAGGAGAGGGACCACAGCTCACAGCATCTGGTAAGCGAAAGGAAGCACAATTTTTTTCTCTCCTGCAGAACCTAGCCTGGATGTCTCCTTCAGGAAGCCAGGATGGTGGCTGGAAGGAGCTGGAGATGAGAAGAGGGAGAGTGGACAGGAGAGAGAAAGTTCAGGCATTGCATCATCCTCACCTCTGCTCCCTGCTGTGAATAAAGGTGTGCAGGACACAAGACAGCACAAATACAGGCACTGCCTGTTGGGCGATGTCCACACTGGCAGAGTTGGGCAGAACTGGGCGTTGCAGAGCACAGGGCTGGTACAGAGGACAAGGTGTCCTCTCTTCCTGCTCCCCACCTCTCTGAAACTTCCTCCATGTGTATTCTAGCACCATTATCTCTTTTAGGACCTGTTTCACAGGCATTTTTAATGATTCCAGGGGAAGATGAGACTCAGATGGCCCAGCCCAAATCTGCCCAGACTTGGGGAGGTTGCCGCTTTGCCTGGAAGCAATAAATTTCCTTGGTGCAGGCTCAGTAGTTTCCTTCCATGCTGAACAGGAGGAAGAAACTTCCACGTGCTGGACCAGCACAAGCCAAGACCCAAACTGAACAAAAAACAGACAGTGTATTCAGGGATATGTAAATCCTCTTCCCCAAGCCTTGGGAAGTTTATTGCCCTCAACAAAGTACACAGTGTGTCTGTCATTCCCGAGGAGCCCAGGCGGGCTGTTATGTGACAAGGGAAAATTACCCAGGCTGTTCTCCAGAAGGCAAGTGAGCAGGAATTTTCCTCCAACCGGTTCAGGACAAAGTTACTGTAG
>NW_009260342.1:1249552-1254691 GCF_000687185.1 Egretta garzetta | reverse complement strand
GGGAAAGCCATTAAAATTAATGCTGGTAAACAAGGATAAAAACCAGCAGGGTTGTAACAAAATTTGGACCAGATTGGGTTTCCCAGCTGTCGTGCTGCACACTGTCTTAAAGGCAGCAGGCAAAGGGAGGGGGTAAGCTGAGTGGAGAAAGCTCTTGTTGGAGGGAGCTGTGAGCTTGGGGTTGGGAGCATCTGGCCTCCAGTGGCACCGGTGTCGTGGTCCAGCACTTTAATCCACTCAGGCCCCGCTGTCTCTTTTTGGGAAGCAGTGATGCTGTTTTGTCTGATGGTCATTATATCTCATATCTGTTCATGTAATGGTTATCTACTCTCTTCCAGGGGCTGCCCTTAAAATCCAGGCCCTGCTCTAGGGCTCTGGGAAGGTGTGGTTGCTGGCTGCAGGTGTTTTGTGTGAGCACATTTGGGAGCAGATTTCAGGCTGTTGGGACAGTGAGTTGCTCCAAGAAGCTGATTGTCAGAGTTCAGATGAGAGGTGCAAAGGGGCACGGTGATTCCCCTCTCCGTTTTGTCTGCTCCAATGTGAATGGGAGCATGCTTAGGCTGGACAGAGTAAGGATTACTGGGGATGTGGGTCCACTGTCCTGGGAGGAAAGCTCAGGTTTGATGCCTTGTCTCATATTGGTGGTGGGTATGAGCTAAATAGGGCCCAGACCATCCCAGGGAAAACACCCTGGCACAGGAGCTGTGTGTTACTGCACTGTTCTAGGTAAAGGGCTTTTTCTAACCCCACAGCATATTAACATAAGCCAGTCAACTTCTCTGAAACTCCTGGCACCAGATATTCAGCTGACTTGGTGCTTTGGAATAGGTCAAATCTAGTATAACCAAGCCAAAGTGTCTAGCCCTGGAACTGAAGTAATGGCCCATATTTTCAAGTGACCACTGATTGATGAGTGAGAAGGGAGAGGTACAAAAACCGTTAGCTACTTTCTTGCAGTGCCTGAGAGACTTAGATAGTATGTTTGAAAACAAAGAAGTCAACAGTCTCATCTCTGAGCACAGCCATCTTCAGCATAGATGAACAACATAGATGCCAACAGCCATAGAAAACTCCCCAGTCCACCAGTCAGTGTAAATAGCAGCAGAAGGATCCTTTGGTTCTTCAAGCAGCACCATATACCTTGTATCTCCCTAGTGAGGTTGTATTTGCTCAGATTCCAATGATTTTGATGGCCCTGTCCTGGATGGTCAGTTTTTGCAGGACAGGTTGGGTTCTGGTGGAGTCTCCACACAGCAACTCTCAGAGTGAAGTGAAGCTGCTGAGATAAAGTGCTGCAATGTCTCCAACCGAGTGCAGGGAACTAGAGCTGTATGTCTAAAGTCATCCTCATCAAAGAGATGAGGGAAAGTCTGGGCAGGTCAAGACCGATGCTGGAACTGAAAGCAATGTGGAGAGAGGCCCAACACACAAGTCTTCTTCTGGAGCCCTCGTTCCTGGGGGAACCCACAGGCTGCCTCTATGGGGAGACATCAGCTCCTTTTCTCCAGTGAAACTGCCAGCAGGTTGCTATCTCAAAGGTACTGTATGTGAGATGGACAGAGGTGGAGAGCTTTCTTTTGTTTTTCATGAGACATCACCAAAGAATCAGGGTGACAGAATTGTTTTTGTGGAAGTGACTATGTGAAATATTTTTTCATTTTGATTATTTGAAAACCAAAACTGTTCATGGGTTTTAAAATTCATGTCCCCTCCGGGTTGCTTTGCTTTGTTTTGTTTCTTATTCCTTCTCCCTTATTCCTCAGAGGGAACCATCCAAACCTAAATAGTGTGTTATTTCTTGAGGAAATGCAATCGTTTTCCAGTCGAACCTAGGCTGGAAATGCTTCTGGTGATTCTTTTGTCTGAGAAATTTAAAAAAGCTTGGGTAGAACAGAAACTAAGCTGGTTCAGGGGAAGCTTTCTTGTGTTTGAAGACCCACTTGAGTGGGGGAGTTGTTTCAAAAGCTTTTTATTGGAAAAAGAAAATTTTGATAGGCTTTGTTTGGAGACTTGGGCTCCAGCCATTCTTCTGTTGCAGCTTCTTGTATGGTACCAAGATCTGGAGCCTGGCCATCCCGGTCCCAGCTTCCCATGCTTCCTGCATTCCAGAGCTGTGCCACCCCTCACCGAGTCCTACCTTTTGAGCCCTTTGCTTTCCAGGGTCACCACTTCTGCAGGGTAGGATGGAGATGATGCCATCTTTGCCTTGACTATACTTTGTACCAAAAGTCCCTCCCAAGCACAAGGATCGTATGGGTGTAGAGCGGTGCCTTGAGTGCAGCAGGGACCTTCTGCTATCGCACAGTGAGGGGTCCAGGTCCCACATTGATCATTACAGTCTGCTCAAGCTCCTCACCACCAAGAACCTCTTTCTGAGGTTTCCCAACATCCAGTGAGGTTCAGAGCCAGCAGTAGAAAGGCAGATGCAGTGGTAGTAACCACCACAAAGTCCCCTGCAGAATATCTCTCTTTGGCTTTCAGTTTCCCCACCTATAAAACAAGCGTGTTTTAATGGTGTGCTCTTCGAGGCATGGCTTTCTGTTCCCTCATACAACAAGGAGTTGTGGAAAGGCAATGGCTGAAATCAGATGAGCTGGTCTGTCACATCTCAAGAGCAAACATGGGTTTTGGGGGCTGTTCTCCTTGGGATGTCCCAGAAGTAGCTCGATCAGAGGCAAGGTGCATCACAGAAACAGGACCGTGCTGAAGAGTCTTGGGCAATGGGGATGCTTCACATGGGACAGGAGCAGTGGCAACTGCCTGTGTGTCTGGCAATACAGCAAGAAGTGGGCTGGATAGAGGAGACCACCTACTCCCGTTGCTGACTGCTCTGCGAGCTGCCAGCTCTGCTGTCTAGCGCTGGCCAGATCTGCGTTGTAACTGCTCATCTCCAGTCCCTGCCTTCTCTGTGCCCCACATGCTGCTTCTCCTATAAATAGCCCAGTGGGAAGCAGAGCACAGAGCCACCACAGATGGCCCCCAGTTCCACGTGCAGTCGTGTGTGAGATCCCAGATAGGGGCTGTCAATTCCTTGCCTCGAGCCACCCGTGAAACCTCATTAAAAATGGTGTCCTCTTCCTTAACCCCCATCACCCCCTCCCTTCCCACTTCAACTTGCCTGCATTCAAGCACCCTTATTAAACATGCACTTCTAAGCAAGGAGCGCTGACTTCCCCTTAATTGAGGCATAATAATTAGAGCATTAACACATTAGGAGGGTGAGACAGCATGTTTAGCTTTTGTGATTAATTATCTGAGGATTGTAATAAGTTGTTAAGACATTAATTACTCTGGCATGTTTATTGCTCTTTATTGCAGAACAGACACTTGGTAGCAGCAAGTGCTGGTGAGTCTGGAAATACAGCGAGAAGTGGGCTGGAGGGAGGAGACCACCTACTCGCCCACAAAACAGTGGGCTGCTGGTGGTGGGGATGGAGTGGGGACATCCTCTTGGTTGAACTTTGTTGACTGAATAGGTTTATTTCTCTTCCATCTCCAGGAAGCCACAGACGGATAGAAATGGTGTCCGAGACCCTTAGGACTCTAGGACCTGGGAGGTCCTTTCTGATCTCTTAATCTGGATTTTTCTCCTCTTTCAAATGAAGCATTTCCTTCCTGATGGTTTGAGCTCCCCCTCATTTCGATGTTTGTGTTTCCAAGTCTAGTCAGTGTGGCTCAGTCTCTGTCTGGATCTTACAAGGGAAGTTGTCTCTATTAAAGACAGGCTAAAGTTCAGAGTGTCAGCAGTGGTCAAGGAATGGACCAGGACTCCAGTGCCCTCCCTCACCCCATCCATTGGATGAATTTTCTTCTGGATAATTGGGAAGTAGGTTAGCGAAGGGTGTTGCTCTGGCAGCAGGAGAGATTTGGACTGCTACAGCCTGCTCTTTAGACAGCAAGCTGCTCTGTGGCCCTTAGCTCCACATTGGTCAGTCAGATTGGGTCTAATGGCAAAGTTCAAGCCTGCAGGACAACTAGATCTTGTGTGCTCCTGAAACTGGCAAAGAGAAGAGGCAGCCAAATCAGCAGAAAGACGTGGTGGGCTTGTTCGCAGCCCTCTGCTCTTATAAAATACGCATGGTGCCAGGCCCTCCCCGCCCCAACCTCCCTTTGCAGTTATCTGGGCTAGGGAGAAAACAGGTGACACAGTGGAAGCCCCAGCCACCATCACAGATAAAAAAATTTGGGACGTTGATGAAAGAAAAGAAGGTGGAAAGCTATGGGTGCAGTGTGTTGATACAGATTTCCTTTGGGACCCCTGGACCTAATGTTTTTGGTTTCTAGGCTGTTGCTGTGTCCTCATGTTACTGCAACATGTGCTTGTGTCTTGGGGCAGCAACTGATGGATGCAAGGGGCAGGAAGGTGGTCTTCCTCTGTTGCCTCTTGTTAGAGTTAAAACAGAACCCCAGAACCAACCCAGTGGTATGGTGTTACTGTCACTCAGCCATCTCAGTGGCATGGGAGGCTGACTCCCTTCCCAGTGCATGAGCTGGGATCCGTCTTGTGTCAGCTGAAACTAATCTGCTGCCTTCAGCCCCTTGGAGCCCCTTCTTGCCTTGCACTAGCCCAGCCTGGATTTGGCATTCACTGTCAGGTGCCTGATTTCTGCCTTCATGGAAAGTGTCAGCCCGGCATTTCCCGTTCAGCTCCTAGGGACAAAGCAGGTCATGACTTATGCGTTTTATCATTAAAAAGATAATTTCCTCTAGATGTGTGCAATAAGACAGTGGCACCGACCTGTGATCTTGGCATTGCACAGCATTAATGATTTCCCTTTGCAAGTAATAAGCAGCAAATGTACACATTTTGGGGAGATCTAAATTTTTTTTTTCCTTTTAAGACTGCTGTCTTCGTAGGCCAGACTTAATTAGCAGACCTCATTATTTCCTCAAATGTAACTTGACTTCCATTGAATGAGAATCGTTCAGTGGATGGGGAGCAGCAGAGCAGTGCTGCAATATTCATATTGTTTTAATTGCAACATTAACATTTCATGCCGCTCTTGGCATACTTTCAGGTGCGGCCCTTTAGCTCAGTGCAACACCGTGAAAGGTTGGATCAGAACAATTAGGATAGAGTGACTGGATTTCTGGATTTTCTTTTTTTTTTTTTTTTTTTTAAAAAATGAAACCCTGGTT
>NW_009260342.1:1226860-1249518 GCF_000687185.1 Egretta garzetta | reverse complement strand
TTTTTTTTTTTTTTTTTTTTTTTTTAAGAATGCAAGCCTGGATTCAATCCCCATCACTCCTTTTGTTGGGCAGAACAGGGAGTCAAGAACCCCTGAAGTGTAAATCCTTTTTTTGGAATAAAGGATGTGCTGTAGTGCATGCTTAAATTCTCTTTTTGTGGAGCTTAAGCCCTGCAGGTCCAAGTGATACGTGATCCACCAGGCTGATGGCACCTCCTGGGACTTGACCTTTACTGGGTGAATCGGAGAAGTCCTGAAATGTGTCTGGCCAGCTGGGCCAGTGTCACATAGGAGCTGGAGGGAAAAAGGCTATTTCCCACTTCCCAATTACTTCCAGGGCTCTGGGATGCCTGAGGCTTGAAATGACTCTGAACAGATAACGACTGGGTCAGTGTGGATCCTAAATGAGCAGAGGGATTACTCCGCTCTGTCCCCAAACTGCATATGGGGTTTGGCTTTCTTGTGGCGGGGTCAGACAGCACTGAAATGCTGGGCTCAGCCTTAGCAAGCTCCGGTCACCTGCAGAGCCTTGTCGTGTACCATATGCTTTCTGCTAATCGTTCCTGTACCGGAGAGCAGTCATGAGTGACAGGAGTTCCCGGCAAAAGCAACTCCGGGTTCCACCCTGGAACAGCCTAATGAGAGTCTCCTAATTGGGTTGCTGAAAGGAGGTGAGCAAGGAAGGCCAGCCTGCAGCTCTAGTAAATGGCTTCTTGGTGTTGCTCTCCGAAGACTGTATCACACTGCTTGTGAATTGTTTAATTGGCTTTAGAGGAGAACCAAGAGGCTGTTGTGTCCCCTTCAGCCTTTAGGAGAAAGAGGAAGGGTAGCTGGGGCTCCTTCTGTCCTGCTGGTGCAAGGCTGAGCTTTGCACCCCTGCTGCTGCCTGCCAGCTCTGTGCTGGCATTGGCTTGGTGAGTGCGTCTGTCTGCAGTAAGGACCTGTGTGTAGAGGGACAAGTTCCCTCTCGCTTGGAATAACAAGCACCACTAATCAGTCAACCCACTAATGGGTAGCTTGATGTGTAAGTGATACTGCTGTGAGCTCCCCGGGTGGCTGCTCAGACTCTGGCCTGCCTTCCTGCCATTTGCTGGCAGCAGCCTGTGGATGAAACATCTTGCTGGAAGATGAAATCTCCATCGGTGTGGCAGAAAGGCAATGGGAGGGGTGTGGGAGCTGCTCTGCCCATCAGTGTTCCCCCGTGGAGCTGGACACGTCTCTCTGAAATGGTCAGGGAGCATTCAAACTCATCCAGAAGTCTGGGATGGCAGTTTAAGCTGGAAGTGCAGTGGGACCTCGGCTTGGTCACTGGAAGAATGGCAAGGGAGGAGCGCACAGTCGATTTCTAGAGGCTTTGCAAAGGCCGAAGTGACATCTTAGCTGGCTGGCTCGCCTATCCGTCAAGCATACTCAAAACCTTCTGCCATTAGTGCTGTGTGCAGTGGGATCCATGAAGCCTCATCTCCTGTGGATATATAGCTTGGGTTTGGGTTTTCTGGTGTCTAGTAAGCTGTGTATGCTGAATGGAGCATTTCCCCTTACCAGGATATTTATAGCATTTCTCTCTCTCCCACGCAGATTGTCTGAGGTCTAATAAGGGATGATACACTACAGTTTGGAAGATGCTAATAATGTCTCTCCTCTGTTTGACAGTCTGTTCCCATGAAATTTATAGACTCTGACTGTCTCTGAGACCTCTGTCTCTCTGTCAGATCAGGTTGAAATCTGTTTGCAGTGTCAGAAGTTGCTGAGGAGTGGGCAGAGGACAGACTGATGCAGCAGGATTGCATATGCTTTGCACTTAGGAAATTAGGCTGAAAATGTGCCCAGCTCTGTTTCCTGCAGATCTGGGGTTGGGGTGGGGGGGCAGCTGTGGCTCAGCTCACCAAACTGTGAGTTTGGGAATGCAAGCTGGCTGTGTGGGAAGAAGGCGATGAGCTCGGAGACTACCCGGGAGAAGAACTGCTCTGCCCCCAGCCGTCTTGCATGGGCTGCCATGCTGGGGGCTCTTCAGGCGTGTTCGAGCTGCCTCGGGCAATGAGCACAAGTGCAGAGTGTGGCCTCTTGTGGAAAACAGCCCCTGAGGACGATAAACAAGCAAGCCCAGAGCTCCTGGCTGGTGTGAAGAATTGCCCAGCTAAAGGATAATGAATACCACAGCACGAGACAGAGCATTTCTCTGAGGCCATTCATCCCCTTTATCACCCCGCTAACAAGCCCCAGAGCGACTTCAGAGAGACTTCTCTGGAGCAGCACCATCCCTCAGCTGTGTTGATGGCTGGGTGCTGGGGGCCAGGAATACATTTTGTGGCAGGAGTGCTCAGTGGGAAACCACAGACCACCCTCCCAGATAACAACCCCGAGTTCGGGTGTCAGCAGTAGGGACTGTGCAGTAGCTCTGGCTTTGCTGGCATGGAGACCATACCCTCCTTTGGGCCATGCATGGTGCCACCTGAGAGATCTCGACGTAAAAGCCAAGCATCTGTCTTTTTTAAAGTACTTTTGGGCAGCGAGAGCCCTGCCGCACGCTTAGGAGGATTGCTTTATCCTAACTCCCAGCTCGTCTAAGATTTAAGATTTATAGGATTTATACAAGACCCAACAGGAGTTTGGGGCCGCCGGCACAGAGGTAAGTTGGTTCTGCTTCACTTGCGGCACAGCTGAGTCTGTGTGAGGAGGAGAGGGCAGGAGTGATGTGCTCTTTGCAAGAGCTAATAAAAGCTAATTCATCCCTTTGCTCCAAGACAGTAGGAAGCATTAGCAGCTGGCTGAGTGCATCCTCCACTGCGGCAGCGTGCTGGGTGCTGCTGCCTTGCCCCTGGCTGGGAGCAAAGCATGTCTTTCCGTGGAGGGGAAGGCGTTTCTGTCAGCAAGAGCTGCCTTGTCTGCGACTGTGTCAACAGGCAGCCCATGGTGCTGTCTGTAGCTGGCATCCCTCCTGGGAAGAAAAACCAGCCAGATAACCTGGGCAGGTGGGTCTGGGAATGAGGATGGACCACCCTAGGCCAATTTCCCATGCTGGACTTCAGCTCCGAGCAAGTACCTTTGCAGAGGGCTTGGGCCACAGCTTATGGGAGCAGAGAAAAGCACCATCCCTGATTTGACTGGACTACAGGAGGCCCCTGAAAGGGCTGCAGCCATTAGTGCCCAGATAGGCGACGGTATTCCAGTTTGGAATACCTTCAACAAGTACCTTGTGTGCTGATCTGTGTATTGTGCGTGCAGTGCCACCCTGTGTGCTCACCTACCAGAGTAATTGTGTCTAGGGCACAGTGCACAGTGGGTGAGCCTTAAGTAGAGCTAATTGTCAGTAATGGGAAGTTTTTTCTTTTTCCTCCTGTCTGTTTTCTTGATTTCTTCTTCTCCTCCAGGTTTAGCTGTTGGAGGATGCATTTTGTGTGGTCCATGGTAAGCACCCCAACATCCAGTGCCAGTGGCAGGCAGGGCTGGGAGAAGACAGGGAGATGTGGAGGAGGAGAAGGGAAAGCAAACAGGAGAGGTTGTCTTGTGTTTGGGTGTCCTCAACAAATGCTGGTGGTTTTGTAGGGGCAAAAAAGGAGGAGAAAGGCTGCAAAGCATTGTAGGTGGAGGGTGCAGAGAGCACCATGATGGGTAACTGGGTTGTTCCAGTAAGAGCAGAAACAGTAGGAGAGCAACAGTTGGTGGGGATGGTCTGGAGTGTGTTTGCAGAGCTGTGGCTCTGGAGCAGAGGAGAGAGATTGGTGTGTTATGGACCCAGGCGATTCCTTGAGTGCGAGCAGCACCACTAGCAAGAGGATTGTCATCCTAATTTTTTCTCTCCATTCTTCATCCATAGGTCTCCAAGCATTTTAAAAGGAAGCTAACACCGCAGATTGGAAAACTTCACATCTTGAGGCTTCAGAGACTAGTTCAAAGTCAGCCAGAGGAGCCAAGGCCACCACCTGTGAGTACTGAGCCCCCGCCACATGCTTTCCTCCCTGGCCCCAAATATTCTGCACTCCCGACCTTGGCCTTTCTCCCAGGCCCCTGCACTGACCAGATGTGATGATGGGGAACTCATTGGAAGCCAGTCATGTCCCACGGGGTGGCTGCAGGACACGTTGCCTCCTGTGGCAATGTGATCAGCTGGACTGCCTCTGGGAGGGAGGCACACTGGCACATGAAATGGCCCTTTGAAGTGAGGTTGAATTTACAGGGGTGCACTCTGGTCCCAGTCTGTGAGGCCTCTTGCCTGCCCTGACCTCTCTCCACATTATGGGAAGATTTCACTTGCAATCTGGAAACATTTGGCGTTTTTTCTTCTTTTGCCAGCACCATTAAATGTCGAGTTGAATGGAAACACAATACATCACCTTCCTCGTGGGCTGCCATTCAGCCAAGAGTAACAGAGATTAGCCTTCAATCACACAGGGGCTGGAGCTGAAGGAAACCTTCCCGAGGACATGCTGGAGAAACATTTTCATTAGCGGAGGAGAACTTGACAAAGATGAAGTGCCCCTTCACCTCAGCTGCTGGACCTCTCCCCTGCCTGGCGTTAACAGGATAGGGAAATGCTAACCGAGGAGCTGGTGCCAGCTGTGAGACTTTAAGTGTTGTCTGCATCCAGATGTGAGAAACAGCTGTGACATGGTGAAGCAGCGCTTTTATAGCCTGGTGGGGGTGGCTTTGGTTTTTCCCTGCCTATTGCCAAGCGCTCACTGCTGCAAGCAAACTGGCTGTCAGTTGAATGGAGGAAATGGGTGCTAGGTTGCAAGCCTGTGTATGTGCTGGATTGCAGGTATGTACCTGAATGGGCACCGTAGCATGGGCCAGGCAAGATGTCCTTGGGTGATAAGGTCCAAGGGTCCAGAGCGATCATGAGCTCTGCCTCCCACAACACCTTTTGCAAATGTAACAGGACTGCCTTTTGGGTAGCAGAGGCTTTCTCCGTTCCATGTAAAGCTGTTCCACAGCCCACTATCGCAGGCATCTGCTCTTAGTCTGCATCCCCCAGGGCAGTTGAGATGCCCAGGACTCACTTCTGCTATTGATGTCTCTGTTGTGTTGGAGAGACACACCCTGCACCCCAGCTGGGTGCCTGGCACAGACCTGTCTGTCCTGGTTACTGGGAATTAGCCAGCAGGATTCATGCAGTCGGTGTCTGCCATCCCCCACCTTGCCCCCCTGGGGCTGGTGTGCTCCTGACAACAGCAGGCTCCATCGCTTTCACTTGCAGCTAAAGGATGCCTTTCCTGGTCCTATCTTGCAGGTTGGAGGGAAATCATGTAATTTGTGTGGCACATTCCTTTGTGGGGGAAAAAAAAAAAAAAAAAAGAACCAACAGAAACCCTGGCTATTCTAGGTATTTTTAGCTCTTTGCAAAGGACCGTTAACGTATCTTTCTCTCTCTCTTTTTTAACTCCCTGAAGACCGTCCTCTCTTTGGGGCTGCCTGAGATACTGCATTAACGTCACATCTCTGTGGTGAGGGTAAGCCAGTGTTCAGCGCTCCCCAAGACTCTGACTTGCAGGGAGCCTCATCTCCCTCTTCTCCTTGCTCTCTGTGTGCCCACCACATGCACAGCCCTCTGAGAAGAGGCTCACTGGCCTGGAGCGTGACAGGGTCAGAGATGTTTATGTCTTCTGGCATGGGTTTTATCAGGAATGTGATTTGAGCTTCCTGAGACGGAGGCGACACGGCCTGGCAGCTAGGGCATTGGTTTGGGACACAAAACCAGGTGGCTTCTGGTTTTGGAGCATTCTCACATTAAGGTACCTCTCACTTCCCCCTCTTCCCTTTCAGAACTGCAAGCAGCCAAAATTAGAGGAAAACCTGGCTCCTGAGCTTTTTTCTCCTGAACCCTTCACCTGCCTTGTTTTCCTTTTTCTCCTACAATCTCAGTTGGCTGAGTTTCAGTGCCAGCCTATTGAAAGGAAAGGCACGTGCTGGCTTTCAGAGGGAGAGACCTCAGACAGGATAAATCTGGAGGCAATGAAATTGAGGGGAGGCAAGTCAGCTGCTCTGATGCTTTTATTATGGAGCCAGGCTGCCTGGGAATGAATCTTTCTTGAAGCATATGTTGCTGGATGACATTTCTACCAGGTCTCAGCAGTAACCTTCTCCAAGCCTTGCTGCCCAGGCCCAAGCTCGTCTGTTCCCAGGGCAAGAGGAGCGAATGTCATCTGGAAATGCCACAGGCAGCAGGGCTCAATGGTGCTCGATGCACCTCTGATGAGTCTGAAAGTACCTGGGCTTTGGCACCAGAAGCTCCTCAGGCTTTGGTGACTTCAGCTTATGGGCACATGTATTGATTTGTGAGAGAGATGTTGGCCTCTGCATGTGTTTCTCATTTCAGAAATGAAGAGGATGCAACAGAGATCAAAATGAAATCCTCCTCAGAGTTGCCCAGAAGGATGGATAACTGCAAGGAAAGATTACCCCATGGCTCTGCAAGAGGAAGATCTACTTGCTCAGTAACCTGATGATGAGGTACGGGCTCTGCTTTGTGCAGAGGCTGGAAGCCAGGAGAGATTTGGGGTTACAAAGAGGGCTGGGCAGTGTTTGCCGCCCTCTCTGCTCCCTTCATGTATCACTGTCAACTTAGATTTCACATCAAGAGGGTGATGTTATGGCTGGCGGTGACAATAGCAGAATGTCACTGGCAGAGGTGAAATATTTCCCTCTGTGAGGGTAATTCTTCCTTTTCCTTCCCCTTGGGTTACATCAAAAACCACTGGCTCCCACTGCCAAGCGGGGCATGCATACATGCTGCCCAAGGGACGATGTATACTGTGCTGAGCATCACTTGTCGTGCTGTGTCGGTAAGCAGCTCTGTGTCACTGATGCCTCTTTGCTGCGTGGGTGACCTGGGGCAGAGGGCAAACCCTTGTCATTCTCTGAGACAAATCGGGGCCATTGGGAGCTGCAGTGTTTGCCATCATGGGGACCATTGCACGGAGTGGTCCTTTGCCATGCTGGCATCCTTGTACCGGTAGGCGGTCTGTCAGGGATGTCCCTTCAGAGCCCCAGGGGCCATCTGTGCTCTTTGGGGGCCAGGCCTGAACTAAGTCAAGGTCTGAGGGGCAAATAAACATGTGTTAACGGTTAATGTTTCCTGCAGGCTGTCTCTCACCTCCTCTAAACAGGAGCTAATCTCCGAGAAGAGTGCCTGTGCCCACACTGCTCCAGCAGCCCCTCTGCCAGCCTTCTGTCCTCGAGGGCCAGTTCAGCAAAGCCTTAGTGCTGTTCTGGGTCCAGCTTTCGTTTTCCAGCTGGTTACAGAGGAGAGAATGAAGGTAGCTGCTGCTGCCAGGCCACACTAGAAAATAGAGGCAGGGGCCAGGCCTCTTTGTGCACTTAAAGATCCAAGAGTTTAATCTGATTCTGGTTCTCTATTAGCCCAGGTCCTGTCTTGCATCTTTTCCAGCTGATGCCTGAGCCTGTCTTTGTTTTTGGTTTTTGGTTTTTTTTCTTTTTCCCTTTTTCCCTCACCTTATGAAAAATGGCTTTGCCATCTGCATCTGTCAGGAGTCCGCTGAGCCGGGTGTACGGCTCAGTGAATATACAAATGTGCGGTTGGATCGTGGCCCCCTCTGACAGGCCGGAGATGAATACCAAATGTGCAAGGAGAAGAGTGTTTTCCCTTCCTTCGTTGCTGCTGCCTCTGATGGTTGTTTTTCTTATCCCAAGGAGGTGTGAGAATCGCCTTTGGGAGTGCTTCCTTCTGCTCCTGTTCCACCTTGCCAAGGTTCAGTTCTCTGCCATCCATCATCAGACAAGTCCTCTCCTTGCTCCCACATCTCAGCTGCTGACAGGAATGCTGGGGAAGGGGTAACCATTTTACCCTGCTTTTTGCTACCAACCTTTTTCCTCTCCCTTTTGTATCTCGCCTCCCAGGCCCATTGCAAGCCGATTGCCAGGCTGGGGCTTGAGGACTCTTGCCTTCACTTGCTGGTCAAGGTGCTTTTGGAGTGGGGTAGGGATGAGGTAGAGGGGAGGGGATTGTCTGACCTTACCAGAGTGGCTTAAAAGGTAATTTTGAATGGATGTTTTCAACAGTGTTGTGTGCGAGTCCACGTAGAAAGTGCTGAAAGCACCCAAGTGCTCCTGCACATCCTGGCCTTGGTGCATCCCCTTTCCCTGCTGTAGATGACCAGCAGTATGGGGCTCTACAAGGAGGAAAGCACCAGCTTTGAGATGCTCAGATGCCGTAACTCTGCAGGGTCACCTGTGTACCCAAAAGGAGATGACAACCTGCCTTGACACGCATGGATTTGCTCACCTCCTCCTGCCTCTTGGTTTCCTGCAGTCTGGTACACGAGCTTCTTCCCTGGCCTCCATGTACTAAGAAGCTCTCAGCCAGGTGGGCTCAGAGGAGCAGGAAGGCAGAAAATGAAATGGGTTTCTCCGTGCTCTTGCCACAACTATCTGGTCAAGGAGAGGAAGTTTCTGGGAGGGCGGACCCCCACTTTGGCAGGAGGAGAGAGCAGGCAGTTTGAGCTGAGCTGGTTTTTTGACAAGCAGATGGATGTTCAGCGGGGGCCCAGGAAAACCCTCTCGCTTCAGGCTAGCTGAGAGCCTCCAAACCAAAGCATTGTGCTGATGTGAAAAAAGCATCGCTCTGTTGATGCTCAGCCTCAATTACCTCTTCCAGACACCTGATTTCGGGAGCAGCGACCATCCCCTCCTGCCACTGGCTCCCAGGAGGAGCCAGCTGTGTGCTTGCGACCAGGCAAGGATGCAGCAGGAACCATTGCATAGCGAGGAGGGAGGAAGGCAAGCGATAGCAGATTCCTCTGGCATCTCCATACCGCAGGGCTCCTGGCGAGTGAATGCTCGTCTGCTTTGAAAGCTCTTAGTGCTCCTGCAGGTGGGAGCCAATTTGTCTGCTTTCCTGCCCAGGTGCCATCTGTTTGTAGGATTGCCTGTATGGTGGATGAGCACGACGGGGATGGCAAAGGGAAGGGGCTGCTGGGGTGGGAGAGATGAGCCTAAAACTTTCCTTGGGTAACTTCAGTGCTTCTGGCTGCCATTGCTCCCTCTCCCCTGCATCACGGCAGGGAAATCACAGCCTGTCATTTGCTGTTCCTGGAGCGTGATAGGGAGCCAAGGCACCGCTAATAGCAAACTATCATTTTAATGCTAATTCCCTGCCATTCGCTCAGGCTGGGGGAGGCTCAGCCTGGGTAGAGGGAAGCCATTAGCAGATGGAGAAGGGGGGGATGCATGGGGTTTGTTCTGTACCTCGAGAAGGGACCACTGGTAGCAGGCGCTGGGGTCAGTCTTGGGTGGCCGTGGGAGGGAGAGAGAGGGACGCTTTGTTCCAAGTTGTCTTCCTCTAGGGATTTCTCAAGTGCTTCAGGCTTTGGCTTGAGTTTGGTGTTTGCTGCTTGTTGCCAGCCCTCAGTGCATTGTGACCAAGGGGAGGCTTAGATCATTGGCAGGGCTACAGCTGGTGGCATGGTTGTCCTTTAAGAAAGGAGCAAAGCAGGGCTGGGTTTAGCTACTGTCTTTTTGTGAGGAGGTCCTCAATTCAGGAGCCTGGACATCCGTGTTTGGTGGTGAACTTCAAAGCAGGGAAATTTTGAAGCCATTCTTGAGATACCCAAGAGCAAAAAAAAAGAAACTTGCCCTTTTGCCATGGGAACAAACTCAGCTGCCCCAAGCTGGAGAGCTGGCAGGAGAAACCAGTGGCTGAGTTTGAAGTTGTGAAGGAAACTGAACCATTTTCCTGCCCTTTCCAGAGTGGGAGCTCCCACATCCAACCTCCTGGTCAGTCTCCTCTAGCTGTGCTTGCCAAGTGGAAGAGCCTGGGCTGCTCCCCAGGCTGGTGTAGTTTCCTGGGAGCTCCTGGGGAGTTTGAAGAGAGGTGATTGACTGCAGTAGGAGTGTAGGGCCTGTTTGGGATTGTGTTCGCAGCAGTCAGAGATGTTTCTCTACCATTTCTAGACCTACTTGGAAACCTTGGGACTAAAGGGATGTGAGCCCCGATGCTGTGCCTGGCTGGGAAGAAACTGGTTCCCTACTACTAACGGACAACGTTGTTTTAAGGCAAGGGCCCAGTAGTCTCCTGGCCTACAGTGTGACACGCCTCCTGATGACCCTCCAGCCTGTGCTGATCTAGATGTCGTGGTTTAGCTCCAGCTGGCAATGAAGCCCCACACAGCTGCTTGTTCACTCTCCCCCAGTGGGATGGGGAGACAACTGGAAGAGTAAAAGTGAGAAAACTCACGGGTTGAGATAAAGACAGTTTAGTAAGTAAAGCAAAAGCCACGCATGCAAGCAAAGCGAAACAAGGAATTAATTCACTGCTTCCCATGGGCAGGCAGGTGTTCTGCCATCTCCAGGAAAGCAGGGCTCCATCACGCGTAACGGTTACTTGGGAAGACAAACACCATTGCTCCGAATGTCCCCCTCTTCCTCCTTTCCCTAGCTTTATATGCTGAGCATGACATCATATGGTATGGAATATCCCTTTGGTCAGTAGGGGTCAGCTGTCCAAGCTGTGTCCCCTCCCAACTTCTTGTGCATCCCCAGCCTACTCTCTGGCGCAGTGGGGTGAGGAGCAGAAAAATCCTTGACTCTGTGTAAGCACTGCTCAGCAATAACGAAAACATCCCTGTATTATCAACACTGTTTTCAGCACAAATCCATGCAAGCTGCTGTGGAAAGAATTAACCCTATCCCAGTCAAAACCAGTGTACTAGACTATTGGCTTCGTCATTTTGTAGGGAAGCATACATGGATTTTCTTAAGACACTGACAGGCCATTTTAAAACCATTTTGCTATCTAGCAGAGAGGAAGTAGAGGGACAAAAGTAGCCGTGATAAAGGGAACAGTCACTGGTTAAATGGCAAAGGGATGGGAAGCCAAGAGAGGGACTGACCTGCCAGGAGGACATTAGGACAAGGTTACATTAGCACAGCAGCATTGCTCTCTGTGGTTCCCAACTATCAGATCCGCCCTGGGGTGGAGCATGATTCACTGTTTTTAGGGACCTACTTTCATCTGAAAAAGTGGCTTCTATCTTTTCAAGAGCCTCTTCTGTGCCTTGGGCGAGGAGAGAAAAAAGTGAAGGGCTACTTTTTCCTAGCTGAGGAGAATCAAACTGTCCCTCAAGTAGCTGAGTGAGGAAATCATCGCCTTATGTATTCCCAAGAATAATACAATCAAGTAGTTGGGGAAAAAAAAAAATGTAATAAAATAGCATTGCTTTTCCCAGTTCAGCACTCTGAATAATGAGCCTACAAGCTGGAGGGACCGCTCCCAGGAGAGGCGCCTGTGTACAGGAGATGGACACAACAAGTGTCTCCGATGGGCCGGTATCTGAAGCGATCTCTCTCTAATTTTCTACATCAGTGAGAACACAGCACGGCACCATCAATCATAGTCAACCTCCCCTCGGAAAGCCACCTCCTGCTTCGCCGTACTGTGGTGTCCCCCCTCCACTTCTGCCCCCGGCTGGGGACCACAGGTGTCCCTGCCAGCAGCACCTGCAGACACGTTCTCTCCCAGGGGGTTTCTTCATTGTCGTGTTTGAGCCTGCTTGTATTTCTGCCTTTCTCCTTCCTCCACCCTGGGCACCTGTTCCTCACCAGTGCTTTATTTCCAGACTGCATCTCCTCTTCCTGGAGTCACAAAAGGCCAAATTCTCCTTTTCTCCCCAATGAGGAGAAGGTGCAGAACTGCTTGTCCTGGCATAATAACCCTTGCCTGCTGCCTGGAGGAGGGATGGGGGTGGTTTTATTGCCTGTAGTGCTCATCTGGGGATGGGGAGGTTGGACTTCACAGCTCCCTTGAGGCTGCTTCTGCAGTCAGGGCATGTTCTGGGGATTGCTGATTCCTTCACCCCAGCCCCAGCTCTGAGCATGGAGCAGCTAAGGGAGCCATCTTTCATGCTGGACTGGTGGTGCGATGCAGCAGCTCTTGGTCTCTGGGCTTCACCTTTTGTGAAATTCTCTGCTTCTTCCAGGCCTGGCTGTGTTTCCAGCAGACCCAGGGGCACCTCTTTGGCAGGAGCACTGGTTGTGGGTGTCCTCCTGAGCAGGCCCAGGCCAGATGCACACCTAAGCTGGCCAGAAGGCTGGTGGGACACAGAGATGTGCTCGTGGCTGTTTCTTCTACTGCAGCATGGACGCGGCCAGTGCATTTGATGGCTCTTGCTTCTCTATCTCTCTCATGGTAGATAGGGTGCTCTTGCTTGATTGTGGTGGCTCTTGAACCTACCAAAGCCTGGCTAACTGATGGCAGCTGTCATGATGCAAAAGTGGTTTGCAGTCGCATTTCTGGCTAGGTCAAGCACCAGCTAGAACCAAGGACTGTGCTTCTTGCTTGAGCACAGTTCTAGGCAGAAGCATCTTCTGAATGAACCCGTGCAATTGCCACCTGCCTCTCAGCCGCTTATACTGGCTTCTGGGAGCTGCCAAAGATCCTTGACCTCTCCTTCAGGCATGGTTTCCTGTATGTATCAACCCTGCTCTGGTGTTGCGGAGCTATTGCTGGCTTCTGTAATAGCCGCTTTGTTTACTTCCCAAATGCCTGCCCTTTCTATAATGAGCTGTAATTCATCCTTGTTTATACAGTGCTCAGAGATACCTGGAGCAAGGAAGGTGTGCCATTAAACCACCTTCTAGGTTGCTCTCTGGACCAGGGTTGCTGATCTCCTGGAGATGTAGAACAGGGAGGACAAGGGGGACAAGACTGAAATGGGGAATAATTACCTAGCAGGGTAAAAGGGTTTGACTGGGTTGGAAAGTGCTGGCAGCTGACACACAGGTGCAGATGAATGGCTACAACAGGCAGGCAGGGCAGAGGGATGAAAGATGGTTTTTTAAAGCATCTGCTTTCCTCTCTTCCTCTGCTTTATAACCTGTTTTTATAGAGACTGCATGAGGAACACATTTTTTTATTAGCAGCTTGGGAGTGGAGAGTAATAAAGATTAATTTTTTAAATAATTCCTTGCATTATCTTTTAATTTCCTGTGGCAAGGTTTGACTTTTAAATCTGCAAATGGAGTTAACCACTAACATGCTCATCAGTTTGGAAGTGGCAGTTGAAGGAGCTGCAGGACTCGGTGAAGGTGGGAGAGGCCCCAGAGTTGAGCCCAGAGTCCCAGCCTCTCCTGGGCTGGCCACCGTCTGTTCCCTGGCCATAAGGATCTGTTCAGGTCTGCAGCACCGGGCTGTATCTCCATCCCAGGAAAACTCAGAGATTTATTCCATACTGCAGCTCATAGTGTCCATTTTGCTTCCTTCCTTTGATGGTAATGAAAAGCTCCGCTGAGGAGGAAGGAGGGAAACCTGATGGCCCTGCTCTGCTGCTGGCGATGCACCCTTGCTGATCTCCATCCAGGACAGCACGTGCTGCTGGGACCAGGGCTGAGATGTGCAGGATGGTGGGCACATGGGTTGTCCAGACCAGCTGGGATCTTCAGTGGCCTTGCTGCTGCTAGCGGGAGGTGATCACAGGGCTGGGAGGAGATATTGGGAAGCAATGACAAGAGAACAGTTGAAAGAGGAAGGGATGAGGTGTGAGAGTGAAGTGACAACACTGGGGCTGTGATAGAGAAAGGCTCTCCCTGCCCCCTGCATCTGCACTCTCCATCCCAGGCTCCACGATGCTCTGCTGGGCTTTAACCTGCTAGGAGACTGGCTTACAATGCAGCTGGGCTACCTTCCCTGGCCTGGGTGAGCTCACGTGCCCTGAAGGGTACCCACAGCAAAGGGGGCACTGAAGCTGGGTAGGAGCATGCAGAGACCCCAGCTCACTTTGACCACTGGCTTTCTTTTTGTAACTTGTTGTTCATCATATGGCCATGCTGGCCACTTGAGCTTGCTCTGAACTTTGGATCTCTCTGTAGAGCAAGCGGTGGACGCAGAGAGCAGCCATTACAGAGAACCAGCCAGTGTGGACGGGAGAAATTTGGCTCACACAGGTACAAAAGCAGCTGTAGCTCAAGTGCCTGGATTTGGGAAGGCAGAGGGGAAGCTGGGTGAAGGGGGAGCACAGTGAGAGTGTTGACTGTGTCCTGAAAAGGCAGTTTAATGGATTACAACATTCTTGTGTTGGAACCAGGACCAGGGTGAAGGTTTTTGGAGGTGTCTGGGGATGGGAAAAAGCCAAATTGTGCATGGGGAGCGCTCTGACCCAGACAGCTCCTGGCTCCCTCTGACAGCTGCCATCTGGAGCAGGCTTCATGCACGCCTGGGTGTCCGTGTGCTTTGGCAGCCCTCTGATGGCCAGCTCTGCTGACCCAGCATGGGAGGACTGTGCTCTCCCTCCTCAGAGTCCTTCTCTGCATGGTTGGAAGATCTGCTCTGCATCACAGCAGAGGGGCTCCAGGCTCGATCCAGCCTCACAGCTTGCTCCCACATCTCCCCTTGCTCCTGGGAAGAGGAGAAGCACACCCCAACCTATCCGTGGGTGTGAAGGTCGGTTGTCTCATGCCAGGTCATCTGCGTTTGTTGGCATTTTGCTGGGCAAAGGTGTCCCTGATGAGGTCCGGGTTTGTGGGCACAGTGCAGAGGGATGTGGGTAAGCCTGCTTTTGGAGGCTGTGCGACTGTCTGGCACCAGACATCCCGCTTGCAGCAATAAATGTGGTTTGGGTTCTGGTTTTTCTACTTTGGCAGCAGGCTGAGGTCTCATCCTGCTGGCCAGGCTTCATCTGACCTGGTCCTCTCGTGTCCAAGGGAGCAACAAAAAGCTTTGGTGCACGTGGCTCATGCATGTTTTGGGTGGGAAAACACATTCCTCAGCTCTCTTTTTAGATTCTCCAGGTATTCAAGTCTTGGACAAAAGAAGGACCCTGCCCTCTGCCAGCAGAATAAGACACAAGTGCCGTATGGATGCTCCTGACCTCGGGGGGAAACTGAGGCACAAAGAGGTGGCTTGACACCTGTGCCGTGAGCACCTCAGTCACACACACATCCATCCCCCTCTGTATGGCTGCCAGTCCCAGTGTCCCAATGTGCTGCGGATAACCAGAGAGTTGTGTTTTTCAGCCAAAAGAAGCATTATTTGCTAAAGTTATCGGGTATCAGGAAAACTGGGGGGCAGTTCCCAATTGTCAGTATCTGTCCAAAAGCAGAAACCTCTCCTGTTGCAGTGGGTTCTCCTTTTATTTTTTCTTCTGAAGTCACATAGAGAAAAATGGGAATAAAGAGCAGCAGGGAGAGAGCTGTTAAAAAGCTTAAAGCTGTCACAAGGCATTGGTTAGTTTATGTGCAGTGAAGTATACAAACAAGTTTTCAGCTTGTTGGTTGGAGCTGAGGAGCAGTGAGTTTTGTGTGATAAATATGTTTTATAGGTCTTTTATGGGATTTTTTAAAATGGCTGTCCCAATAAATTATTTACCAGGGTAATAAAAGATCAAGGAAATTGGTCCAACCATAATGCTGAGCATCTAAATCCCAAACCTGTACTCTGGTGGAAGGACCCTCTGAATTCCTGTGGCCTTATAAAAGATGATCCAGGCATGCTGTTTGTCTACAGTGCTCTTCTGGAGGCCAGGTTCCCCAGCCAGCCCCAGCACTCAGCCTGTCTCCAGGAGGTCCTGGGGGCCTGATACCAGTTTTCAGCCCCTCAGCATCTGCTCCTGGAGATGGATAGCATTTACCTCCACCGCTGGCTCTCACAGCTGCAAATCTCTTGATCGTCTCTGACTCTTTAAGTTTCCAAAGCGTCTCAGAAGCGTAATGGTCCTTCCTGGTGTGAAACAGGAGGTAGAAATCACTTAGAAAGCGGCAAGGAATTGGAAGAACAGCCCTAGCCCCTGCAGTACAAGCTGGAAAGGCTGCCATGTAGTCCTGCAGCTAACGGGGTCCACCTCCCACCCTAGATGACTGGATGGGTATGTTTCTCCTTGCATGGTATCAACCGCTGCGCAAAGGAAGGGCCAGGTTCTGCTCACTGCTGGTATGGTCTCCATGGCAGATGAGCCCAAAATAGCCTTTATGGAGGTGAAATAAAAATGTATGGCATTCCAGCCACAGAGTCTATAGATCTTCTGGTTCTACCAAGGGTCCTTGACCCCCTACTAAGGGTCAGGACAGGGCGAATACTTTGGCTGCACCCCAGACTTTCTATAGTAAGTGGGAATAGATTTAACCCACAGTTAACCGTTTAGAAGACACCCGGTTGTTAATGCAGTGGTTTCTGTAAGGACTGGTCGAGACAGATGCATCTCTGTGTGGTAAGATGCTCATAAATAAATTTAGACGGGATTTTAGAAGCAATTTCTGAGGCTTGAAAAAGATAACTCTGGAGCGGCCTTCAAAAGGGATGGTGGGTGGGAAGGGACAGCCACTGTTTCAAGATAGCTCTCAATATTCATGGGAAAGATTATTCATCAGGAGCCTTTCCAGAGGGGAGAGTCCTTGGGTATCTGATGTGTTGAAGTGAGACTGGATTGATCTTTGTTCGTGCTATCTTCAGCTTACATTAATCCCATGCCTCAGGGCGTCTGCTGTCCTCCACAGGGTCCAGGGAGGAATCCTCATCTCCACTGATGCCTAATTTGGCTCCTGGGTTTGGTGGTGGTCCAGTCTGTCTCTGAAGTGGTGGAGAGTGGCCACAGCTGGAAACATCTGGGAACACTGTGAAATTTCCCTGGTCAGCCAGCAGGGAGCACAGGGCTTTATTTGGCTTCCTTCTGGTGCCTGGAGGCTTCCTCAGATCTTAAAATTTTCTGAAATAATTCCTCTGCTGTTACAAGGCCCTAGGAAATTCACAGAGCTGCTGATTTTCCTCGTTTGCTTCCCGTGCCACATTACAGTGGTGGCTTTTGGACTTTCCTTGGGCCGGTCCTGTAGCCTGGGGCATGGCTGTGTCTCCAGACCCTTTGGTCTAACAGAGGCACTGGGATGGAGATGCTGGGCAGCTCCTGGATGTCCTAAGCAGCCTTTCTGAGCTATCCTAAGCCTGCGGGGAGGGCAGGCAGTAAAAATGGGGCTCACTCCCCTAATCCGGGGGCTAGCCCAGCAGGAACAGTCCCTTAGAGTCCATTCCCTTGGCTGGTGGCTGACAGAGTTTTGGGGTGTTTTGGCTGCATCCCAGAGGATATCAATGCTGGTGCCCACTTTTGCGGCGCACCCCCAGTGAGTGGGCTAAGCCAGGCTGAGGGCTCTAAGCCCACGAATCATTAAGGCTCTAGCCTGGGAAAGGTTTAAACTAGAGCTGTGTGTTTTAATGGGTGGTGTTTTCTGGGGTCAAGGCTGTGTGCTTTGGCTTTTTGGCTGGCAGCTGGGGACTGGCTTTCAGAGCAGGGTTTCCACTGGGTGGAGCAGAGGCTGGTACGGTGTCTGATGTTTGGCTTTAAAGAAAAAAGGACACATCTCCCCACGTCCCTCTTATTAATTGTAAACACGTCCTGCCAGTTTGGGAGTGGATGCCACAAATTTAAACGAAGATTAAGCCAGCATGGGACAGGTGTAAGAAGCCCAGATGATGTGTGTAGGCCAGGCTTAGCATCTCCTCCCGCTTGCTCCTGACTATGCAGCACGACTCCGCTGACTTCGGTGGCATTTCCTCCTGGCTCGCCTCCTCGTGATGGGAATTGGACTGCACGTAATTGAAAAGGATGGGGCGTCTGCCAGCAGACTGCGAGCCATGTTCCCCTTGGCAGCTTGAGCTTGCTGGTGGAGGACAGGGGAGACAGGCTGGGGCGGACACCTGCGTCCGGGGGGAGGTGAGCAGCCTCAGCATCGTGGGGATCCCAAATCCATCTCCATCTGCAGCTCTCTGGATGCGGCTCCCCATTGCGCAGGGGTTGCCCGTGCCCGGAGGGGGACTGATGTCTCCAGCTGCTGTTGCATGAGCAGTAATTTGCTCTCATTTGCGGTCTCCCCCTTGCTGGCACCAGGACAGGCGTGAATAACCGCTCCTCCAAGCAGCTTTCTGAACCAAGGACTTGATCTTGAAAAGCATCCTGTGATCTGGCTGGCTGTCGCTGACCCTGGGCTTCGCACCACCGTGTCTCCCTGCCCCAGCATCAGTCAAAAGAAGCCGAGGGAGGTAAAAGGCTCCTGGGGATTGCGTGGTCCTGAATGCTAACGAGAGCTCGGCATACACGGACGGTACAGCGGGCCTTGGTGTAAGGCCAGTGATCAAGACGCGAGGGCATTGTAAATCCAGCACCTACAAAGATGTGGGGAACAAAGCGGGGCAGCATCTGCATTTCAAAGAGCGTTGTTTCTGTAAGGGAGCAGGGAGCGGGCGTGCATGCCTGCCTGCCTGCCGCCGAGGCGAAGCTGTTTGAACTACAGTCTCTGGGAGCCGTAACCACCGGCTCCACGCTCAAGGCATGGTTAAAGGAAAGCTTTATAACCCCACGCTAATTGCACGGTGCTGAGCCTCAGAGGTGATGCCTGCTGAGCACGGCTCTGCTGAACAGGGGCTGCCTCAGTTGAAGATGTCTTGAAACCAGGCTCTGCTTTCCAGCGTACGTGGTCCCTCACCTGGCCACTAATGACAGAAACGCCCCTGCCGCTGCAGCGGGGCTGGCCGTGCCAGCACTAGGAGGTCCTCCTAGGAAGAGCCAGGGCCTACCTTAAAAAGCTTTTGGCCCAGGCAGGAGAGGCAGCCACAGGAGTAGGAGGTGAAATAAAATCCAGTGGTGATGAAATTATTTGGTTTTGTCTTCCAGTTATAGCAGGGATTGAGTCGTTCCCGACTGGACACAGCCAGAGCTCCTGCCTGGCCACAGTTGCTAGATAAGGTGGCCTCCTTCACTGCATATGGCTTCTTTAAAAAAAAAAAAATAAATAAAAAATTTGGGGTTGTTTTTGGTTGTGGATTGGGGTTTTCTGTTGGTATTTTCTGGAAGGAAAAATTCTAGGGGGTGGGTGGTTTAGGGCAGCGCTGCACAGTTTTCATTTCTCTGTGCTGGCCAACTCGGTGGGAGATGGAGCATCTCCTCCCCAGCGCTGCTGGCTGCCGTCATGCTCCCAGGGCAACTGTTTGCTGGGGGAAGAGGGAGCATCAGCAAATCCCAATTTCTGAGTGACTCCAGCCTGCCCTGCCTGGCATGGGGGGTCATGACAGGCTCAGTTCACAGATGTCCCCAGGTGATGGATGAGCAGACCTCTGCGTTCCTTGGCAGCCCTGCTGACATCCAGACCCTCAGAGCAGAGACCTGGAGCAGGACCTGGATGCCTGGCTCATGTTGAAACCTTGCGCGCCTGAAAGGGACTGGAAGGAGGGGCAGTTATAGAGAGAGGTGCTTCCTCTAGGAAGCAAAATAAAATAGAGCAAGGAGGCAGCTGGACATAGCAAATAAGACAGCTTAATGTCCCCCCCATCACCAAACTGAGCGTAGAGCAAGGATAGTTTTTATGAAGAAAACTGTCCGATGTTTATCCAGGTCCATCACCTGTATGGGTCACCGGAGCGCAGTTACTTACATACCAGAGAGCACTGTCAGGGCAAAAAAAAAACAAAAAGAAAGAAGAAAAATCCCATCTGTGCCACTCAAAACACCTCAGTTCACTTGGGCTGTGGTCCAGAAAAGCACTTAAGCGTGCGCAAATGCTCCCCTGGGCAACAGCGTGTGGCATCCCTGCCCGGGGCAGGTTGGCAGGGGCTTTGCCGTCGACGTTGGGAGCCAGGCGTCACAGCGAGGAGCCAGGGAGGACCTCGCTCTTGACCCGTACCTTTGCAGCATCCTCATGAGATCCTCTGCAAGGTAGCCCCTCTTGGTGGTTCCTGATTTGATTGTGGCTGAGCCTGGGCTGGGAAGTTACTGTATTTTTATTTTTGTTCCTTAACTAAGTGACCCTGCCTGTGAGAGATTGAAACCTTCCTGGAAATGAGGACTTGCTCCTTCCTAGTGGGATGACTGGAGGCGTGTGGGATGTCACCCTGAGGCAGGACATTTTTACTCAGAAAAACAGGTACTTCGGGGTTTCTGGGGTGTAAACGCAAAGTCCTTTGGTCACAGGACTGGCCTTAGGCAAGTTGCACTTTCAAGGCTGCATCTACACAGTCTTGCTCCTGGACCCATGGAGACCTCAAGCCCAGTTGCCAATACTGGTGTGGCTGTGGGACCTGCAGGAGGCTCTCCTGGGAGCAGCAGAGCCCTCTCTTGATGTGTCTCTCTGGAGCACCCACACCTGCAAGCAGGTGGGGGCGGGATGGGCTTCTCCTGTGGCTCAGAGGACTCCTACAGATGGCAGAAGGATGGTGAGCAGCCCCATGGCTGGGATCAGAGCCGGACCCAACGTGATCACCACCGTTGCCAGGCTGCCCTGGTCTGCTGCGACAGGGCACGTGGCTGAGGACAGCTCTGGCTGCCACCACCGTGGAGACACAGGGGATCCCACCTCACGCCGGCTGCCGGCATGCAGGGTGTCACATCATCAGCACGCAGTTGTGCATTTGCTGTTTTACAAACCTTGGCTGGGTCATTAACGGAGGAAGGAAATAAAAAAGCAAGGGCTTCAAATGGATCCCAAAGGGATTCCCTGTAGCAATTAGCTTTATACTTGAAAACATATTTCCAATCTTTACTGCCTGCTCTCTGTATTTGAAATAATTTTCTACCCAATAAACCTTAGTAGCCCCCAAACATAATTTTCGCG
The DNA here is from genome assembly GCF_000687185.1 of Egretta garzetta. Taxonomy (NCBI): domain Eukaryota; kingdom Metazoa; phylum Chordata; class Aves; order Pelecaniformes; family Ardeidae; genus Egretta; species Egretta garzetta. The sequence goes on along the minus strand of NW_009260342.1, from coordinate 1,228,980 downwards.
ATGCATTAATTAACAACAAGGCGACTCGGTGGTTCAAAAGCTGAGCAAAACCCAATGCATATATTAGGCAGCGAGGCAGTATTTCTGAGTTGCTCACCGGGACCGTGTGCGGATGCGAGCGCTTTATATAGGACATTACCTAAGGCCTGGCTGGCCGGAGCGGAGGGCAGTCTGGCTTCTCAGCTGCTGACAGGCACCTTCTGCATTGGATAACCCTGCTGGAATTTGAGACATACCACTTTCTCTTGCAGACCTCTCGCCTGGTTTTTAGAATAAAAATAATTTTGGATATCTGTTAGGCTTAGGAAGGTCTCTAAACCTGAAAAAAAAAACCCACTTAATATTCCTGGTGCCTTGTGGCAGGGAGTTTCAGGGGTTAGACATGTGCAATATATCCCTTGAGCTATTGTGCAATTGCTCGCCTTCCATTTGGCTTTGATTTACGTCCCCGTGGGTGCGTTAACCAGCAGGGCTAGCTGAAAATCCCTGGTGACTCCTTATCCGCAGCTCCCTTGGCAATAATTCACATGGGAGGGAAGCACAAGCCTTGAGGTGCCCAGTTGCTCCTGGGGGTACAAGCCCTTCGGTTGGAGCTTGTGAAGGCTCCTGGGCTGGGGAGGGCATTGGGCAGTGGGGGAATATGGACTCACCGCGCCATGTGGAGCTGATGCACCTAGAGCTGGGCTCCCCTGAGCCCAGTTAACCCAGTCCCTAGGTCCTTCTGGGGCCTGCTCCCAGCCAGCTTCTGCAGAGCATGGGCAAGGATGAGGGGAGCGTTACCAAGGAGGCTGGATCTGCTTCCCATGGGGCTTTACCCAGGCAGGACTGGAGCCCACTGACCGGTGGAGAATGATGCACTGGTGTGATGCCTTCAGCAGGTCTCAGCTGGCTACCTGGGAAACGGCCAGCTAGTAGCTGGCAGTGACCATGAGGGTCAACCCTGCTGGTTGCCACCGTTGTGGAGGCCATGGTGGAGGCAACCTGAGCACCAAGCCAGTGCCGCCCCGTCTCTGCGTGCGAGGTAAGCTTGTAATCTCCTACTTAACAAAAGATGGGAGGCAGCATTACAGGCTGCTGCCGCTATCTGGGTTTTCAGCTATCACGGGCTCATCCTGCTTTATCTGTTGCATGTGAAATATCCCATCTAAAGCTACACAAAGCTGCAAAGCTACCGTAATCCTTCCTAAAGCCACCCTGCCCTTCCGTGCGAATATTATATTAGATGATATGCTTATTAAACTCACTCAACAGCAGTTTCACTTCCAGCCAGTGGTGATAGTCTTGAAATGCCATTAAGGTAATAATTATATCGTGTTGTCCTTGATCCAGATTTTGGGCGGTAATTGTTCACACCTGCTGCCAGCTATTTAAGTGATAGTAGATGCAAGGGAAGGGTTGTGGCATAGTGGGTGGTGTGATTGCAGCTGGGTAACGTGCTGGGCGTGGGAGACCTGTGCTGGCTCCCTGGGGAAGTTTTGGCACTGCTCTTTGCTGTTACACTAGTCCCAGTCAGACCACTGTTCCCAGGCCTCCAGCTTCTCCACTAGGATGGTCTGAAAAAAGGGGAGACGACAGAGGTCTACGTGGAGGTGGGACCTGGGACACCTCTCTGGCACCTGCTCTCTGGTGGAGGACCCTGTTTGCCACATGTGAATCAGTGCCTCTGGGGCGGGGTGATGGGTGGGAGGTTCCCTGTCCCTCCCTTGCACATCTGGATTGTCTCCATGCCTTGGAGACAGAGATGGTGCCATTTAACGCCTTCATAAAGTGCCTTGAGTTCTGCTGGCAAACCAAGTGATGGAAAATTCACGGTCAAAGGAGAAAGGGCAAAGAAATCTTTGAAGTGAGACTGCTGTGGCTCATTCTTCGTATCCATGGTATTGTTGGATCCGGGTCCCCCCTGGTTTGCCTGGTCAATGGAAAGCAGCTGTTTGGCCAAACCCCTGTGCTGGAGGTAAGGGACAGAGCCATGGATGTCACTTTGCTCCTGGCTCCTCCACTCCAGTGTAAGGCTGAATTAAGTTCAGTTATTTCTATAAAGCTTATATGTTATATGGAACTCAATCCTATCAATTCCACCTAAATCTTTGGGGGGGGGGGGGGGGGGGGGGGGGTGCTGT